>NC_052161.1:105748581-106077794 GCF_902713615.1 Scyliorhinus canicula | reverse complement strand
ACGTGTCCGTAGAATTGTTGGTTCCAACAATTTAATATACTTACGAAACAGTCGAAGTAAATCATGGAAGCAGTCCTCAAGCCCGGACGCCTAGAACTCGACCCGCAGGATGCAGAGGCTAAGGAAATTTTTTCCCACTGGCTGAGATGTTTTAAGGCCTACCTGGCAGAAGCCAGCACCGCCGGAACAACGGAGGAACAAAAACTCAGCCTACTGCACGCGAGGGTCAGCCACAGAATCTCCACACAGTTGAATCCGTCCGGTTCTTACACCGCAACGCTGGCGATATTGGACAAAATGAACGTTAGGCCCATTAACGAGGTTTATGCACGCCATGTGTTTACGACTCGCCGTCAGCGGCCTACAGAAACGCTAGCCGAGTTTGTACGGGAACTGAACAATCTTTCCAATGATTGTAATTATCAAGCCGTTACTGCGGCTGAACATAGGGAGCTTGCTGAGCGGGACGTTTTCGTAGCGGGCCTTAGATCGAACTATGTGCGCCAAAGACTGCTAGAAAAAGGGTCCCAGGACTTAGATACTACTGTGGAGGCTGCTACCACTATGGAAGTCTCCTTCCGCAGCCTCACGTCGTTTCCCGCGGACCCCGCGACCTCATCGTGGGCCCCCGACCAACAATCCCCCCAGGCCTGTGCTGCACGGCCCACCAGCTACCGCGCTGCCAAAGACAGTTACTCTGCTGCCCCAGCCAGCTACTCAGCTGCTCCAGCCAGCTACTCAGCTGCCCCAGCCTGCCATTTCTGTGGCTAAAGCCAGCACCCGCGGCAGCACTTCCCAGCCCGATCCGCGACCTGCAGCAGCTGCGGGAAGAAAGGCCACTATGCCAGAGTGTGCCTCGCGAAAAGGGCCCCAGTTTTTAACTCCCCAGTAGAGAGAACAAATCGCTCCCAACACCAGCGGGCCCATGGGGCCCGAAACGCTGCGGCCTACGCCCCGACTCCGTCCCCTCCCGCCACGTGCGATCCATGGGGGCCGCCATCTTGGCAAACCCCCACCATGCGACCGGCCACGTGCGACTCATGGGGGCCGCCATCTTCCTCGCCGCTCACCACGTGCGATCCACGGGCCCCATCTGCATCGGCATGCTCAGAAAGCTCATCTGAAGAAGACAACTTCCTCGGGCACTCACCACGCGGCCCGCAACTCAACGCGGTCACCCTGGATCAATCCCGCCCCAAGCACCTACGAAGTTCGATGGCGGAGGTCCAGATCAACGGGTACAGCACGCCATGCCTCTTTGACTCCGGGAGCACTGAGAGCTTTATACATCCAGAACTGGTAAGACGCTGTTCGCTTTCTATTTTTCTGGTGAGCCAAACTATCGCCACGCTTCGGGCTCCCACTCAGTCCAAATCCAAGGACGCACCGTCGCTACGCTCACAATTCAAGGCGCTAGTTATTCTAAATTTAAACTTTATGTCCTGCCTGACCTCTGCCTGGATTCCCAGTGCAACCTCACGAGCCTCACCCTCAGCTTCGGCGGGCCCCTGCCCCCACTCACTATCTGCAGCCTTGCCACGCTGCGCATCTCCCCCCCCTCCTCTCTTCGCCAATCTCACTGCAGATTGCAAGCCAGTAGCTACTCGCAGCAGGCGATACAGCCTACAAGATAGGGTCTTTATCCGATCAGAGGTCCGACGGCTGCTCAGTGAGGGGATCATAGAGGCCAGTAATAGTCCCTGGAGAGCTCAGGTGGTGGTCGTCAAGACCGGGGAAAAATTTCACATAGTCGTCTACTATAGCCAGACCATAAATCGCTTTACGCTCCTAGACGCGTATCCCCTCCCCAGAATTGCAGACATGGTTAATCAGATCGCCCAATGTCGGCTATTTTCCACGGTGGATCTGAAGTTTACATACCACCAGCTCCCAATCCGCCCGGAGGACCGCCACTACATGGCGTTCGAGGCCGATGGCCGCCTCTTCCACTTCCTCCGGGTTCCCTTCGGCGTCACCAACGGGGTTTCGGTGTTCCAACGAACAATGGACCGAATGGTAGACCAGTACGGGCTGCGGGCCACGTTTCCGTATCTGGACAATGTTACCATCTGTGGCTATGACCAGCAGGACCACGACGCCAACCTCCACCGTTTTCTCCAAACTGCACAGAAATTAAATCTCACTTATAACAAGGAGAAATGCGTTTTCCGCACAGACTGGCCATCCTCGGCTACGTCGTGGAGAACGGAGTCCTGGGCACAGACCCGGACAGCATGCGCCCCCCTCTTAGAACTCCCCCTCCCTCATTGCCCCAAGGCCCTCAAACGGTGCTTGGGGTTCTTTTCATACTACGCCCAGTGGGTCCCTCAATATGCGGACAAAGCCCGCCCACTCTTTAAGGCCACACGATTTCCCCTGTCTGCTGAGGCGCGTCAGGCCTTCAGCTGCATCAAGGAGGACATCGCCAAAGCAGCCATGCGGGCGGTGGATGAATCCACTCCCTTTCAGGTTGAGAGCGACGCCTCAGAGGTAGCTCTAGCAGCCACCTTAAATCAGGCAGGGAGGCCCGTTGCATTTTTCTCCCGTACCCTATCCGCTTCAGAACTCCGACACTCCTCAGTCGAGAAGGAAGCGCAATACATCGTGGAGGCTGTTCGTCACTGGAGGCACTACCTCGCAGGTAAAAGGTTCACCCTCATCACCGACCAACGATCGGTTGCCTTTCTGTTTGACAACTCGCAAAGGGGCAAAATAAAAAATGATAAAATCCTTCGGTGGAGAATCAAACTCTCCACCTATAGTTACGATATTAAATATCGACCGGGGAAGCTCAACGAGCCCTCAGATGCCCTATCCCGCGGGGCATGCACCAGCGCGCAGATCAGCCGTCTGAAAGCCATCCACGTGGACCTCTGCCATCCAGGGGTTACCCGGCTCGCCCACTACATCAGAGCCCGAAACCTGCCTTTCTCCAACGAGGAGGTAAAAGCGGTCACCAGGGACTGCCCGATCTGTGCAGAGTGCAAACCGCACTTCTATAGAACAGACAGGGCCCACCTGGTCAAGGCTTCTAGGCCCTTTGAACGCCTTGCGATCGATTTCAAAGGGCCACTCCCCGCCACTAACAAGAACATTTATTTCCTCAACATCATTGACGAGTTCTCCCGATTCCCTTTTGCCATTCCATGCCCTGATATGACCTCCCACACAGTCATTAGGGCCCTGCATAGTGTCTTCACCCTGTTCGGTTTCCCCAGCTACGTGCACAGCGACCGGGGTTCGTCCTTTATGAGCGACGAGCTGCGTCAGTACCTGCTCGACAAGGGCATCGCCTCGAGCAGGACTACCAGCTACAACCCCAGGGGGAACGGACAGGTGGAGAGGGAGAACGCGACGGTCTGAAAGACCGTCCTACTGACCCTCCGGTCTAGAAAACTCCAAGTCTCTGTTGCTCGTTCTGGGTGAGTGTGCTTAACACTCACTTTGGCTCTGTTTCTCGTTCTAAGCTCTGGAGTCGCCAGGTGCCGTTAAGACACCGCCACAAGCTTCAAGGTGAAGTTCAAAGCAATAAAACCGTACACCAATTAGTAAGTCCAAACAACTAGAGTTTATTATAATACAATTATAATAACTACCCATGCACACGCTAAAGGATTAAACTTACTCCTACCGCTAAACAACTAATACTTACCTCGAAGGAAATGCTGGGTCAGGGAACAAGGCCTCTTACTCTGCTCTGGTCTGCAGACTTCGGATTGTTATCAATTGCAAAGGGTGTCAGGAGTGCCTATTTCTGGTAGCGGTCGTCGTTAGGCACTTGTTGGTGGCTGCTGCTCGACGGCTGGAGTAGAAGACAGGAGCCAGGAGACAGGAGACTGAACCATGTGTGGGACCTTTCTTTTATAGGTCCCAGGGGGTCCGCGCCCCTTTGGGCGGACTCCCTTACCTGCTTGGAATCGATTGGGTCTCTTCCCAATCGATATGTTTGAACCCCCCAATCATAGGGCAGTTCCTTGGTTGCTGGGGCGGTTCTTGGGACCCATTGTTTTGGGCTTCTCTGGCGCCACTGGGTCTGGCCTTCCATAGAATGTATCGATTTGTGCTTAACTTGTGTCCATTGTATCTGGGACTCGCCCGGTATTTCCTCATTAGTATGTTAACGGGTTTTCTTTCACAGTGCTGTCTGGTTTCTGCAGTCGTCCCAATACACAATCGCCTTGCAAGCTGCTTGCTTTCCAACATGTCCATTTTCCCTGCATTCCTTGCAATCTTACATTTTTTGTTGGGCAGTGGCCACCCCAGGTGGCTACATCTCCCAATGGCAAGAAGTCCTCCCAGACGTGCTCCACGCTATCAGATCCCTCCTCTGTACAGGTACAAATCAAAGCCCTCGCGAGCGACTCTTCATTTTGTCTAGGGGCACTACCACGGGAGTCTCACTTCCGGCGTGGCTGAGGACACCAGGCCCGGTCCTCCTGAGGAAGCATGTCAGGGGGCACAAAACTGACCCCCTTGTTGAAAAGGTGCGCCTCCTCCATTCCAACCCCCAGTATGCATTTGTGGAGTTCCCGGACGGTCGCCAGGACACGGTATCCCTTCGGGACCTGGCACCTGCTGGATCCAGCCCCCCTACCCCTGCTGAGGAACCCCTTACCCCATTCCCTATGCTGCCGCCCCCTCGCGCCCCCAATTCCGCAAGCTCACCCCACCGGTTCCACGCGCCAGAACCAACCCGCCCCCAGCGCCCCCAGTCTCTGGTCGAGCCAGAGGTGTATACTGTTCGGACGAGACTCGCCCCGGAGTCTGCCATCGTACCCCAGCTCTCAACACCCACCCAGCCACCGCAAGAGGCTGCAACCCCGGTGCTCCGCAGATCGAAAAGAACAATTCGCCCACCGGACAGACTAACTCTGTGAGCCACCACCCCCGCTGGACTCGATCTTTTTCACAGGGGGTGAATGTGGTGAATGTGATTCACACCGGATTATAACCTGTATATACATGTGTCTATATTGTAAGTGCAGTTGCACTACCTGACCTCCAGGGGGAGTAGCTCTGGGAGTACTCGAGAGTTTGTACTGGGCTCCTCCCTTGGCTCCGCCCAGGACTCCTCCCCCTGGAGCTGCTGTATAAAGAGCCGTGCCACAGGGTCAGCCAGCCAGTTCACCGAAAGTTCAACGGCTAACAGGCTGGCTCTGTTGTAAATATATTAAAACCGCTATTCTAATCCTACAAGCACGTGTCCGTAGAATTGTTGGTTCCAACAGGCAGCAAAGTGGAGGGGCGGGGGGCGCAAAGGGGAGGGGCGGGGGGGCAAAGGGGAGGGGTGAGGGGGCAAAGGGGAGGGGTGGGGGGGGAAAGGGGAGGGGTGGGGGGGCAAAGGGGAGGGGTGGGGGGCAAAGGGGGGGGCAAAGGGGAGGAGGAGGGGCAAAGGGGAGGGGGTGGGGGGGCAAAGGGGTGGGGGGGCAAAGGGGTGGGTGGTGGGGGGGCAAAGGGGCGGGGGTGGGGGGGGCAAAGGGGCGGGGGGTGGGGGGGGCAAAGGGGAGAGGCGGGGGTAAAGGGGAGGAGGGACAGAGGGGGCAAAGGGGAGAGGAGGAGGCAAAGTGGAGGAGGAGGGGTGCAAAGGGGTGGAGGAGTGGGGGCAAAAGGGAGGAGGGGGGCAAAGGGGAGGGGCGGGGGGGCAAAGGGGAGGAGGGGGGCAAGGGGGAGGAGGGGGGCAAGGGGGAGGAGGGGGGCAAAGGGGAGGGGGCAAAGAGGAGGGGCAGCAAAGAACATAAGAACTAGGAGCAGGAGTAGGCCATCTGGCCCCTCGAGCCTGCTCCGCCATTCAATGAGATCATGGCTGATCTTTTGTGGACTCAGCTCCACCTTCCGGCCCGAACACCATAACCCTTAATCCCTTTATTCTTCAAAAAACTATCTATCTTTACCTTAAAAACATGTAATGAAGGAGCCTCAACTGCTTCACTGGGCAAGGAATTCCATAGATTCACAACCCTTTGGGTGAAGAAGTTCCTCCTAAACTCAGTCCTAAATCTACTTCCCCTTATTTTGAGGCTATGTCCCCTAGTTCTGCTTTCACCCGCCAGTGGAAACAACCTGCCCGCATCTATCCTATCTATTCCCTTCATAATTTTAAATGTTTCTATAAGATCCCCCCTCATCCTTCTAAATTCCAATGAGTACAGTCCCAGTCTACTCAACCTCTCCTCATAATCCAACCCCTTCAGCTCTGGGATTAACCTAGTGAATCTCCTCTGCACACCCTCCAGTGCCAGTACGTCCTTTCTCAAGTAAGGAGACCAAAACTGAACACAATACTCCAGGTGTGGCCGCACTAACACCTTATACAATTGCAACATAACCCCCCTAGTCTTAAACTCCATCCCTCTAGCAATGAAGGACAAAATTCCATTTGCCTTCTTAATCATCTGTTGCACCTGTAAACCAACCTTCTGTGACTCATGCACTAGCACACCCAAGTCTCTCTGCACAGCGGCATGCTTTAATATTTTATCGTTTAAATAATAATCCCGTTTGCTGTTATTCCTACCAAAATGGATGACCTCACATTTGTCAACATTTTATTCCATCTGCCAGACCCGAGCCCATTCACTTAACCTATCCAAATCCCTCTGCAGACTTCCAGTATCCTCTGCACTTTTCGCTTAACCACTCATCTTAGTGTCATCTGCAAACTTGGACACATTGCCCTTGGTCCCCAACTCCAAATCATCTATGTAAATTGTGAACAATTGTGGGCCCAACACGGATCCCTGAGGGACACCACTAGCTACTGATTGCCAACCAGAGAAACACCCATTAATCCCCACTCTTTGTTTTCTATTAATTAACCAATGCTCTATCCATGCTACTACTTTACCCTTAATGCCATGCATCTTTATCTTATGCAGCAACCTTTTATGTGGCACCTTGTCGAAGGCTTTCTGGAAATCCAGATATACCACATCCATCGGCTCCCCATTATCTACTGCGCTGGTAATGTCCTCAAAAAATTCCACTAAATTAGGTAGGCATGACCTGCCCTTTATGAACCCATGCTGCGTCTGCCCAATGGGACAATTTCTATCCAGATGCCTCACTATTTCTTCCTTGATGATAGATTCAAGGGGAGGGGCAGGGGGTCAAAGGCGAGGGGCAGGGGGTCAAAGGTGAGGGACAGTGGAGCCTGAAGTACTTGGACCTCCTCCCATTTGTCGCTACACTCTCCATCGGGGCCTCGTACAGCAACCTCACCCATTTAATAAACCCCACCCCCAAACCCGAACCTTTCCAACACCTCCCACAAGTACCCCCACTCAACCCTGTCAAAGGCCTTCTCCACATCCAATGCCACCACAATCTCCGCCTCTCCTTCTGCTGCCAGCATCATTATCACATTTAGCAGCCTTCGCACGTTAGTGTTCAGCTGCCTCCCCTTCACAAAACCCATCTGATCTTCATGTACCACCCCCGCCACCCAGTCCTCTATTCTAGTGGCCAAGATCTTCGCCAGCAACTTGGCGTCTACATTCAGCAGTGAAATTGGCCTGTATGAACCGCACTGCAAGGGGTCCTTATCACGTTTTAGGATCAGGGAGATTAATGCCCGAGACATCGTCGTGGGCAAAACACCCCCCTCCCATGCCTCGTTAAAGGTCCTGACCAACAGGGGGCCCAGCAGGTCCGCATATTTCTTATAAAATTCAACCGGGAACCCATCCGGTCCCGGCGCCTTCCCCGACTGCATGTGGCCAATCCCACTGACCAGCTCCTCCAACTCGATCAGCGCCCCCAGTCCCTCCACCTGCTCCTCCTGCACCCTTGGAAATCGGAGCCTGTCCAAAAAATTCTCCATTCCCCCTCCCACCGCTGGTGGCTCCGACTGGTACAGTTCCCTATAGAAGTCCCTAAAGACCTCATTGACCTCTGCCCCCCTGCCGCACCACATTCCCATCTCTATCCTTCACTCCACCAATCTCTCTAGCCGCGTCCCGCTTACACAGCTGGTGCGCCAGCATCCTGCTCGCCTTCTCTCCATACTCCTAGACCGCTCCCTGCGCCTTCCTCCACTGCGTCTCCGCCTTTCTGGTGGTCAATAAATCAAACTTGGCCTGCAACTCAACAGCTCCTCCACCAGTCTCTCCCTCTCCCTCCTCTTCCCCCCTCTCCCCATGGGCTCGGATGGAGATCAGCTCCCCCCTAATCACTGCCTTCAGAGCCTCCCACACCATCCCCACCTGGACCTCCCCAGTATCATTGACCTCGAGGTACCTCACGATACATCCCCGAACCCTCCTACACACCTCCTCATCAGCCAACAACCCCACGTCCAGACGCCAAAGCGGGCGCTGGTCCCGCGCCTCCCCCATCTCCTGATCCACCCAATGCGGAGCATGGTCCGAAATTGCGATAGCTGAATATTCAGCCTCCTCCACCCTCGGGACCAGTCCCCTGCTCCGAACAAAGAAATCAATGCGGGAATAAACCCTGTGCACATGGGAGAAAAAGGAGTACTCCCGAGCCCTCGGCCTCCCGAACATCCAGGGATCCACTCCTCCCATCTGGTCCATAAACCCCCTCAATACCTTGGCCGCCGCTGGCCTCCTGCCTGTCCTTGAACTAGAACGGCCAGTAGGGGATCCAGCACCGTATTGAAGTCCCCCCCCCCCATGATCAAGCCCCCCACCTCCAGGCCAGGAATGCGGCCCAACATACGCCTCATGAAACCAGCATCATCCCAATTTGGGGCGTACACATTAACCAACACCACCCTCTCCCCTGCAGCTTACCGCTCACCATCACATATCTGCCGCCACTATCAGCCACAACCTCAGACGCCTCAAACGCCACCCTCTTCCCCACCAGGATCGCCACCCCCCGGTTCTTCGAGTCGAGCCCTGAGTGGAAAACCTGCCCCACCCACCCCTTCCTCAGACGGACCTGATCCGCCACCTTCAGGTGGGTCTCCTGGAGCATGGCCACGTCCGCCTTCAGCCCCTTCAGATGCGAAAACACCCGGGCCCGCTTAACCAGCCCATTCAACCCCCTCACGTTCCACGTAATCAGCCGGGTCAGGGGGCACCCCGCCCCCTCCCCCGTCGACTAGCCATAACCCATCGACTGCTCGCCCCTGGCCATCACCCATTCGGCCCGTTTCCCACGGCGATAGAACCTCACCCCGACCCCCCCCCCGAACTCCTCCCTGGCCAATCCAGCAGCAACCCGGTATCCCCCCACCCCCCCACCCCCCCCCCCCCCCCCCCCCCCCCCCCCCCACCCAGGCTAGGACCCCTCCTAGCCGCGACTCTCCCTCCACTGTACTCCCGTGAGCCAGCTGACTTCTGCTGACCCCGGCAGCTCCCGCTCTAACTCCGACCCCTCCCGATATGAGGTCCCCCTCCTCCCCTGCATCAGCTCCTGGGCACCGCTTCAGTACGGGAAATCCGGTCTAATAGCCATACCCCTCGCCACCAGCTCCACCCCCTTGTCCCGCAGCGCGGGAAACCAGAGAAAAGCCCGTGCTTTCACACTGCCCCACCCCACCAACGCAGCTCCCAAACCGCAGTCCCAACCCAACCACCAACTCCATACAAACAAAGACACAGATCAACCACAAACCCCAGTACCCCCCCTTAGAACACGAAACCATAACCCACATCGTCCGAAAGCGAGAGAAAAAACAAAAACAAACAGAATAACCCGCTACAGCATAAACAATGATATATGAATAGAATAGAAAAACGCCCGCAGCCCCCAATCTCTAGTACGAGTCCAGCTTTTCAGCCTGCACAAAGGCCCACGCTTCCTCCGGGGACTCCAAGTAGTGATGCCGGTCCTTGTAGGTGACCCACAGGCGCGCAGGCAGCAACATGCCGAACTTCACCTGCTTTCCATGGAGCACCACCTTCGTCCGGTTAAACCCGGCTCTCCGCTTGGCCACCTCCGCACTCCAGTCCTGGTAGATACGCACTACCGAATTCTCCCACTTACTGCTCCTCGCCTTCTTGGCCCATCGGAGAACACACTCCCGGTCGCTGAACCGATGGAACCGCACCAGCACCGCCCGCGTGGGTTCATTCGCCTTAGGCCGCCTGGCCAGTACTCTATGGGCCCCCTCCAGCTCCAGGGGCAGATGGAAGGATCCTGCCCCCACCAGCGAGTTCAACATCACGGCCACATAGGCCGGCAGGTCCGACCCCTCCAGCCCCTCCTCGAGGCCCAGGATCCGCAGGTTCTTCCTCCGTGACCAAAGCTCCATCTCCTCAAACCGATCTTGCCACTTTTTATGGAGTGCCTCGTGTATCTCCACCTTTCCCACGAGGGCCGAAACCTCCTCCTCGCACTCAGAGGCCTGTTGCTGCAACTCGAGTATCGCTGCACCCTGGGTTGTCTGGGTCTCCAGCAGCTTACTCGTCGTCACCTTCAGGGATTCCAACAACTCCCCTTTCAGCTCTGTGAAATAGCGCAGAAGGGCTGCCTGCTGCTCCTTAGCCCACTGCCTCCACTCCTCAGGGGCTCCACCAGCCGCCATTTTGTCCACCTTCCCCCGCTTTTCCAGGGGAGCTGCTGCCGTTTTTCTCCTCGCCCCACTTCGAGTCCGAACCATAAATCCTGGGGGGTTTTGCTCCAGACCCCTTTATCCACCGGGAATCGTCGAATCAGCGCCGTTTGGGGCCCTTAAAAGAGCCCACAAGTCCTATTAAAGCGGGAGCTGCCGAACGTGCGGCTTAGCTCCGCATAGCCGCAACCGGAAGTGTATCCGGCTTTTTCATGGGTTGTTCACCAGAGGCCCTGGAGCTCACACCAACACTGCTGGCAACTATGAAATGGAGGAATCTCTCGCACCCAGAGCACATGACCTGTTCTCTACTGCTGCGTCTGGAGAGAAGACTCCCATTGATTCTCTTCCCCATCCCCTCCGATTCAGCATGCTGACGTCAGGAGGAGGTGTTCTGCCACTCTGGGCTTCGGGCCTGCGCACTGCTGAGGGGCCGCGCATACACGGGACGGTTGGCATTCTGAAATCCAGTTGCATGTGGCATTTTTAAAAGCCGGTTACAGCCGGTGGGCATGTCTTACCACAATCGGGAAGGCCGCAACCAATGGCCCTGTGACCCACCTAAGACCCATCTGCGACCTGGATTTTAAAAGTGCTCGCTGGAGGCCACCCATCATGTCAATAGCCCCACGCTTATCTTCTGGCTAGGGTGTTTGGGGAATGACCGACTATCCAGCCACAACGGTGTTGTTCCTCCACGCAAGAGATCAGACGCAGACGGGATTCATTTTTTCACTGGTTTATTCAGGCGTGTAGGGGAGCCGTATCTGCAAAATGGCTAACAGACTCCCTGAACGCTACATGTTGCAAACAATTTATGTATACCACTCACAGGTTATACATTTGTTCTGAAGTCACTGATATTCAATTATAGCTAATAGTTCCAATTCATTTATGTCAAGTGAGTATAGATAACCAGTTACAGCCTTTAAATGCTTGTCTAATTATAATATTTAGTTATTTTATAAAGACCACGAAGAGTCCACACTGAGTTTGTAGAACGAAAACTTACTTTATTTTACAACAACTATTATATACAGCTCCAGTAGCTCCCTACTGTGCCTTCACGAGTCGGCGCCTTACTGGCCGACTCAATTTATACATAGCCAGATATTGTTAGAGGTCCCCCGCACCCTTATCGGGGAAGCTCGTACTCTGCAAGGTGCACCGAGTAGTTAATTATTCCCATTCTTGGGCAGCACGGTGGTGCAGTGGTTAGCACTGCTGCCTCATGATGCAAGATCCCAGGTTCGATCCCAGATCTGGGTCACTGTTCATGTGGAGTTTGCACATTCTTCTCGTGTTTGCGTGGGTTTTGCCACCACAACCCAAAGATGTGCAGGGTAGGGGGATTGGCCATGCTAAAATTGCCCCTTAATTGGAAAAAATGAATTGGGTACTCTAAATTTAAAAAAAAAATCATTCCCACCTGTAAGACCCTTGCGGGTTCTAACAAGTTACTAACTAAGCACACCTACATGGTTACACCATCCAAACATCCGCACCTGCAGACCGTGGCTGTTTATGGCTACCTTCTTGTGGCTTATCAAAGTTCCCATTTTCTTGTCCCTTGTTCAATTGGTTTGTGCAGCCCATCTGCAGCTGTGGAAACTTCACAGCAGCTTCCCAGGGGAACTCAATAATTTTAACCCCTTCATGTGGTGTTTGGGAAGGGTTTGCTATGACAATACCATTAAGATTTCTGTGTGATCACCATTTTATATGTAACTTGCATCCTGCATGCACGCCATACTGCTACCATGTCCCCTTTTTGCTCTCCTAATTTCCTTGAAGTTCCCGCTTGCACATTCTCTACGCCTCCAGGGCTTCTGCTGTTTTGAGCCCATGATATCTGCCATGAACTGCCCCTTTTCTCCTGATCCAATGCTGTATATCCCTCGATGTCCAGGGCTCACTGGATCCGTTGGTCCCGTCCTTTTTCTTAATTGGAACATGTTGGCCCTGTACACTCCCTATTTCCTTCTTGAATACATCCCACTGATCTGTCACAGATTTACCTAAAAGTCTCCACTCCCAGTCCAATCTGGCCAAATCATATCTGATCTTATTAAAATTGGTCTTCCCCAGTTTAGAATTTTGTTTTCATGCCCACCCTTGTCCTTTTCCATAACAATCTTGAATCTAACTGTGTTATGATCAGTGTCTGCAAAATGCTCCCCCTGTGATACATCAACCCATTCGCTCCAGCTTAGTTACTGAAAATTATGTCCAGGATCACCCCCCCATTAGGTCCTTCTACTTACTGGCTTAAAGTTCTCTTGGATGCATTTTAAGAATTCCTCATCCTTTAAATCTTTCACACTATGGCTACTCCAGTTAATACTGGGGAAGTTGACATCCCTACTATCACTACCCTATTATTTTTACACCTCTCTGAAATTTGTCTACATATCTGTTCTTCTATTTCTCTTGGCCTGTTAGGGGGCTTATAGAACACTCCCAGCAATGTGATTGCTCCTTTTTGGGTTTTAAGTTCTACCCATAAGGCTTCAGTTGAAGAGCCTTCTAAGATGTCATCCCTCCATACTGCTGCATTGATTCCCTGATCAAAATTGCGACACCCCCTTCTCTTTTCTCTCCTCCCATCATGCCTGAAGATCCTGGAATATTGAGCTGCCAATCCTGCTCCTCTCTCAACCATGCCTCAGTGATAGCAATGACTATACCCCATATTTTAATTGGTACCCTCACCTTGTTTGTCAGATTCCTTGCATTAAAATAAAAACCATCCAATCTTGCCAAACTCCCGAGCTGGTCTGGGCATTCTGTACCTTCCTGACTCCCTTGATGTCTCTTCTAATTTTGGCTGTGCATCTATCGTTGCTGAACCTTCTCTCAAGATCCCAGGCCCCTGCCAAATTAGTTTAACCCCTTCCCAACAGCACTAGCAAACATCCCCGCAAGGACACTGGTCCCATTTCTGTTCAGGTGCAAACCGTTTGCTTTGTACAGGTCCCGCCTTCCCCAAACATGGTCCCAATGTCCCAGAAATCTAAATCCCTCCCTTCTGCACCATTTCCCCATTCATCTGGACTAACCTTTTTCTGTACTCACTAGCACGTGGCACTGGAAGTAATCCAGAGATTACTACCTTCTGGGTCCAGTTTTTTAATCTACTTCCTAGCTCCTCAAATTTTGTTTTCAGGATCTCATCCCTTTTTCTGCCTATATAGTCGGTACCAATGTGTATCATGATATCTGTCTGTTTGCCCACCTCTTCAGTATGCCCTGCAGCCGTGAGGCAACATGTCATCCTGCAGTCTCATTTGCGGCCACAGAAATGCCTGTTTGTTCCCCTTACAATAGAATCCCCTACCACTATAGCCCTGACATTCTTCCTCCACCCCTCTTGTGCAGCAGACCCACCCGTCGTGCCGTGAAGTTGGCTGCCTCTGTTTTCCGCTACACAGTTATCTCCCCCAACCGTATCCAAAACAGTATATCTGTTGGAAACGGTGATGGCCTGCAGTACCTGCCTTCCTCTGCTGTGCTTGGAGTTTGCACTTTCTGCCCATATCTGCGTGGGTTTCCTGCGGGTGCTCCGGTTTCCCCCCCCCCACATTCCAAAGATGTGCAGGTTAGATGGATTGGCCATAATAAAATTGCCCCTTCATGTCCTGCGATTTTCAGGTTAGCTGATGTTACCGGGATAGGTGGGGGTGGGCTGCTCTTTCAGAGGGTCGATGCAGAATCGATGGGCCTCCTTCTGCCCTGTAGGGATTACATAGAACATAGAACAGTACAGAACAGAACAGGCCCTTCGGCCCTCGATGTTGTGCCGAGCAATGATCACCCTACTTAAACCCACGTAACCCGTAACCCAACAATCCCCCCATTAACCTTACACTACGGCCAATCCACCTGACCCGCACATCTTTGGACTGTGGGAGGAAACCGGAGCACCCGGAGGAAACCCACGCACACACGGGGAGGACGTGCAGACTCCACACAGACAGTGACCCAGCCGGGAATCGAACCTGGGACCCTGGAGCTGTGAAGCATTGATGCTAACCACCATGCTACCGTGAGGCCCCGGATTCTAGCACTATTCTAAAGCAAGTCAACCACATCTTCCTGATCCAGCAGTTGTCTTGCCCAACTCGGTGGGGGTGCCATTTCTAAGTTTGACCCCGAGCCACTCAACTGTACCCGAGTATGATTAGCTGCAGGGCTTCACTTGCTCCTCCATTGGCAGTCTTGAACTTAAATAGCCCAAGCAACAGAGACCTTTTTTTGACCCCTAATTGTGTTGAGTTGGGTAAGGCCAAGTACTGCTAATGGATTCCCAAACAGAAGCAGCTCAACTCCCAGGATGTCTTTACGTGCCATAAAACTGTGATATTCAACAACGATGTCCAATCCATACCCCACTGTGAACAGGTCCCTGTTACATAACGATATGTCCAGAGGGTGGAAAGGTGTTAGATCAAAGGGAACGGTGCTTGGAAATAATATTAGAGTCGTTCTCGGAAGGACTCACTTATCATGTACTTAACTATAGGGAATGTAATGACCCCCATTTTCCAGCATCAGGATCCTGCTTGAATCATGCTGATTTAAGCCAGCACAAAAAGCTTCATATAGAACTGTGGACATTAGCAAACAAGGAAGGGGGGTCCACTTTGAGGGATGTGAGGCTGCAGATAGTAAGGGGGGAATAGGGCCTCCGAATTGGAAGGTCAAGCTCTGCGGGTTGCACTGGAAATCCAGGCCCAAGAGTGCCGGAGCGCATAGACGGGGGAGAATGAGGAGTTTGAAGTTTTTGAAAACCCTCCCCTGGACCGTGAGGTCCGCTATACAGCACCCGGTGATTTGGACAGAGTGCGAACCCGAGGCCAATTCAATCTTATGCTTAACTGGATGGATGGGGAGCACGCAGTGTCTTACCGTGTTGGGGTGGACGAAACTTTCCGTGCTCCCGGAGTCCAGTAGGCATTTCTTTTTGTGTTCGTTGAGCTCGATCGTTGTCGTAGTCTTGGCGAGCATGCGTGGTCGCGAATGGTCGAGTGTGATGGAAGCAAGTCATGGCGAGCGTTCCAAGTCATCCTCGGTGGCAGAGTAATCGCTGGCAGGGCCTTCCGTGTTGGCCCAAGATGCCGGCGCCCAGGACCCAAACGTGGAATCGGGGTCCCAAGGTGGCGCCGCCTAGGACCCGCACGTGGAGCCGGGGCCCCAAGATGGCGGTGCCCATGACCCGCTCGTGGCGTCCGGGGCCAAAGATGGCGGCGCCCGTGGGAACCTCGTGGCAGTGTCAGCAGCGTCTGCGGGCCGGTCGGGGCAGACGGGAGCGAGGGTCGGGAGGACCGTGGGCCCGTTGCGGGGGCCGGGAGGCAGGCCGGAGAGGTCGGTGCTCGGTGCTGGGCCCTAGGGGGGCCCGGGGGGGGGGGGGGGGGGGAGGGGGCGATCCGCGGTCGCTGCACGGAACAGCAGCGACCGACTTGGTCTGGCAGACCACCGCGTAGTGGCCCTTCTTCCCGCAGCTCTTACACAGAGCGGAACGGGTCGGGCAGCGCGGGCGGGGGTGCTTGTAGAGGCCACACAAATAGCAGCGGGGCCCCGCTAGCTTGTCGGAGTGACCCGCAGCGCAGGCCTGGGGGGGGGGGGGTGTCGGGGTCAACGGAGGACGGGGGTGGCGTATGCCATGAAGTCCAGGGGGTTGCTGCGTGGCCAGGGGCCTATGCGGTGGGCGTTCAGGTCGGTGACCTCCAGGGAGGTCGCGAGGGTCCGTGCCTCAGCTAGGCTGAGGGCGTTCTTCTCCAGCAATCGCTGGCGGATAGAAGGGGACTGCATGCCGGCAACATAAGCGTCTCTAATTAAAAGTTCCATGTGCTCAGTCGCCGAAACTTGGGGACTGGCGCACATTCTCCCTAGAGCCGTGAGGGCCTGGTAGAACTCGTCGAGTGACTCACCAGGGAACTGTTGTCTAGTCGTCAGGAGATGCCGTGCGTATACTTCGTTGACCGGCCGGAGAAAATGTCCTTTGAGAATTTCCATGGCCGCGTCATAATCACTTTCGTCCTCAATCATTGAATATACCGCCGTGCCCATGCATGAGTGGAGGATGTGGAGTTTCTGCTCCTTGGTGGGCTTGCCGGCTGCAGTCGTCAGGAAGCTATTAAAATATGCCTGCCAGTGTTTAAAGATCGCAGACGCATTTGAAGCATGTGGGCTAGTGCAGAGGCAGTCAGGCTTGATGCGTAGCTCCATTCCAAAATTCTAGCTGATTAAATTGATGAGCCATCAATTGGACTCGAGACACGATGAAGATCCAAACTGTGGCTTTAATCAGCTAGTTGTTAGCCCGGTGGTCGACTACAGAGAAAGGCCGACCGCCGGGAACTCTGGGTACTTATACCTCACCTCTGAGGCGGGGTCTACTTGTCTCTTGACCAATTCAGCAGTCACATGACTAGTCCCAGCCAATCAGATGAGAGGCACATGACCAGCCAGAGCCAATGGGAAACCAATGCTCTGCACCAATGGCAGTGCTCCCATTCATACCACCACATATACCCTGAGGGAGTCGACGGAATGGTTCTGTTTGAGTGGTAGCCGTTCATTTCCCACTTCACATGTTGAGGGGTGGGGGGGAGGGAGGGTGTGGATTGTTGGGGGTGGGGGGAGTTATTTTTTGTTCTTCTTGGGTCTGGTTTTGGGGGTTGGGGGGGTTCAAATATTGTAACATCAATATTGTAATTGATGTTTGAATGTGGTTGTGATAGTGGTATGTATGAAAAATGTTTCTTAAAAGAACATAGCAAATTGGAACAGGAGCAAATGCTATAGTCCCTTTGAACCTGCTCCACCATTCGATGTGATTGTAGCTTATCACTGGCCTTAGCACAACTTTCCCACCTCTTCATATTCCTTGAGCGTATATTCAAAGATGGACATCGCTAACTCGCTGGGCTAGGAATTCCAACGATTCACAACCATTTATGTGAAGGAAGAGGTAGTTTCCCACCTTGGGCGACTGTGTGGAGTTTGCACCTTCTCCCCGTGTCTGCGTGTGTTTCCTCCGGGTGCTCCGGTTTCCTCCCACAGTCCAAAGATGTGCAGGTTAGGTGGATTGGCCATGCTAAATTGCCCCTCAGTGTCCAAAAATGTATAGGTTTTGTGGGGTTACTGGGACAGGGCCTTGCAGTGGGCCTAGGTAGAGTACTCTTTCAGAGGGTCAGTGCAGACTCAATGAGCCAAAAGGCCTCCTTCTGCACTGTAGGATTTCTATGGTTCTATGAAGTGCAACTATAAATAGTGAAGAGAAAAATGCCAGAATTTCCTCGGGGCCTCTCTGCTGCTTGGCTGTTCGAACTTAAGTTGGAGACTTGACACACACCACCGTAATGCACGCAAACAGAATTTCTATCAGAGTTATGGCAGTGGAGCAGTTAGAAAACCCAATGCAATTCACGTCCATAATCAATCTTCCATAGACAGCTCTGGACCTTAAAAATTCTGAAACTTTGTTTTACGCAGGTTCCAAGATTTATAGAATCTACAATGAACACGGACTTCACAGTTTTTGGATGAAAACAATAATTTCTTTTTTTTTACATTTTGCAAATGACAACTAAAAAAAACAACTGGCGGTGGAAGGATTTTTATCCTTGCCTTGGAAACGGTTATGTTTTTATTTTTTTTAATCCTCCGATGGATGAATAATCAAGAGGTAGATTTGACCAGATACAGAGAGAAACAGTTAACATTTGAGTGTGATGGAAGCTATTAACAGTCTTAAAATGCCGTTAGGCGATTGTTCAGTCAAAAGAGGTTTGTCTGAAGCATGAGATTGATGAACTCTTCCATGTCCACTGTACCATCGCCATTAGTGTCCACTTCTTTGATCATCTCCCGCAAATCTTGGTGTGAGAAGTGGACACCTGCTGATTTGCAAGCGGCTTTGAGATTGTCAAAGGAAAAATTTCCATCACCATCTGCAAATAATCACATTTACATACTTTACATAAAGGGCTCATTTTCTTATCTGGCTTTTCCGAGTTGTGCTTTCCTCGCTCAACTTTACAGCGGAAGGCGTGGTAGTTGCTGCAGCAAAACTATTTGTTGCTCTAGATCTACTGGGAGGTTGTCGGCAGGACCTTTTGGGAAAAATTGAGGTATTTCGGTAACAAAACGCAGCACAAACATCAAAAGCCAAGGTTACGTGCACCTCGCACTGCTCCCCAAACCTTTGGACCGAATGCTCAACAATACTGATCGAAGCTGCAGAAAGCATTTCTATTCTCTTGTCCTTGTTAAGATAAGAGTTACTGGGCAGAATTGGAATTGGCTGCGATCTCGCTGCCTGGGCAGCAGCCCAGGCGAGGGATTGGAAAAAGACTTCTGTGTGTAAAACATTGGTATGAATCTGCAGCTTTAGAAACGAGAGGAGAGAAACTGCAACAAAACTGACCCGAGCTCAGTTCGCCAAAGAAAGAACGTTCAAACGGGCATCAATTGATTGTTAAATCTGATAGATTGAATTACCTTTAGATAATTGACAGCAAGTTTATTTTTCCTTTTTTAAACCGTTGTTCCTGAAACTATTGAGCTGCTGGGTGTCACCTTGAGAACAACTTGAGAACTGGTAGTACGGGGTTTTAAAATGTAAAGAGCTGGCAGAATAGTGGAAGCTTCAGCTGAACGTCACAAATCACTTCATATACCTCTCGTCACAGAAGGAAAAATATTACAACATGGGGGCGGCACGGTGGCGCAGTGGTTAGCACTGCTGCCTCACAGCACCAGGGACCCAGATTTGATTCCGGCCTTGGGTGACTCTGTGCGGAGTCTGCACGTTCTCCCCGTGTCTGCGTGGGGTTCCTCCGGGTGCCCCGGTCTCCTCCCACAGTCCAAAGATGTGCAGGTTAGGTGGATTGGCCATGCTAAATTGCCCGTGTCCAAAAATGTGTAGGTTTGGTGGGGTTACGGGGACAGGGCCTTGCAGTGGGCCTACATAGAGTACTCTTTCAGAGGGTCAGTGCAGACTCAATGAGCCAAAAGGCCTCCTTCTGCACTGTAGGATTTCTATGGTTCTATGAAGTGCAACTATAAATAGTGGGCTGGTGCAGAGGCAGTCAGGCTTGATGCGTAGCTGCATTCCAAAATTCTAGCTGATTAAATTGATGTACCATCAATTGGACTCGAGACACGATGAAGATCCAAACTGTGGCTTTAATCAGCTAGTTGTTAGCCCGGTGATTGACTACAGAGAAAGGCCGACCGCCGGGAACTCTGGGTACTTATACCTTGCCTCTGAGGCGGGGTCTACTTGCCTGTTGACCAATTGAGCAGTCACATGACTAGTCCCAGCCAATCAGATGAGAGGCACATGACCAGCCAGAGCCAATGGGAAACCAATGCTCTGCACCAATGGCAGTGCTCCCATTCATACCACCACATATACACTGAGGGAGTCGACGGAAGGGTTCTGTTTGAGTGGTAGCCGTTCATTTCCCACTTCACATGTTGGGGGGTGGGGGGGGGGGAGGGTGTGGATTGTTGGGGCGGGGGGGGGAGTTATTTTTTGTTCTTCTTGGGTCTGGTTTTGGGGGTGGGGGGGGGTTCAAATATTGTAACATCAATATTGTAATTGATATTTGAATGTGGTTGTGATAGTGGTATGTATGAAAAATGTTTCTTAAAAGAACATAACAAATTGGAACAGGAGCAAATGCTATAGTCCCTTTGAACCTGCTCCACCATTCGATGTGATTGTAGCTTATCACTGGCCTTAGCACAACTTTCCCACCTCTTCATATTCCTTGAGCGTATATTCAAAGATGGACATCGCTAACTCGCTGGGCTAGGAATTCCAACGATTCACAACCATTTATGTGAAGGAAGAGGTAGTTTCCCACCTTGGGCGACTGTGTGGCGTTTGCACCTTCTCCCCGTGTATGCGTGTGTTTCCTCCGGGTGTTCCGGTTTCCTCCCACAGTCCAAAGATGTGCAGGTTAGGTGGATTGGCCATGCTAAATTGCCCCTCAGTGTCCAAAAATGTGTAGGTTTGGTGGGGTTACGGGGACAGGGCCTTGCAGTGGGCCTACGTAGAGTACTCTTTCAGAGGGTCAGTGCAGACTCAATGAGCCAAAAGGCCTCCTTCTGCACTGTAGGATTTCTATGGTTCTATGAAGCGCAACTATAAATAGTGAAGAGAAAAATGCCAGAATTTCCTCGGGGCCTCTCTGCTGCTTGGCTGTTCGAACTTAAGTTGGAGACTTGACACACACCACCGTAATGCACGCAAACAGAATTTCTATCAGTTATGGCAGTGGAGCAGTTAGAAAACCCAATGCAATTCACTTCCATAATCAATCTTCCATAGACAGCTCTGGACCTTAAAATTCTGAAACTTTGTTTTACGCAGGTTCCAAGATTTATAGAATCTACAATGAACACGGACTTCACAGTTTTTGGATGAAAACAATCATTTCTTTTTTTTACATTTTGCAAATGACAACTAAAAAAAACAACTGGCGGTGGAAGGATTTTTATCCTTGCCTTGGAAACGGTTATGTTTTTATTTTTTTTAATCCTCCGATGGATGAATAATCAAGAGGTAGATTTGACCAGGTACAGAGAGAAACAGTTAACATTTGAGTGTGATGGAAGCTATTAACAGTCTTAAAATGCCGTTAGGCGATTGGTCAGTCAAAAGAGGTTTGTCTGAAGCATGAGATTGATGAACTCTTCCATGTCCACTGTACCATCGCCATTAGTGTCCACTTCTTTGATCATCTCCCGCAAATCTTGGTGTGAGAAGTGGACACCTGCTGATTTGCAAGCGGCTTTGAGATTGTCAAAGGAAAAATTTCCATCACCATCTGCAAATAATCACATTTACATACTTTACATAAAGGGCTAATTTTCTTATCTGGCTTTTCCGAGTTGTGTTTCCTCGCTCTACTTTACAGCGGAGGGCGTGGTAGTTGCTGCAGCAAAACTATTTGTTGCTGTAGATCTACTGGGAGGTTGTCGGCAGGACCTTTTGGGAAAAATTGAGGTATTTCGGTAACAAAACGCAGCACAAACATCAAAAGCCAAGGTTACGTGCACCTCGCACTGCTCCCCAAACCTTTGGACCGAATGATCAACAATACTCATCGAAGCTGCAGAAAGCATTTCTATTCTCTTGTTCTTGTTAAGATAAGAGTTACTGGGCAGAATTGGAATTGGCTGCGATCTCGCTGCCTGGGCAGCAGCCCAGGCGAGGGATTGGAAAAAGACTTCTGTGTGTAAAACATTGGTATGAATCTGCAGCTTTAGAAACGAGAGGAGAGAAACTGCAACAAAACTGACCCGAGCTCAGTTTGCCAAAGAAAGAACATTCAAACGGGCATCAATTGATCGTTAAATCTGATAGATTGAATTACCTTTAGATAATTGACAGCAAGTTTATTTTTCCTTTATTAAACTGTTGTTCCTGAAACTATTGAGCTGCTGGGTGTCACCTTGAGGACAACTTGAGAACTGGTAGTACGGGGTTACCAAATGTAAAGAGCTGGCAGAATAGTGGAAGCTTCAGCTGAACGTCACAAATCACTTCATATACCTCTCGTCACGGAAGGAAAAATATTACAACATGGGGGCGGCACGGTGGCGCAGTGGTTAGCACTGCTGCCTCACAGCGGCAGGGACCCAGATTTGATTCCGGCCTTGGGTGACTCTGTGCGGAGTCTGCACGTTCTCCCCGTGTCTGCGTGGGGTTCCTCCGGGTGCCCCGGTCTCCTCCCACAGTCCAAAGATGTGCAGGTTAGGTGGATTGGCCATGCTAAATTGCCCGTGTCCAAAAATGTGTAGGTTTGGTGGGGTTACGGGGACAGGGCCTTGCAGTGGGCCTACATAGAATACTCTTTCAGAGGGTCAGTGCAGACTCAATGAGCCAAAAAGCCTCCTTCTGCACTGTAGAATTTCTATGGTTCTATGAAGCGCAACTATAAATAGTGGGCTGGTGCAGAGGCAGTCAGGCTTGATGCGTAGCTGCATTCCAAAATTCTAGCTGATTAAATTGATGTACCATCAATTGGACTCGAGACACGATGAAGATCCAAACTGTGGCTCTAATCAGCTAGTTGTTAGCCCGGTGGTTGACTACAGAGAAAGGCCGACCGCCGGGAACTCTGGGTACTTATACCTTGCCTCTGAGGCGGGGTCTACTTGCCTGTTGACCAATTGAGCAGTCACATGACTAGTCCCAGCCAATCAGATGAGAGGCACATGACCAGCCAGAGCCAATGGGAAACCAATGCTCTGCATCAATGGCAGTGCTCCCATTCATACCACCACATATACCCTGAGGGAGTCGACGGAAGGGTTCTGTTTGAGTGGTAGCCGTTCATTTCCCACTTCACATGTTGGGGGGTGGGGGGGGGAGGGTGTGGATTGTTGGGGGGGGGGGGGGAGTTATTTTTTGTTCTTCTTGGGTCTGGTTTTGGGGGTTGGGGGGTTCAAATATTGTAACATCAATATTGTAATTGATGTTTGAATGTGGTTGTGATAGTGGTATGTATGAAAAATGTTTCTTAAAAGAACATAACAAATTGGAACAGGAGTAAATGCTATAGTCCCTTTGAATCTGCTCCACCATTCGATGTGATTGTAGCTTATCACTGGCCTTAGCACAACTTTCCCACCTCTTCATATTCCTTGAGCGTATATTCAAAGATGGACATCGCTAACTCGCTGGGCTAGGAATTCCAACGATTCACAACCATTTATGTGAAGGAAGAGGTAGTTTCCCACCTTGGGCGACTGTGTGGAGTTTGCACCTTCTCCCCGTGTCTGCGTGTGATTCCTCCGGGTGTTCCGGTTTCCTCCCACAGTCCAAAGATGTGCAGGTTAGGTGGATTGGCCATGCTAAATTGCCCCTCAGTGTCCAAAAATGTGTAGGTTTGGTGGGGTTACGGGGACAGGGCCTTGCAGTGGGCCTAGGTAGAGTACTCTTTCAGAGGGTCAGTGCAGACTCAATGAGCTAAAAGGCCTCCTTCTGCACTGTAGGATTTCTATGGTTCTATAAAGCACAACTATAAATAGTGAAGAGAAAAATGCCAGAATTTCCTCGGGGCCTCTCTGCTGCTTGGCTGTTCGAACTTAAGTTGGAGACTTGACACACACCACCGTAATGCACGCAAACAGAATTTCTATCAGAGTTATGGCAGTGGAGCAGTTAGAAAACCCAATGCAATTCACGTCCATAATCAATCTTCCATAGACAGCTCTGGACCTTAAAAATTCTGAAACTTTGTTTTACGCAGGTTCCAAGATTTATAGAATCTACAATGAACACGGACTTCACAGTTTTTGGATGAAAACAATAATTTCTTTTTTTTTACATTTTGCAAATGACAACTAAAAAAAACAACTGGCGGTGGAAGGATTTTTATCCTTGCCTTGGAAACGGTTATGTTTTTATTTTTTTTAATCCTCCGATGGATGAATAATCAAGAGGTAGATTTGACCAGATACAGAGAGAAACAGTTAACATTTGAGTGTGATGGAAGCTATTAACAGTCTTAAAATGCCGTTAGGCGATTGTTCAGTCAAAAGAGGTTTGTCTGAAGCATGAGATTGATGAACTCTTCCATGTCCACTGTACCATCGCCATTAGTGTCCACTTCTTTGATCATCTCCCGCAAATCTTGGTGTGAGAAGTGGACACCTGCTGATTTGCAAGCGGCTTTGAGATTGTCAAAGGAAAAATTTCCATCACCATCTGCAAATAATCACATTTACATACTTTACATAAAGGGCTCATTTTCTTATCTGGCTTTTCCGAGTTGTGCTTTCCTCGCTCAACTTTACAGCGGAAGGCGTGGTAGTTGCTGCAGCAAAACTATTTGTTGCTCTAGATCTACTGGGAGGTTGTCGGCAGGACCTTTTGGGAAAAATTGAGGTATTTCGGTAACAAAACGCAGCACAAACATCAAAAGCCAAGGTTACGTGCACCTCGCACTGCTCCCCAAACCTTTGGACCGAATGCTCAACAATACTGATCGAAGCTGCAGAAAGCATTTCTATTCTCTTGTCCTTGTTAAGATAAGAGTTACTGGGCAGAATTGGAATTGGCTGCGATCTCGCTGCCTGGGCAGCAGCCCAGGCGAGGGATTGGAAAAAGACTTCTGTGTGTAAAACATTGGTATGAATCTGCAGCTTTAGAAACGAGAGGAGAGAAACTGCAACAAAACTGACCCGAGCTCAGTTCGCCAAAGAAAGAACGTTCAAACGGGCATCAATTGATTGTTAAATCTGATAGATTGAATTACCTTTAGATAATTGACAGCAAGTTTATTTTTCCTTTTTTAAACCGTTGTTCCTGAAACTATTGAGCTGCTGGGTGTCACCTTGAGAACAACTTGAGAACTGGTAGTACGGGGTTTTAAAATGTAAAGAGCTGGCAGAATAGTGGAAGCTTCAGCTGAACGTCACAAATCACTTCATATACCTCTCGTCACAGAAGGAAAAATATTACAACATGGGGGCGGCACGGTGGCGCAGTGGTTAGCACTGCTGCCTCACAGCACCAGGGACCCAGATTTGATTCCGGCCTTGGGTGACTCTGTGCGGAGTCTGCACGTTCTCCCCGTGTCTGCGTGGGGTTCCTCCGGGTGCCCCGGTCTCCTCCCACAGTCCAAAGATGTGCAGGTTAGGTGGATTGGCCATGCTAAATTGCCCGTGTCCAAAAATGTGTAGGTTTGGTGGGGTTACGGGGACAGGGCCTTGCAGTGGGCCTACATAGAGTACTCTTTCAGAGGGTCAGTGCAGACTCAATGAGCCAAAAGGCCTCCTTCTGCACTGTAGGATTTCTATGGTTCTATGAAGTGCAACTATAAATAGTGGGCTGGTGCAGAGGCAGTCAGGCTTGATGCGTAGCTGCATTCCAAAATTCTAGCTGATTAAATTGATGTACCATCAATTGGACTCGAGACACGATGAAGATCCAAACTGTGGCTTTAATCAGCTAGTTGTTAGCCCGGTGATTGACTACAGAGAAAGGCCGACCGCCGGGAACTCTGGGTACTTATACCTTGCCTCTGAGGCGGGGTCTACTTGCCTGTTGACCAATTGAGCAGTCACATGACTAGTCCCAGCCAATCAGATGAGAGGCACATGACCAGCCAGAGCCAATGGGAAACCAATGCTCTGCACCAATGGCAGTGCTCCCATTCATACCACCACATATACACTGAGGGAGTCGACGGAAGGGTTCTGTTTGAGTGGTAGCCGTTCATTTCCCACTTCACATGTTGGGGGGTGGGGGGGGGGGAGGGTGTGGATTGTTGGGGCGGGGGGGGAGTTATTTTTTGTTCTTCTTGGGTCTGGTTTTGGGGGTGGGGGGGGGTTCAAATATTGTAACATCAATATTGTAATTGATATTTGAATGTGGTTGTGATAGTGGTATGTATGAAAAATGTTTCTTAAAAGAACATAACAAATTGGAACAGGAGCAAATGCTATAGTCCCTTTGAACCTGCTCCACCATTCGATGTGATTGTAGCTTATCACTGGCCTTAGCACAACTTTCCCACCTCTTCATATTCCTTGAGCGTATATTCAAAGATGGACATCGCTAACTCGCTGGGCTAGGAATTCCAACGATTCACAACCATTTATGTGAAGGAAGAGGTAGTTTCCCACCTTGGGCGACTGTGTGGCGTTTGCACCTTCTCCCCGTGTATGCGTGTGTTTCCTCCGGGTGTTCCGGTTTCCTCCCACAGTCCAAAGATGTGCAGGTTAGGTGGATTGGCCATGCTAAATTGCCCCTCAGTGTCCAAAAATGTGTAGGTTTGGTGGGGTTACGGGGACAGGGCCTTGCAGTGGGCCTACGTAGAGTACTCTTTCAGAGGGTCAGTGCAGACTCAATGAGCCAAAAGGCCTCCTTCTGCACTGTAGGATTTCTATGGTTCTATGAAGCGCAACTATAAATAGTGAAGAGAAAAATGCCAGAATTTCCTCGGGGCCTCTCTGCTGCTTGGCTGTTCGAACTTAAGTTGGAGACTTGACACACACCACCGTAATGCACGCAAACAGAATTTCTATCAGTTATGGCAGTGGAGCAGTTAGAAAACCCAATGCAATTCACTTCCATAATCAATCTTCCATAGACAGCTCTGGACCTTAAAATTCTGAAACTTTGTTTTACGCAGGTTCCAAGATTTATAGAATCTACAATGAACACGGACTTCACAGTTTTTGGATGAAAACAATCATTTCTTTTTTTTACATTTTGCAAATGACAACTAAAAAAAACAACTGGCGGTGGAAGGATTTTTATCCTTGCCTTGGAAACGGTTATGTTTTTATTTTTTTTAATCCTCCGATGGATGAATAATCAAGAGGTAGATTTGACCAGGTACAGAGAGAAACAGTTAACATTTGAGTGTGATGGAAGCTATTAACAGTCTTAAAATGCCGTTAGGCGATTGGTCAGTCAAAAGAGGTTTGTCTGAAGCATGAGATTGATGAACTCTTCCATGTCCACTGTACCATCGCCATTAGTGTCCACTTCTTTGATCATCTCCCGCAAATCTTGGTGTGAGAAGTGGACACCTGCTGATTTGCAAGCGGCTTTGAGATTGTCAAAGGAAAAATTTCCATCACCATCTGCAAATAATCACATTTACATACTTTACATAAAGGGCTAATTTTCTTATCTGGCTTTTCCGAGTTGTGTTTCCTCGCTCTACTTTACAGCGGAGGGCGTGGTAGTTGCTGCAGCAAAACTATTTGTTGCTGTAGATCTACTGGGAGGTTGTCGGCAGGACCTTTTGGGAAAAATTGAGGTATTTCGGTAACAAAACGCAGCACAAACATCAAAAGCCAAGGTTACGTGCACCTCGCACTGCTCCCCAAACCTTTGGACCGAATGATCAACAATACTCATCGAAGCTGCAGAAAGCATTTCTATTCTCTTGTTCTTGTTAAGATAAGAGTTACTGGGCAGAATTGGAATTGGCTGCGATCTCGCTGCCTGGGCAGCAGCCCAGGCGAGGGATTGGAAAAAGACTTCTGTGTGTAAAACATTGGTATGAATCTGCAGCTTTAGAAACGAGAGGAGAGAAACTGCAACAAAACTGACCCGAGCTCAGTTTGCCAAAGAAAGAACATTCAAACGGGCATCAATTGATCGTTAAATCTGATAGATTGAATTACCTTTAGATAATTGACAGCAAGTTTATTTTTCCTTTATTAAACTGTTGTTCCTGAAACTATTGAGCTGCTGGGTGTCACCTTGAGGACAACTTGAGAACTGGTAGTACGGGGTTACCAAATGTAAAGAGCTGGCAGAATAGTGGAAGCTTCAGCTGAACGTCACAAATCACTTCATATACCTCTCGTCACGGAAGGAAAAATATTACAACATGGGGGCGGCACGGTGGCGCAGTGGTTAGCACTGCTGCCTCACAGCGGCAGGGACCCAGATTTGATTCCGGCCTTGGGTGACTCTGTGCGGAGTCTGCACGTTCTCCCCGTGTCTGCGTGGGGTTCCTCCGGGTGCCCCGGTCTCCTCCCACAGTCCAAAGATGTGCAGGTTAGGTGGATTGGCCATGCTAAATTGCCCGTGTCCAAAAATGTGTAGGTTTGGTGGGGTTACGGGGACAGGGCCTTGCAGTGGGCCTACATAGAATACTCTTTCAGAGGGTCAGTGCAGACTCAATGAGCCAAAAAGCCTCCTTCTGCACTGTAGAATTTCTATGGTTCTATGAAGCGCAACTATAAATAGTGGGCTGGTGCAGAGGCAGTCAGGCTTGATGCGTAGCTGCATTCCAAAATTCTAGCTGATTAAATTGATGTACCATCAATTGGACTCGAGACACGATGAAGATCCAAACTGTGGCTCTAATCAGCTAGTTGTTAGCCCGGTGGTTGACTACAGAGAAAGGCCGACCGCCGGGAACTCTGGGTACTTATACCTTGCCTCTGAGGCGGGGTCTACTTGCCTGTTGACCAATTGAGCAGTCACATGACTAGTCCCAGCCAATCAGATGAGAGGCACATGACCAGCCAGAGCCAATGGGAAACCAATGCTCTGCATCAATGGCAGTGCTCCCATTCATACCACCACATATACCCTGAGGGAGTCGACGGAAGGGTTCTGTTTGAGTGGTAGCCGTTCATTTCCCACTTCACATGTTGGGGGGTGGGGGGGGGAGGGTGTGGATTGTTGGGGGGGGGGGGGGGTTATTTTTTGTTCTTCTTGGGTCTGGTTTTGGGGGTTGGGGGGTTCAAATATTGTAACATCAATATTGTAATTGATGTTTGAATGTGGTTGTGATAGTGGTATGTATGAAAAATGTTTCTTAAAAGAACATAACAAATTGGAACAGGAGTAAATGCTATAGTCCCTTTGAATCTGCTCCACCATTCGATGTGATTGTAGCTTATCACTGGCCTTAGCACAACTTTCCCACCTCTTCATATTCCTTGAGCGTATATTCAAAGATGGACATCGCTAACTCGCTGGGCTAGGAATTCCAACGATTCACAACCATTTATGTGAAGGAAGAGGTAGTTTCCCACCTTGGGCGACTGTGTGGAGTTTGCACCTTCTCCCCGTGTCTGCGTGTGATTCCTCCGGGTGTTCCGGTTTCCTCCCACAGTCCAAAGATGTGCAGGTTAGGTGGATTGGCCATGCTAAATTGCCCCTCAGTGTCCAAAAATGTGTAGGTTTGGTGGGGTTACGGGGACAGGGCCTTGCAGTGGGCCTAGGTAGAGTACTCTTTCAGAGGGTCAGTGCAGACTCAATGAGCTAAAAGGCCTCCTTCTGCACTGTAGGATTTCTATGGTTCTATAAAGCACAACTATAAATAGTGAAGAGAAAAATGCCAGAATTTCCTCGGGGCCTCTCTGCTGCTTGGCTGTTCGAACTTAAGTTGGAGACTTGACACACACCACCGTAATGCACGCAAACAGAATTTCTATCAGAGTTATGGCAGTGGAGCAGTTAGAAAACCCAATGCAATTCACTTCCATAATCAATCTTCCATAGACAGCTCTGGACCTTAAAATTCTGAAACTTTGTTTTACGCAGGTTCCAAGATTTATAGAATCTACAATGAACACGGACTTCACAGTTTTTGGATGAAAACAATCATTTCTTTTTTTTTTACATTTTGCAAATGACAACTAAAAAAAACAACTGGCGGTGGAAGGATTTTTATCCTTGCCTTGGAAACGGTTATGTTTTTATTTTTTTTAATCCTCCGATGGATGAATAATCAAGAGGTAGATTTGACCAGATACAGAGAGAAACAGTTAACATTTGAGTGTGATGGAAGCTATTAACAGTCTTAAAATGCCGTTAGGCGATTGTTCAGTCAAAAGAGGTTTGTCTGAAGCATGAGATTGATGAACTCTTCCATGTCCACTGTACCATCGCCATTAATGTCCACTTCTTTGATCATCTCCCGCAAATCTTGGTGTGAGAAGTGGACACCTGCTGATTTGCAAGCGGCTTTGAGATTGTCAAAGGAAAAATTTCCATCACCATCTGCAAATAATCACATTTACATACTTTACATAAAGGGCTAATTTTCTTATCTGGCTTTTCCGAGTTGTGCTTTCCTCGCTCAACTTTACAACGGAGGGCGTGGTAGTTGCTGCAGCAAAACTATTTGTTGCTCTCGATCTACTGGGAGGTTGTCGGCAGGACCTTTTGGGAAAAATTGAGGTATTTCGGTAACAAATCTCAGCACAATCATCAAAAGCCGAGGTTACGTGCACCTCGCACTGCTCCCCAAACCTTTGGACCGAATGCTCAACAATACTGATCGAAGCTGCAGAAAGCATTTCTATTCTCTTGTCCTTGTTAAGATAAGAGTTACTGGGCAGAATTGGAATTGGCTGCGATCTCGCTGCCTGGGCAGCAGCCCAGGCGAGGGATTGGAAAAAGACTTCTGTGTGTAAAACATTGGTATGAATCTGCAGCTTTAGAAACGAGAGGAGAGAAACTGCAACAAAACTGACCCGAGTTCAGTTCGCCAACGAAAGAACGTTCAAACGGGCATCAATTGATTGTTAAATCTGATAGATTGAATTACCTTTAGATAATTGACAGCAAGTTTATTTTTCCATTTTTAAACCGTTGTTCCTGAAACTATTGAGCTGCTGGGTGTCACCTTGAGGACAACTTGAGAACTGGTAGTACGGGGTTACCAAATGTAAAGAGCTGGCAGAATAGTGGAAGCTTCAGCTGAACGTCACAAATCACTTCATATACCTCTCGTCACGGAAGGAAAAATATTACAACATGGGGGCGGCACGGTGGCGCAGTGGTTAGCACTGCTGCCTCACAGCGGCAGGGACCCAGATTTGATTCCGGCCTTGGGTGACTCTGTGCGGAGTCTGCACGTTCTCCCCTTGTCTGCGTGGGGTTCCTCCGGGTGCCCCGGTCTCCTCCCACAGTCCAAAAATGTGTAGGTTTGGTGGGGTTACGGGGACAGGGCCTTGCAATGGGCCTACATAGAGTACTCTTTCAGAGGGTCAGTGCAGACTCAATGAGCCAAAAGGCCTCCTTCTGCACTGTAGGATTTCTATGGTTCTATGAAGCGCAACTATAAATAGTGGGCTGGTGCAGAGGCAGTCAGGCTTGATGCGTAGCTCCATTCCAAAATTCTAGCTGATTAAATTGATGTACCATCAATTGGACTCGAGACACGATGAAGATCCGAACTGTGGCTTTAATCAGCTAGTTGTTAGCCCGGTGGTTGACTACAGAGAAAGGCCGACCGCCGGGAACTCTGGGTACTTATACCTTGCCTCTGAGGCGGGGTCTACTTGCCTGTTGACCAATTGAGCAGTCACATGACTAGGCCCAGCCAATCAGATGAGAGGCACATGACCAGCCAGAGCCAATGGGAAACCAATGCTCTGCACCAATGGCAGTGCTCCCATTCATACCACCACATATACCCTGAGAGAGTCGACGGAAGGGTTCTGTTTGAGTGGTAGCCGTTCATTTCCCACTTCACATGTTGGAGGGTGGGGGGGGAGGGTGTGGATTGTTGGGGGGGGGGGGGGGAGTTATTTTTTGTTCTTCTTGGGTCTGGTTTTGGGGGTTGGGGGGGTTCAAATATTATAACATCAATATTGTAATTGATGTTTGAATGTGGTTGTGATAGTGGTATGTATGAAAAATGTTTCTTAAAAGAACATAACAAATTGGAACAGGAGTAAATGCTATAGTCCCTTTGAACCTGCTCCACCATTCGATGTGATTGTAGCTTATCACTGGCCTTCGCACAACTTTCCCACCTCTTCATATTCCTTGAGCGTATATTCAAAGATGGACATCGCTAACTCGCTGGGCTAGGAATTCCAACGATTCACAACCATTTATGTGAAGGAAGAGGTAGTTTCCCACCTTGGGCAACTGTGTGGCGTTTGCACCTTCTCCCCGTGTCTGCGTGTGTTTCCTCCGGGTGTTCCGGTTTCCTCCCACAGTCCAAAGATGTGCAGGTTAGGTGGATTGGCCATGCTAAATTGCCCCTCAGTGTCCAAAAATGTGTAGGTTTGGTGGGGTTACGGGGACAGGGCCTTGCAGTGGGCCTAGGTAGAGTACTCTTTCAGAGGGTCAGTGCAGACTCAATGAGCCAAAAGGCCTCCTTCTGCACTGTAGGATTTCTATGGTTCTATGAAGCGCAACTATAAATAGTGAAGAGAAAAATGCCAGAATTTCCTCGGGGCCTCTCTGCTGCTTGGCTGTTCGAACTTAAGTTGGAGACTTGGCACACACCACCGTAATGCACGCAAAAAGAATTTCTATCAGAGTTATGGCAGTGGAGCAGTTAGAAAACCCAATGCAATTCACTTCCATAATCACTCTTCCACAGACAGCTCTGGACCTTAAAATTCTGAAACTTTGTTTTACGCAGGTTCCAAGATTTATGGAATCTACAATGAACACGGACTTCACAGTTTTTGGATGAAAACAATAATTTCTTTTTTTTACATTTTGCAAATGACAACTAAAAAAAACAACTGGCGGTGGAAGGATTTTTATCCTTGCCTTGGAAACGGTTATGTTTTTATTTTTTTTAATCCTCCGATGGATGAATAATCAAGAGGTAGATTTGACCAGATACAGAGAGAAACAGTTAACATTTGAGTGTGATGGAAGCTATTAACAGTCTTAAAATGCCGTTAGGCGGGGTGGCGGCGATGTCCGAGTGAGCCGCACATTCGGTGGGCTCTCACTCCGGCGGGACTGAACAGCTGTTTCCCCGCGATAGCGGGACCACGGAGGCGGCAGAAAGGCTGCCGGGAACAGAAGAGGAGAGCGGGCTGCAGAAAATGAAAGTGTGGGAGGCCAGCAGGTGAGGAAGAAAGAGAGAGAGACGGAGGCAAGGAGGAAGCTGACCTGCAGGGTAAGATGGCGGACCCACGGACCTTCCTTCCTCCAGGACAAAGGGAAAAAAAAGTTTGGAGTTGCTGAGGAGGGACAGCTTGGACCCACTTCAGATGCCCAGGAGGGGGTAAAAATTTAAGGTGCTGGGCAAAGGAAAGCGGCAGCGAAGGCGCTGAGGAGCGGGCTGCGGCATATGGAACAGCGGGATTCCAGAAGGCAGAAGAAGAAGGAGAAAAAGGGACAGAGACAAGGACCTGAAGAAAATTACCTGGGACCTAAGATGGCGGACACACGGACCCCGGACTCAGCAATCCAGTTGGCGCTGGATAACATGCTCCAGGTAATGAAGTCCAGTTTTGAAGCGCTGAAGCGGGACAGCTTGGACCCAATCCAGAAAGCGGTGGATCAGCTGAACCAGAGGATGGACGCCCAGGATGTGAAAGTTAAGGAGCTGGGAGAGGCGGTGGAGGAGCAGGCGGATGCGCAAACGGTTGCAGCGGTAGAAGTGGACGGCCTGAAAGAGCGGCAGAGAAGACTGCTGGACAGAGTGGAGGAGCTGGAGAATAGAATCCGCAGGAACAATCTGAGGATGGTCGGCCTCCCGGAGGGGGCGGAGGGAGCTGATGCTGCAGCGTTTGTAGCAGACCTGCTGAAGCAGCTGATGGGAGCCGAAGCCTTTCCACGACCGTTGGAGCTGGAGGGGGCACACAGAGTGCAGGCAAGGCAGGGGCGGCCGGGCGGACCCCCCCGCCCGATGGTGATTAGGTTCCACAGGTTCGTGGACAAGGAGCGGGTGCTGCAGTGGGCAAAGAGCGTCAGGAGCAGCACGTGGAACAACAGTGTTCTCCGCATTTATCAGGATCTAAGCCAGGAGGTGGCTCGGCGGCGAGCAGCCTTCAAGAATGTCAAGGAGGTGCTGTTCAAGAAGCACGTGAAGTTTGGTCTGCTGTTCCCAGCCCGGTTATGGGTCACGCACCAGGGTCAACACCACTACTTCTCCGAGCCCGAAGAAGCGATGGATTTTGTGAGGGACCTGGGGCTGGTCCCGAAAGGAGGCCCCAAGGACGCGAGTTAGGGCCCGAGGATTTCTGTGGGAAGGAACGCCGAATGTGCCTGGACCGCTGCTCAACGGTTTGCTGGGCCAAAGGGGCCAAGCGGAACATTTGAGACTCTTTCCTTTGTTCATGGACATTTATGTGCTTTTTCTCGTTTTTCTGTGGTTTTTTTTCCCTTTTTATGGGTTTTTTTTTTTTTTTTTTTATTTTTATTTTTTCCTGTTTGGGCTTTTTGTGCAGCTCGTGGAAGACACTGGAACCGGCTTGCCCCAGTGGGTGGGGAGGAGGGCGGGGAAACAAGGGGAATGGGACAGGAAGGCGCCGGAGTGTTGAGTCACCGGGCTAGCAGATTGGCTAGTCAAGGAAGTCAGATGGGGGGGGAAGTAACAGCCAGTAGATGGCGGGGGTGGGGGTGTCGGGGGATGGGGTTAGGGGAGGGGGGGGTTGTTCTGCTGACGGGAGAGGGACTTGAAATAGGCACTGGAAAGGAGGTCGAGGGTGGAGGCAGCCGAAGGGCGGGCCAGGAATGGCGCGACGCACGGGCCAGGGGCCGGCCCGAGAAAGGCTATGGCTGACCGGCGGGGTGGGGGGGGTGGGATGTGCCCCCCGACCAGGCTGATCACCTGGAACGTCAAGGGACTGAATGGGCCGGTTAAGAGGGCGCGGGTGTTCGCGCACTTGCGGGCCCTGAGGGCGGACGTAATTATGTTGCAGGAGACACATCTGAAAGTGTCAGACCAGACCAGGCTAAGGAAGGGCTGGATTAGCCAGGTCTTCCACTCGGACTTGGACTCGAAGTCCAGAGGGGTGGCAATCATGATCAACAAGCGCGTGCAATTTGAGGCAGAGGGCATATCTGCAGACAGGGGGGGCAGATACCTGATGGTACGGGGCAGACTGGAGGGGAGAAGGGTGGTGCTGGTGAATATATATGCCCCGAACTGGGATGACGTGGACTTTATTAAAAGAGTGCTGGGGAAGATCCCGGACTTGGATTCTCGCAAGCTAATAATGGGAGGGGACTTTAACATGGTCCTTGACCCGACTTTGGATCGGTCGGGTCCCAGAACGGGTAGACTCTCAGCAATGGCAAGGGAGCTGAAAGGGTTTATGGGGCAAATGGGGGCAGTGGACCCCTGGAGAGAGGGACAGCCAACAGGAAGGGGCTACTCGTTTTACTCGCACGTCCATAAAGTATATTCCAGGATAGATTTCTTTGTAATAAGCAGGGACTGTATGGGGGAGGTAAAGAACACGGAATACTCAGCAATTACCATTTCAGACCATGCCCCGCATTGGGTGGACCTGCAGTTCGGGGGAGCGAGTTATCAACGCCCGCAATGGAGGCTAGATGTGGGACTGCTGTCGGAGGAGGGGATCTGCGAGAGGCTTCGGAAATGTATAAAAAATTACCTGCAGGTGAATGACACTGGGGAGGTCTCAGCGGCGACCGTGTGGGAGGCGCTAAAGGCAGTAGTTCGGGGGGAGCTGATTTCAATTGGGGCCCACAAAGCCAAGGCAGACCGGGCAGAGATGGATAGATTGGTCAGGGAAATGGGCCGGATAGATGAAGAGCACGCGGAGTCCCCGGGGGAGGTCTTACTCAGGGAAAGGCGGAGGCTACAGGCGGAACTGGGGGCACTGTCCACGAGCAGGGCCGTGGAACAGCTTAGGAAGGCGAGGGGAGTGGTGTACGAGTATGGGGAAAAGGCTAGCAGGCTGTTAGCGCAGCAACTCAGGAGGAGGGAGGCGGCCAGGGAAATAGGTAGAGTGAGGGACGAGGGGGGGCGCAAAGTGGAGGATCCGGTAGAATTGAATAGGGTATTCCGGGACTTCTATCGTAAGCTGTATACTTCGGAGCCGCCGGAAGAACCGGAGGGGATGAAAAGGTTTCTGGACGGGTTAACATTCCCAACAGTGGGGGGGGGGCAAGTGGAAGAGCTGGGCGCCCCGATTAGAGTAGAGGAGGTATTGGGGGGCCTAAAGGCCATGCAATCGGGGAAGTCCCCGGGGCCGGATGGATACCCAGTAGAGTTTTATAGGAAGTTCTCTGAGCTGGTGGGCCCGGTCTTGGCGAGGGTTTTCAATGAGGCAAGGGACAGAGGGACCCTGCCGCCGACAATGTCACAAGCCACCATATCTCTGATATTGAAGCGGGGTAAAGACCCGGAGGTGTGCGGGTCCTACAGGCCAATCTCCCTGATTAATGTAGACGCCAAGCTCCTGGCAAAGGTACTGGCGGGGAGAATGGAGGACTGTGTACCGGAGGTGATTGGGGAGGATCAAACTGGGTTCGTTAAAGGTCGGCAGCTGGCGGCCAATCTGAGGAGATTGCTCAACGTGATAATGATGCCCCCGGCGGGTAGAGATGTGGAGGTAGTGGTGGCAATGGACGCCGAGAAGGCCTTTGATCGGGTAGAGTGGGACTATCTATGGGAGGTGCTCGGACGGTTTGGGTTCGGGGAGGGATTGGTGGATTGGATCAAATTATTATATCAGGCCCCAAGGGCCAGCGTCAGGACTAACAGAGAAGTGTCGGAGTACTTTAGGTTGTACCGAGGGACCAGGCAGGGCTGCCCGCTCTCCCCGCTGCTGTTTGCGCTGGCCATAGAGCCGCTGGCGATGGCGCTGAGAGCCGCAGAGGGTTGGAAGGGGATGGTGAGGGGCGGGGTTGAACACAGGGTTTCGCTTTATGCAGACGACCTGCTCCTGTACGTGTCGGACCCAGTGGCCGGGATGGGAACTATACTGGGAATGCTGAGGGAGTTCGGCCAGTTCTCAGGATACAAATTAAATACGGTCAAGAGTGAAATGTTTGTGGTCCAGGCAAGGGGCCAGGAGAATAGATTGAGAGGGCTACCGTTTAGGCTGGTTGAGGAAAATTTCCGGTATTTGGGAATCCAGGTGGCACGAGACTGGGGCAGGCTGCATAAGTTAAATTTGGCCAGGGTGGTGGAGCAAATGAAGGGAGAGTTTCGGAGATGGGATGCACTCCCGCTGTCGCTGGCAGGGAGGGTGCAGACTGTAAAGATGACAATCCTCCCTCGATTTTTGTTTATTTTTCAGTGCCTCCCGATCTTTATCCCACAGTCCTTCTTCAAAAGAGTTAACGGGCTGATCATGAGCTTTGTCTGGGCGGGAAAGTCTCCGCGGGTAAAGAAGGCGATGTTGGAGAGGAACCGCAGCGAGGGAGGGCTGGCTTTGCCGAGTCTGGTCAATTATTACTGGGCGGCCAACATCGCTATGATAAGGAAGTGGATGGTGGGTACGGGGTCTATTTGGGAGCGGGTGGAGGCGGCTTCGTGCAGGGGCTCCAGTTTGGAAGCCCTGGTCACGGCTCCTCTACCGCTGCCGCCGGCCAAGTACACCACCAGCCCGGTAGTGGGGGCGACCCTGCGGATATGGGGCCAGTGGAGGAGGCATGTGGGGGAGATGGGGGCGTCTGTCTGGGCGCCAATCTGCGACAACCATCGGTTTGCCCCCGGCAGTATGGATGGGGGGTTCCGAGTATGGCGGCGAGCAGGGGCGGGAAGGGTGGGTGATATGTTCCTGGAAGGGAGCTTCGCGAGTTTGAGGAGCTTGGAGGAGAAATTTGGGGTGGTAAGGGGAAATGATTTTAGATACCTACAGTTGCGGGACTTTGTTCGTAGACAGGTCCCATCTTTCCCGCGCCTCCCGCCAATGGGGATCCTAGACAGAATAGTCTCTGGGAGGGATGAAGGGGAGGGTAGAGTCTCGGGTATTTATAAGGTGCTCATGAGGGAGGAAGGGTCCCAGACAGAGGAACTGAAACTTAAATGGGAGGAGGAGCTAGGCGGGGAAATGGAGGATGGGCTGTGGGCAGAGGCCCTGAGTAGGGTAAACTCGACCGCGACATGTGCTAGGCTCGGGCTGATCCAATTTAAGGTCGTTCACCGGGCCCATATGACGGTGGCTCGGATGAGCAAATTTTTCGGGATAGAGGACAAATGCGCTAGGTGTGCGGGAGGACCAGCGAACCATGTTCACATGTTTTGGGCATGCCCTGAGCTGAGGGGGTACTGGGAGGGATTTGCGGGGGTCATGTCCCAGGTGCTAAAAACAAGGGTGGTGATGAGCCCAGGGGTGGCAATTTTTGGGGTTTCGGAAGACCCGGGCGTCCAGGGGGAGAAAGAGGCCGATGTGCTGGCCTTTGCTTCCCTGATAGCCCGGCGACGAATACTATTGGCGTGGAGGGACTCAAAGCCCCCGAAGACGGAGTGGTGGCTAGCGGACATGTCGAGTTTCCTGGGGATGGAGAAAATCAAGTTCGCCTTGAGGGGTTCTGTGCAGGGGTTCACCCGGAGGTGGCAACCATTTATTGACTTCTTTGCGGGAGAGTGAGCGTCAGCAGGGGGGGGGGGGGGGGGGGGTTAGAGTAGAGTAGGAGGGAAAATATGGCGGGTAGTACCGATGGGAGGGGAGCGGGCTTGTGCAATATGTTACGGTGGAAGTATTGAAAGAACGTGGATGTTTGCACATTTTTGCCTTTTTTGCTTCCTTTCTGATGATGTCTGTAACTGTTTATAAAGCCAAAAACTACCTCAATAAAATTGTTTATTTTAAAAAAAAAAATGCCGTTAGGCGATTGGTCAGTCAAAAGAGGTTTGTCTGAAGCATGAGATTGATGAACTCTTCCATGTCCACTGTACCATCGCCATTAATGTCCACTTCTTTGATCATCTCCCGCAAATCTTGGTGTGAGAAGTGGACACCTGCTGATTTGCAAGCGGCTTTTAGATTGTCAAAGGAAAAATTTCCATCACCATCTGCAAATAATCACATTTACATACTTTACATAAAGGGCTAATTTTCTTATCTGGCTTTTCCGAGTTGTGCTTTCCTCGCTCTACTTTACAGCGGAGGGCGTGGTAGTTGCTGCAGCAAAACTATTTGTTGCTCTAGATCTACTGGGAGGTTGTCGGCAGGACCTTTTGGGAAAAATTGAGGTATTTCGGTAACAAAACGCAGCACAAACATCAAAAGCCGAGGTTACGTGCACCTCGCACTGCTCCCCAAACCTTTGGACCGAATGATCAACAATACTCATCGAAGCTGCAGAAAGCATTTCTAATCTCTTGTTCTTGTTAAGATAAGAGTTACTGGGCAGAATTGGAATTGGCTGCGATCTCGCTGCCTGGGCAGCAGCCCAGGCGAGGGATTGGAAAAAGACTTCTGTGTGTAAAACATTGGTATGAATCTGCAGCTTTAGAAACGAGAGGAGAGAAACTGCAACAAAACTGACCCAAGCTCAGTTTGCCAAAGAAAGAACATTCAAACGGGCATCAATTGATTGTTAAATCTGATAGATTGAATTAGCTTTAGATAATTGACAGCAAGTTTCTTTTTCCTTTTTTAAACTGTTGTTCCTGAAACTATTGAGCTCCTGGGTGTCAGCTTGAGGACAACTTGAGAACTGGTAGTACGGGGTTACCAAATGTAAAGAGCTGGCAGAATAGTGGAAGCTTCAGCTGAACGTCAGAAATCACTTCATATACCTCTCGCACGGAAGGAAAAATATTACAACATGGGGGCGGCACGGTGGCGCAGTGGTTAGCACTGCTGCCTCACAGCGGCAGGGACCCAGATTTGATTCCGGCCTTGGGTGACTCTGTGCGGAGTCTGCACGTTCTCCCCTTGTCTGCGTGGGGTTCCTCCGGGTGCCCCGGTCTCCTCCCACAGTCCAAAGATGTGCAGGTTAGGTGGATTGGCCATGCTAAATTGCCCGTGTCCAAAAATGTGTAGGTTTGGTGGGGTTACGGGGACAGGGCCTTGCAGTGGGCCTACATAGAGTACTCTTTCAGAGGGTCAGTGCAGACTCAATGAGCCAAAAGGCCTCCTTCTGCACTGTAGGATTTCTATGGTTCTATGAAGCGCAACTATAAATAGTGGGCTGGTGCAGAGGCAGTCAGGCTTGATGCGTAGCTCCATTCCAAAATTCTAGCTGATTAAATTGATGTACCATCAATTGGACTCGAGACACGATGAAGATCCGAACTGTGGCTTTAATCAGCTAGTTGTTAGCCCGGTGGTTGACTACAGAGAAAGGCCGACCGCCGGGAACTCTGGGTACTTATACCTTGCCTCTGAGGCGGGGTCTACTTGCCTGTTGACCAATTGAGCAGTCACATGACTAGGCCCAGCCAATCAGATGAGAGGCACATGACCAGCCAGAGCCAATGGGAAACCAATGCTCTGCACCAATAGCAGTGCTCCCATTCATACCACCACATATACCCTGAGAGAGTCGACGGAAGGGTTCTGTTTGAGTGGTAGCCGTTCATTTCCCACTTCACATGTTGGAGGGTGGCGGGGGGAGGGTGTGGATTGTTGGGGGGGGGGGAGTTATTTTTTGTTCTTCTTGGGTCTGGTTTTGGGGGTTGGGGGGGTTCAAATATTGTAACATCAATATTGTAATTGATGTTTGAATGTGGTTGTGATAGTGGTATGTATGAAAAATGTTTCTTAAAAGAACATAACAAATTGGAACAGGAGTAACTGCTATAGTCCCTTTGAACCTGCTCCACCATTCGATGTGATTGTAGCTTATCACTGGCCTTAGCACAACTTTCCCACCTCTTCATATTCCTTGAGCGTATATTCAAAGATGGACATCGCTAACTCGCTGGGCTAGGAATTCCAACGATTCACAACCATTTATGTGAAGGAAGAGGTAGTTTCCCACCTTGGGCGACTGTGTGGCGTTTGCACCTTCTCCCCGTGTCTGCGTGTGTTTCCTCCGGGTGTTCCGGTTTCCTCCCACAGTCCAAAGATGTGCAGGTTAGGTGGATTGGCCATGCTAAATTGCCCCTCAGTGTCCAAAAATGTGTAGGTTTGGTGGGGTTACGGGGACAGGGCCTTGCAGTGGGCCTAGGTAGAGTACTCTTTCAGAGGGTCAGTGCAGACTCAATGAGCCAAAAGGCCTCCTTCTGCACTGTAGGATTTCTATGGTTCTATGAAGCGCAACTATAAATAGTGAAGAGAAAAATGCCAGAATTTCCTCGGGGCCTCTCTGCTGCTTGGCTGTTGGAACTTAAGTTGGAGACTTGGCACACACCACCGTAATGCACGCAAACAGAATTTCTATCAGAGTTATGGCAGTGGAGCAGTTAGAAAACCCAATGCAATTCACTTCCATAATCAATCTTCCACAGACAGCTCTGGACCTTAAAATTCTGAAACTTTGTTTTACGCAGGTTCCAAGATTTATGGAATCTACAATGAACACGGACTTCACAGTTTTTGGATGAAAACAATCATTTCTTTTTTTTACATTTTGCAAATGACAACTAAAAAAAACAACTGGCGGTGGAAGGATTTTTATCCTTGCCTTGGAAACGGTTATGTTTTTATTTTTTTAATCCTCCGATGGATGAATAATCAAGAGGTAGATTTGACCAGGTACAGAGAGAAACAGTTAACATTTGAGTGTGATGGAAGCTATTAACAGTCTTAAAATGCCGTTAGGCGATTGGTCAGTCAAAAGAGGTTTGTCTGAAGCATGAGATTGATGAACTCTTCCATGTCCACTGTACCATCGCCATTAATGTCCACTTCTTTGATCATCTCCCGCAAATCTTGGTGTGAGAAGTGGACACCTGCTGATTTGCAAGCGGCTTTGAGATTGTCAAAGGAAAAATTTCCATCACCATCTGCAAATAATCACATTTACATACTTTACATAAAGGGCTAATTTTCTTATCTGGCTTTTCCGAGTTGTGCTTTCCTCGCTCTACTTTACAGCGGAGGGCGTGGTAGTTGCTGCAGCAAAACTATTTGTTGCTCTAGATCTACTGGGAGGTTGTCGGCAGGACCTTTTGGGAAAAATTGAGGTATTTCGGTAACAAAACGCAGCACAAACATCAAAAGCCGAGGTTACGTGCACCTCGCACTGCTCCCCAAACCTTTGGACCGAATGATCAACAATACTCATCAAAGCTGCAGAAAGCATTTCTATTCTCTTGTTCTTGTTAAGATAAGAGTTACTGGGCAGAATTGGAATTGGCTGCGATCTCGCTGCCTGGGCAGCAGCCCAGGCGAGGGATTGGAAAAAGACTTCTGTGTGTAAACATTGGTATGAATCTGCAGCTTTAGAAACGAGAGGAGAGAAACTGCAACAAAACTGACCCGAGCTCAGTTTGCCAAAGAAAGAACATTCAAACGGGCATCAATTGATTGTTAAATCTGATAGATTGAATTAGCTTTAGATAATTGACAGCAAGTTTCTTTTTCCTTTTTTAAACTGTTGTTCCTGAAACTATTGAGCTCCTGGGTGTCAGCTTGAGGACAACTTGAGAACTGGTAGTACGGGGTTACCAAATGTAAAGAGCTGGCAGAATAGTGGAAGCTTCAGCTGAACGTCAGAAATCACTTCATATACCTCTCGTCACGGAAGGAAAAATATTACAACATGGGGGCGGCACGGTGGTGCAGTGGTTAGCACTGCTGCCTCATAGCGCCAGGGACCCAGATTTGATTCCGGCCTTGGGTGACTCTGTGCGGAGTCTGCACGTTCTCCCCGTGTCTGCGTGGGGTTCCTCCGGGTGCCCCGGTCTCCTCCCACAGTCCAAAGATGAGCAGGTTAGGTGGATTGGCCATACTAAATTGCCCGTGTCCAAAAATGTGTAGGTTTGGTGGGGTTACGGGGACAGGGCCTTGCAGTGGGCCTACGTAGAGTACTCTTTCAGAGGGTCAGTGCAGACTCAATGAGCCAAAAGGCCTCCTTCTGCACTGTAGGATTTCTATGGTTCTATGAAGCGCAACTATAAATAGTGGGCTGGTGCAGAGGCAGTCAGGCTTGATGCGTAGCTCCATTCCAAAATTCTAGCTGATTAAATTGATGTACCATCAATTGGACTCGAGACACGATGAAGATCCGAACTGTGGCTTTAATCAGCTAGTTGTTAGCCCGGTGGTTGACTACAGAGAAAGGCCGACCGCCGGGAACTCTGGGTACTTATACCTTGCCTCTGAGGCGGGGTCTACTTGCCTGTTGACCAATTGAGCAGTCACATGACTAGGCCCAGCCAATCAGATGAGAGGCACATGACCAGCCAGAGCCAATGGGAAACCAGTGCTCTGCACCAATGGCAGTGCTCCCATTCATACCACCACATATACCCTGAGAGAGTCGACGGAAGGGTTCTGTTTGAGTGGTAGCCGTTCATTTCCCACTTCACATGTTGGGGGGTGGGGGGGGAGGGTGTGGATTGTTGGGGCGGGGGGGGGAGTTATTTTTTGTTCTTCTTGGGTCTGGTTTTGGGGGTTGGGGGGGGTTCAAATATTGTAACATCAATATTGTAATTGATATTTGAATGTGGTTGTGATAGTGGTATGTATGAAAAATGTTTCTTAAAAGAACATAGCAAATTGGAACAGGAGCAAATGCTATAGTCCCTTTGAACCTGCTCCACCATTCGATGTGATTGTAGCTTATCACTGGCCTTAGCACAACTTTCCCACCTCTTCATATTCCTTGAGCGTATATTCAAAGATGGACATCGCTAACTCGCTGGGCTAGGAATTTCAACGATTCACAACCATTTATGTGAAGGAAGAGGTAGTTTCCCACCTTGGGCGACTGTGTGGAGTTTGCACCTTCTCCCCGTGTCTGCGTGTGTTTCCTCCGGGTGTTCCGGTTTCCTCCCACAGTCCAAAGATGTGCAGGTTAGGTGGATTGGCCATGCTAAATTGCCCCTCAGTGTCCAAAAATGTGTAGGTTTGGTGGGGTTACGGGGACAGGGCCTTGCAGTGGGCCTAGGTAGAGTACTCTTTCAGAGGGTCAGTGCAGACTCAATGAGCCAAAAGGCCTCCTTCTGCACTGTAGGATTTCTATGGTTCTATGAAGCGCAACTATAAATAGTGAAGAGAAAAATGCCAGAATTTCCTCGGGGCGTCTCTGCTGCTTGGCTGTTGGAACTTAAGTTGGAGACTTGACACACACCACCGTAATGCACGCAAACAGAATTTCTATCAGAGTTATGGCAGTAGAGCAGTTAGAAAACCCAATGCAATTCACTTCCATAATCAATCTTCCATAGACAGCTCTGGACCTTAAAATTCTGAAACTTTGTTTTACGCAGGTTCCAAGATTTATAGAATCTACAATGAACACGGACTTCACAGTTTTTGGATGAAAACAATAATTTCTTTTTTTTTACATTTTGCAAATGACAACTAAAAAAAACAACTGGCGGTGGAAGGATTTTTATCCTTGCCTTGGAAACGGTTATGTTTTTATTTTTTTTAATCCTCCGATGGATGAATAATCAAGAGGTAGATTTGACCAGATACAGAGAGAATAGTTAACATTTGAGTGTGATGGAAGCTATTAACAGTCTTAAAATGCCGTTAGGCGATTGTTCAGTCAAAAGAGGTTTGTCTGAAGCATGAGATTGATGAACTCTTCCATGTCCACTGTACCATCGCCATTAGTGTCCACTTCTTTGATCATCTCCCGCAAATCTTGGTGTGAGAAGTGGACACCTGCTGATTTGCAAGCGGCTTTGAGATTGTCAAAGGTTATCTTTCCATCACCATCTGCAAATAATCACATTTACATACTTTACATAAAGGGCTAATTTTCTTATCTGGCTTTTCCGAGTTGTGCTTTCCTCGCTCTACTTTACAGCGGAGGGCGTGGTAGTTGCTGCAGCAAAACTATTTGTTGCTCTAGAATCTACTGGGAGGTTGTCGGCAGGCCCCGGTCTCCTCCCACAGTCCAAAGATGTGCAGGTTAGGTGCATTGGCCATGCTAAATTGCCCCTTAGTGTCCAGGGATGTGCAGATTAGATGGGGTTGATGTGTTGGGCAGGTTGGTTCGACGTCGACTGCAACTGGATGCAGGGAAGCTAGAAACAAACGTTTGACACCGGAGATGATCCAACACTGTTTTATTTAACTATGAACTGCTGTTCATGTTCAGCTGTTGGTTGACACTCTACTAATCCTACTGATGACCTCTTACTGGCTCGACCAGACTTACTAGCTACCACATGGCAATAGTGCCCACTAGCTCAGTATCTGGGTCCCGAAAAGAGTGGGAGTCTTAATGCCCTGTGGGCTTTATAGTGGTGGTGTCCTGTCTGGTGATTGGTTGTTCTGTGTTGTGTGTTCATTGGTCTTCCTGTTTGTCAATCACTGCCTGTCTGCATCTCATTATATACATGAGTGGAAATTATGCCATCTCCCCCTTTTTTTTAATAAGTTATGGAACGTGGAGGTATATACATGCCTGACTATGTACAAGTTAACGAATATATGTACATGGGAAGGTGTCTATCGTGCAGATACAGAGCAAACTGAACAAAATTAACAAAAGTAAAGTCTATAGATTCAGTCTTTTAGGTGGCCGATGAATTCTGGTCGATCGCCACAGAGGTGGAGCAGGAGACGCCGGCACTTGGACAGGTGGGATTGCTGACATTGCGGTGGTCTTGTGGACAGGCGGGATCGCTGGCAGGGCGGTGGCCTCGTGGCAGGAGACATCCGGAGGAGGCATGATAGCCGGCGGAGAAATGCGGTTAGGCAGTGGGCGGGGAACTCTCCGCAGCGCCCCCCTCTTGTGCTGGAGAATGGAGCCATAAGCCATTTGATAAATGAAAGACCTCGGGGCGGCCTTCTTGACAACAACAGCTTGGGCCGACCAACCTCCCTCAGGCAACTGGACGCGAACAACATCTGCTGGGGCCAGCGCAGGCAGATCCGTGGCATGAGCATCATATGGGGGGGGGGGGTTGTTGGGTTACGGGTATAGGGTGGGTTTGAGTAGGGTGATCATGGCTCGGCACAACATTGAGGGCCGAAGGGCCTGTTCTGTGCTGTACTGTTCTATGTTCTATGTTCTATGTGATCTTCTGCTGGTCCCTGGACCAATGCATTTTTTGCAGCACCGTGAGGTGGTCAAGGTCTGGAATATGGATGGCTGGAACAGTCGTCCTCAGGTTGCGGTTCATGAGCAACTGCGCCGGAGACAAACCAGTCGACAGAGGGGCTGCCCTATAGGTGAGCAGCACCAAGTTGAAATCGGAGGCTGCGTCTGCAGCCTTGCACAACAACCGCTTGACAATATGGACCCCTTTCTCAGCCTTCCCGTTTGATTGTGGGTAATGGGGACTGGAGGTGATGTGACTGAAGTTGCAGGATTGTGCAAAGTCGGACCACTCCTGGCTGTAGAAACATGGACCGTTGTCACTCATTACCGTAAGTGGTATCCCATGCCTGGCAAACGTCTCTTTGCAGGCTTTGATAACGGACCTAGACGTGAGGTCCGACAATTTCACCACTTCCGGGTAACTGGAGAAGTAGTCGACCAAGAGCACATAATCACACCCATTGGCATGAAAGAGGTCTATCCCCACTTTAGGGTTCAGGATTCACCTGGAGAAGGAGCCGTGCTCCGAAAGCTCGTGTTTGAAACAAACCTGTTGGACTTTAACCTGGTGTTGTAAGACTTCTTACTGTGCTATCCCCACTTTAGACCACGGAAAGGTCACAATCTCGTGCTATTGCAGTGTTTCTTTGGGCTGAGCCGGTTGAAACTTCTGGCAGGTTGGGCAGTTGAGGACCGTGTCAGCGATGTCCTGGTTGATGCCAGGCCAATAAACCGCCTCGCGGGCTCTGCATCGACATTTTCCAACCCCAAGGTGACCCTCATGGATCTGTCCGAGCACCATAGCTTGCATGCTTTGAGGAATGACGATCCTATCCAGTTTAAGAAGGATTCCCTCAATGACCGTTAACTCGTCCTTAACATTAAAGAACTGGGGACATTGCCCCTTTTGCCAGCCATGGGCAAGGTGTTGTATCACGTGCTGCAGTAGAGGATCCTTGGCAGTTTCTTCACGTATTTGGACCACACGTTCATCAGTGGCTGGCACACAACTGCACCTGTGCCTCTATGTGGCAGATGAAGTCGCCCTGTGTTCACACGGCGTGGTGATGAACCGGGATAGAGCATCTGCGATGATCAGCTCCTTACCCGGTGTGTAGACGAGTTCGAAGTTATATCGGCGGAACTGAAGAAGAATTCGCTGTAGCCGAGGTGTCATGTCATTTAAATCCTTCTGGATTATGTGGACTAAAGGCCTGTGGGCTGTTTCCACCGTAAATTTCGGCAGGCTGTACATGTAGTCATGAAACTTGACTATTCCTGTCAGGAGACCCAAGCACTCCTTCTGAATCTGGGCATACCATTGCTCGGTTGGAGTCATGGCCCTGGAGGCATATGCCACTGGAGCCCAGGACGAGGAACCGTCGTGGCTAGCGTCAGTACATATCTTGGTGTCCTTGGTTGGGTCAAAGAACGCCAGTACTGGGGCTGGGGTGAGCTTTGCCTTTAGCTTGAGCCACTCCTTTTCATGGGCGGGCAGCCACTGGAACATTGTTGACTTCTTTACGAGATGCCAGAGGGCCGTGGTGTGGGCTGCCAAATTGGGAATGAATTTCCCGAGAAAATTTACCATCCCAAGGAAGCGGAGGACCGCCTTCTTGCCCTCCGGGGTCTTCATGGCGTTGATCGCCAGCACATTGTCGGCGTCAGGTTGCACCCCGTGTTGTGAAATGTGGTCACCCTGAAACTTGATAGCGGATTGACCAAACGAGCATTTGGCCCTGTTGAGCTGGAGGCCATTTTCATGAATCCGCTGGAAAACCTGTCTGAGGCGGGCAATGTGATCCTCGGGCGTCGTGGACCAGATCATGTCGTTCACATAGTCTCGCACCCCCTCGATGCCCTCCATCATTTGCTCCATGATGCGATGAAATACTTCGGAAGCTGATATGATACCGAAGGGCATGGGGTTTTAGCAATAGCGGAGTGTTAAACGTGCACAGCTTCGCGTTCAGCTGTATTTGCCAGAAGCCACGGGAGGCGTCCAGCTTGGTGAAGAATTTGGCATGAGCCATCTTACTGGTTAACTCTTCACGCTTCGGGATCGGGTAGCGCTCTCGCATGACGTTGCGGTTCAGGTCTTTAGAGGCTTTTCACAGTCACTTCATTGAAGCCTACTCGTGACAATAAGCGATTTTCATTTTCATTTTATTTCATTTCAAATGCGAAGTTCACCAGAGGGTTTTTTTACGCAGACCATGGAGCTGACCCAGTCTGTTGGTTCCGTGACCTTTTAGATGATGCCCTGGTCTTGGAGGTCTTGCAGCTGCTTTTTCAGACGATCCTTGAGAGGAGCCGGCACCCGGCGTGGTGCATGGATCACTGGGGTGGCATTCGGCTTGAGCAAAATTTTGTAGCGATATGGGAGCGTGCCCATCCCATCAAACACATTGTAGTATTGTGTGAGAATGTTGTCTATCTCGGCCTGGAGATTCACATCGGGCGAGGCAGTTGACGGTGTCGAGGACATGGTGTGGATTCGCTGGACCAGATTCATGAGCTTGCATGCGTGAGTACCGAGCAGGGACGCTGTGTCAGGCCGAACAATCTCGATTCGTAAAGTTGCCTTGATTTCCTTGTGAGTTACCCCAAGCCAACACAATCCACTGGCAGCTATGGCATTGCCATTGTAGTCAAGGAGTTGGCACGCTGGTGGAGGAATGCTTGGTTGGTCATGGATGCTGTTGAGATCTGACTGCGATATGAGGTTCGTAGACGCGCCGGTGTCCAGTTTAAATCGGATGCGAGCCTGGTTGATTGTGAGGATAGCACACCACTCATCGTCAGGATCCACACTGAGGATCGAAAGGCGGATTGCAGGTGCAGTGGAGACCAGTTTGCGCGTGGATATGATGCCCACCCGATATGGAGACTCGATGCAGTCAGCACGGGGTCTGTTGGGCTGTCGGGATCAGCATCCTGCATGTCATGTTGTAGCGGATACTTCTGCGCCGTGGCTGGGATTGCTGGGTGATAATCGGTGGAGCGGACCTGCAGCAGGCCTCGTAATGGCCAGGATGTAGGCATCGCCGTCCTTTGGCTGGACATTGCCGCTTTAAATGGGCGGAGCCACAATTCGGACGCGTCATAACGCTGACGTCAGCGCGTTCCGTGCGCCAACACGCATGCGCAGTGCGGTCGGCTGACGTACGCACATGCGCATTAGGGTTTTTGGCCTCGTCGTCCACCTTGTCGTGGCGCGCATGTGTAGGGACCCGGGAAAAGCGCAAGAAACGGCCACTCTCCTCAACACTCAGGCCTTGCATTTTTGCAATGGCCTGCACCCTTTCTGCCTCGTGGGAGGCCAGTTTTGCAGTTTCTGCCGCCCTGATGTGAGAATATCGATTCTTGGCATGCTCATGGACTATGCACCTCTCGATAGTGACGGAGAGGGTTAGCTGTGTGATACGAAAGGGACAATGCTGGAAAATCTCAGCAAGTCTGGCAGCATCTGTAGGGAGAGAAAAGAGCTAACGTTTCGAGTCCGATGACTCTTTATCAAAACTGTGTGATTTTGAGGAGCTGCTGCTGCAGGGAGTCGGAGTGGACCTCGAAAACGATCTGATCCTAGATCATGGAATCAGCCATCGAGCCATAATTACATGACTGCGGCAGGATGCGGAGATTGGTCAGGAAGGACTGAAAAGGTTCATCCTTACCCTGAAGCCTCTGTTGGAAGATGTACCGTTCTAAGCTCTCATTCACTTCAATGTCGCAGTGGCTGTCGAATTTTAGCAGAATTGTTTTGAACTTCGTCTTGTCTTCGCCATCGGCAAACGTAAGTGAGTTGTAGATATGGATGGCGTGATCCCCCGCGGTTGAGAGAAATAGCGCGATCTTCCTTCAATCCGATGCTGCCTCGAGGTCAGGGGCCTCGATATACAGGAGGAACTTTTGCTTGAAGATTTTCCAATTGGTGGTGAGGTTGCCGGAGATGTGGAGGAGGCTGGATGTTTTCCATGCCGCTGGATGGCCGCTTGCTGGTGGTTGCAGATTCACTCGAGGTAGGTTCGGCAGGATTAATAGCACCCTGGTACCATGATGTGTTAGGCAGGTTGGTTCGACGTCGACTGCAACTGGATGCAGGGAAGCTAGAAACAAACATCTGACACCGGAAATGATCCAACACTGTTTTATTTAACAATACCAGGTTAAAGTCCAACATATTTGTTTCAAACACTAGCTTTTGGAGCATTGCTCCTTCCTCAAGTGAATCCGAAAGTTAGTGTTTGAAACAAACATGTTGGATTTTAACCTGGTGTTGTAAGACTTCTTACTGTGCTCACCCCTGTCCAACGCCGGCATCTCCACATCATGTTTTATTTTATTTTTTTTTAAATATTTTTTTAAATTTAGAGTACCCAATTAATTTTTTCCAATTAAGGGGCAATTTAGCATGGCCAATCCACCTAGCTTGCACATCTTTGAGTTGTGGGGGTGAAACCCACGCAAACACGGGGAGAATGTGCAAACTCCACACGGACAGTGACCCAGAGCTGGGATTGAACCTGGGACCTCGGCGCTGTGAGGCTGCAGGGCTAACCCACTGCGCCACCGTGCTGCCCCATCATGTTTTATTTAACTATGAGCTGCTGTACATGTTCAGCTGTGGGTTGACACTACTAATCCTACTGATGATCTCTTACTGACTCGGCCAGACTTACTAGCTACCACATGGCAATAGTGCCCACTAACCTGTGCACTCTGACTGTCTCAGTATCTGGGTCCTGAAAAGAGCGGGAGTCTTAATGCTCTATGGGCTTTTTAGTGGTGGTGTCCTGTCTGGTGATTGGTTGTTCTGTGTTGTGTGTTCATTGGTCATCCTGTGTGTCAATCGCTGCCTGTCTGCATCTCATTATATACATGAGTGGATATTATGACAGGGGTTACCCGGATAGGGTGGGGAAATGGGCCTGGGCAGAATGCTCTTTTAGACGGCCGATATAGACTTGATGGGCCAAATGGCCTCCTTCTGCACTGTAGGGGTTCTATGGTCCTTCTACGTGCCGTAAGGACATATGACTGGACATAGATGTCTGCATTAATGATCCAGAGACATGAGCCTAAATCCCAAAATGGCAGCTGGGAAATTCAAAATCAATCGATGACATAAATTTTGAGAAAATCACTAGTGTCAATAATGGTGATCATAATACCACTGGATTGCTGTCAAACCCCAAATGCAGAGATGGGATGCGTTCCCGTTTTCCCTGGCAGGGAGGGTACAGACAATCAAGATGAACGTACTGCCCAGGTTCCTCATACCGATTTACATTCCCAAGGCCTTTTTCAATTCAATAGACAAGATGATTGTGACATTTGTGTGGTGGGCGGGGGGGGGGGGGGGGGGGGCGCAAAGAATCCTCTAATCCCCAAAAAAGTCAGACAAAGAAAAAGAAACATGCCCGGGGGTGGTGGTGGGGGGGGGGGGGGGGGGGGGGCAGGGGGTGGGGGGTGTGGGGAGGGGGGGGGGGGGGGGGGTGGGGGGGGGGGGGGGGGGCTTGGCCCGCCCGAACCTAGAATACTGCCACTGGGCAGCCACGACGGAAAAAGTGCGAGGATGGGTGATGGGTGAAGGAGTCAGGCATGGAATGGGTGAAGACGGAGGAGAAGTCCTGTACAGGAACGACCCTCCCGGCCTTCGCCACGGCAGTGCTCCCATTCCCACCAGCAAAAGACTCAACAAGCCCAGTGCTGGTAGCTACCCTGAGAACTTGGAACTTCGGTATGACCGAAATGCCGATCATGGCTCCCATCTGTGGCAACCATCGCTTCGCACCAGCTATGCTTGATGCCACCGTTAAGAGGTGGAGACAGGACGCGGGGACAATGACGGTTAGAGACTTTTACACTGGCCCCGCACTGGGTGGACCTCGGGCTGGGGGAAGAGAGGGACCAATGTCCGCTCTGGCGCTTGGAGATGGGGCTGCTGGCAGATGAGGAGGTGGCCGAGAGGGTTCGGGGGTGTATCGAGAGGTACCTTGAGGCCAATGACAACGGGGAGGTCCGAGTGGGGATGGTCTGGGAGGCATTGAAGGCGGTGATGAGGGGGGAATTGATCTCCATCCGAGCCCATAGGGAGAGGGGGGAGCAGAGGGAGAGGGAGAGACTGATAGGGGAGATGGTGCGGGTGGATAGGAGATATGCGGAGGCTCCAGAGGAGGGATTGCTGGGGGAGAGGCATAGCCTTCAGGCCAGATTCGACCTATTGACTACCAGAAAGGCGGAAGCTCAGTGGAGGAAAGCACAGGGGGCGGTGTATGAGTATGGGGAGAAGGCGAGCAGGATGCTGGCACACCAGCTCCGAAAGCGGGACGTGGCCAGGGAGATTGGGGGAGTGATGGATAAGGCTGGGAAGGTGGTGCGGAGGGAAGTAGATGTTAATGGGGTCTTCAGAGACTTCTATGGGGAACTGTACCGGTCGGAACCCCCGGTGGAGGGGGGTGGAATGGGGCGCTTCTTGGACAAGCTGCGATTCCCGAGGGTGGGGGAGGAGCAGGTGGAGGGACTGGGGGCGCCGATCGAGCTGGAGGAGGTGGTTAAAGGGATAGGGAGCATGCAGTCGGGGAAGGCACCAGGGCCGGACGGATTTCCGGCGGAATTTTATAAAAGGTATTTGGACCTGTTGGGCCCCCTGTTGGTCCGGACCTTTAACGAGGCAAGGGGGAGGGGGGGGGGGGGGGCTTTGCCCCCAACTATGTCACGGGCGCTGATTTCCTTGATCCTGAAGCGGGACAAGGACCCTCTGCAGTGCGGGTCATATAGGCCGATTTCGCTGCTAAACGCCGACGCTAAGTTGCTGACAAAGATCCTGGCCACTAGAATAGAGGACTGCGTGCCCGAGGTCATTCATGAGGACCAGACGGGGTTTGTGAAGGGAAGGCAGTTGAATGCAAACGTGCAAAGGCTCCTCAATGTCATTATGATGCCGGCCATGGAAGGGGAGGCGGAGATATTGGTGGCATTGGATGCGGAGAAGGCCTTTGATAGGGTTGAGTGGGAGTATTTGTGGGAGGGGCTGGAGAGGTTTGGGTTTGGGGAGGGGTTATCCGGTGGGTGAGGCTGCTCTACGATCCCCGATGGCGAGTGTAGCCACAAATAGGAGGAGGTCGGAGTACTTTCGGCTGTACCGGGGGACGAGACAGGGGTGCCCCCTGTCCCCCTTGCTCTTCGCGTTGGCGATTGAGCCCCTGGCCATGGCGTTGAGGGAGTCAGGGAACTGGAGGGGCCTGGTGCGGGGTGGGGAGGAGCATCGAGTGTCGCTGTATGCGGACGACCTGTTGCTGTATGTGGCGGACCCGGTGGGGGGGATGCCGGAGGTGATGAGGATTCTTAGTGAATTCGGGGGTTTCTCTGGGTATAAGTTGAACCTGGGCAAGAGTGAGTTGTTTGTGGTGCATCCGGCGGATCAAGAGGAGGGGATTGGTAGGCTCCCACTGAAGCAGGCACGGAAGAGCTTCAGGTACCTAGGGGTCCAGGTGGCTGGGAGTTGGGGGGCCCTGCACAAGCTCAACCTCACAAGGTTGGTGGAGCAGATGGAGGAGGAGTTTAAGAGGTGGGATATGTTACTGCTGTCACTGGCGGGGAGGGTACAGTCCGTTAAGATGACGGTGCTCCCGAGGTTTTTGTTCCTGTTCCAGTGCCTCCCCATCCTTATCCCGAAGGCCTTTTTTAGGAGGGTCAACAGGAGTCTTACGGGATTTGTGTGGGCGCATGGGACTCCGAGGGTGAGAAGGGTGTTCCTGGAACGGGGCAGGGATAGGTGGGGACTAGCGGTGCCCAACCTCTGTGGGTATTATTGGGCTGCCTACGCAGCGATGGTGCGTAAGTGGGTAATGGACGGGGAAGGGGCAGCATGGAAGAGGATGGAGGTGGCGTCCTGTGTGGGCACGAGCCTGGAGGCGCTGGTAACGGCGCCGCTGCCGCTCCCTCCTACGAGGTATACCACGAGCCCGGTGGTGGCGGCTACCCTCAAAATTTGGGGGCAATGGAGACGGCACAGGGGAGAAATGGGGGGCTCGATGGAGGCCCCGATACGGGGGAACCATCGGTTTGTCCCAGGGAGCATTGATGGCGGATTTCTGGGCTGGCACAGGGCAGGGGTTAGGAGGTTGAGGGACCTGTTTGTGGATGGGAGGTTCGCGAGCTTGAGGGAGTTAGAGGGGGAGTATGGGCTCCCCCCGGGGAACATGTTTAGGTACATGCAGGTGAGGGCGTTTGCCAGGCAGCAGGTGGAGGGGTTCCCCTTGCTGCCCCCACGAGAGGTGCTGGATCGGTTGCTCTCAGGGGTGTGGGTTGGAGGAGGGAGGATTTCGGACATATACCGGGTAATGCAGGAGGTAGACGAGGCCTCGGTGGAGGAACTGAAGGGTAAATGGGAAGAGGAGCTGGGTGAGGAGATTGAGGAGGGGACGTGGGCGGATGCCCTGGAGAGAGTGAATTCCTCCTCTTCCTGTGCGAGGCTTAGCCTCATACAGTTCAAGGTGCTGCATAGGGCCCACATGACGGGGACGAGGATGAGTAGGTTTTTCGGGGGTGAGGACAGGTGTGCTAGGTGCTCGGGGAGCCCAGCGAACCACGCCCATATGTTTTGGGCGTGCCCAGCGCTGGGGGAGTTTTGGAAGGGGGTAGCAAGGACGGTGTCGAGGGTGGTGGGATCCAGGGTCAAGCCAGGCTGGGGACTCACAATTTTTGGGGTGGCAGTGGAGCCGTGAGTGCAGGAGGCGAAAGAGGCCGGGGTCCTGGCCTTTGCGTCCCTAGTAGCCCAGCGGGGGATCTTGCTCCAATGGGAGGATGCGAGGCCCCCAAGCGTGGAGGCCTGGATCAATGATATGGCGGGGTTCATTAAATTGGAGAAGGTGAAATTTGCCCTGAGGGGATCAGTACAAGGGTTCTTTAGGCGGTGGCAGCCTTTCCTGGACTTCCTGGTGGAACGGTAGGGAAATAGGCCGACAGCAGCACCAACCCCGGGGGAAGGGGTGGGGGGGGGGGGTTTGGATCGGTGGGAGGGAGAACTGTTTACATGGGTTTGTGGGATGTGGCGGGTGTTATCTCTTTCCCTTTTGTTGTTTGGGTGTTCTTTTGTTTTTTTTTCTTTTGTTTGTAGTTGCTTTTGAAGTTGGGTGGGTATTGTTCTTGGGGTGTTACCGCGGTTGTTTTGTTAATAGAGTTGAGATGTTTATATTTTGTAAAAATTTCAATAAAAATTATTTAAAAAAAAAGAGACTTTTACACTGAAGACAGACCAACGACCGCAGAAGAATGGAGAGGCTGCAACTACCAAACGGAAGTGAACTCCGCCATCTACAGGTCAAAAACTTTCTCTGCAAGGAGACAACAGCATAGCCACAAAACCCGAGAAGCACATTGGTAGAGGAGTTACTGGACGTAGACAGTCTGGGGAAGGGGAACTGTGGGGACCTGTATGGACAACTCTTAGAAAGGACATGCTCTCCACTGGACAAGACACGGGACAAATGGGAGGAAGAGCTAGTGACGGAAGTAGGGTGGGGACTCTGGAGCGAAGCACTGAGCAACTCCACCTCCTCATGCACAAGGCTCCTCATGCAGCTGAAAGTAGTGGACAGAGCACACCTGACAAGAACCAGAAGGAGCAGAAATAAAGCAATTTACAATAACTATCTTATACTCTAACATTATGAGTACATGTGAATTAACAGCACGCAGGTGTCACGTCACACAACACAGTAGATGACAGACGTAACAAAAGCAGATTCCATGAATTTCTCAACAGCCCACCGAGGCATTTTCACATTGTAAACCAACCCATTTCACTGAAACTGTGGGTGAGATCTACCTGCCGTGACACAAAACCTCCAGCGGGCTTCCTGGCCGCCACTACAGCTCACGGGATCTACCCAAGTCCGGAACGCGCCCACAATGGACATAACAAAGCCACGCTCACATAAGAGGCCTTAAACCTGCTGAGGCCTACTCACCCAGGATCTACCGGCCTCCCGGCATCTAATGGCTTCCCCAGGGAGTCCCCAGCCGGGCGCCGTTCACTACTGGTGCACACAAACGCGGACGAGGTAGAACGGTGCCCAGAAGGTTTCCCAGGCCATTGGAGATCCCTGGGTGGTCAGGATTCGGACAGGATGGCCTCCTTGCTCTCGCCTGGATTGTGGGCACCTTGGCTCTGCACAATTGGCCTTGGCACCACCCTGCCAAGAGTCAGGGCCTGAGGGGGGCTATGCCCATGAAAGGAGGTTGAGGGAATATGAAGGTGGGGTGCAGGGCAAGTAAGAAGGGGCCTCTGGAAGGTTGGAGGGATGGTGGGTGGGGTTCCTGGAAGGGGAGGCCTGTAAGGTGGTTTGGGAGGACCTAAAAGGGGGGGGGGGGGCTCCCAGGGATCCCATAACGGATGTCCTCACTTTGGCAGGGGGGGGGGGTGGAGTAATGCCCATGTGTGTGGGAGTGGCATTGCCCATGGGTGGGGGGGGGGGGGTGGGGAGGGTGCGGGGGACGTCCCAAAGCTCACTTAGAGATCGGGACCCTTTCAAAATGGCGGCCCGAACTCTGAGTTCAGCTCCCCAGTGATGAAAAAAGTTCCTTTTAAAAATAATTTTGAGTATCCAGTTCATTTGTTTTTCCCAATTAAGGGGCAATTTAGCATGGCCGATCCACCTACCCTGCACATCTTTTGGGTTTGGGGGTGAGACCAATGCAGACATGGGGAGAATGTGCAAACTCCACACGGACAGTGACCCGGGGCCGGAACCGAACAGAGGTGGCCCACCAGTGGGATTTACTGGTCCTGCCGTTGTCAACAGGATTTCCTGTTGACTGCAGCTCTCTTCGCCAGGAAACCAATGAGCCGTCGGTGGGACCGGAATATCCCGCCGGCGTGAACCACAGGTAAATTCCACCCATGTATTGGCTAAACTGGTGAGAAACTCCCCAGGGTCCAAAAAAGTGACTAAGTGTCGGTTGATTGTGGTGGGGAACTTGCCGGCTCTGAAACTTAGAAACATTTCTGTTAGATCACTCCCTTGTCTTTCTCATGAGGATTCCAATCTTCGCGTTTGAAGATCTTGCCTTGGAATTCTCTTCAAAGGTTGGCCCCACTTGGACAGCTTTACCAATAACCCACCCCACAGGGTTTCAATCTCGCCTTCCAAGATTCCTTCCCCTTGGACCCCTGAGCTACATCATCCAAGCATAACTTCAGATCGTTGACCGTGCTGAGCACAAAGTCACCAAAATTCAGCTGCCTTCGCAAACTTTCAGGGCTCATCTCATGCCCACTTCATTTCAACTCTGCTCCCTGCAGCTAGGTCTTGAATTTGGAGCTTATTAGTCTGCCCATGTCTTCATCTTCACCCAAGTGACCTATTTCTGTCATCAGGCTGTTGTCCTTTTCCTGGGCTTATCTTTCGGGACCTCTCGCTCCCACGGCACACCTGCAAGATCATGGTGTTCCAATCCAGGTCATTGACCTGCCTCTTTTGCGCCGTTCCGTTTATTTTTTATCTGCAAAGGCACCAAGGCCTGTCCCTCGCCTGAAGAACGCGAAACCACTGAACTGTTCACCTGCAGCCAGTTCCCAGCCGCCGCATCCCACGGTGCATCGGGAACTGGGGTTGGCGACCTCTGAACTAAAGAGAACAAAGTATAGCTTTCCTAACAAACTGTAGAAAATTTGACAGCAAGTTTGTACCAACAAGATCCTACAAACAACACATGTTGGCACAGTGGTTAGCACTGCTGTCCAACAGGCCCAGGGTCCAGGTTTTGATTCCGGCCTTGAGTGGCTATCTGGAGTTTGCACGTTCTCCCCGTATCTGGGTGGGTTTCCTCTGGGTGCTCCGGTTTCTCCCTATAGTCCAAAGATGTGCAGGTTAGGTGGATTGGCCATGCTAAATTGCCCATAGTGTCCAAAGATGTGCAGGTTAGGTGGGGTTATGGGGATAGGGAGGAGAATTGGGTCTAGGGTAGAGTACTCTTTCGGAGGGTCGGTGCAGATCTGATGGGCTGATGGCCTCCTTCTGCAGTATGGAGATTGAAAGATAATCTGTTTTTGGCTTGTTGATTAAAGATTATATTTTTGTCAGGATACTGGGGATAACTTCTTTGAAATTTTACCGGGGGATTCTATTACATCTACCCAGACTGGCAAAAGGGACCTCAGTTTAATGACTAATCGGGAAGGAAATCTGCCATTCTGCCAATTTGTAATATGATGCCTTGTTATGCCCTTAAATATGTTGTCCAGTGATCATTCCTGACTGGGCTTTGAAAGTTGCAGTAATGCTACTTACCACAGTCAAACAGGCTGAATCCCTGTTTGATTTCCTCACAGGTATCTCTGGCATCTCCCTGGCGTTCCACTACAATCTCAAGGAAGTCAGCAAAACTTACTTTCCTGTAGAAAACACAAAATTAAGAAGTGGTGGAGCTTTCCGACACCCGTAACCTCAGTTCTGCCACAAAAATTCACTGCAAAATAAAACCAAAAAATAAATGAAAAGTAAGACAAAGGTAATTGAGGTGGAAGACAAGGCAGACGGAAGCAATGGATCTCCCTGTTTTCTCAGTAGGTGTTTGCTATGTGGTAGGCGATCAGTATAGGCAAGTTAACAAGTTCCTATTACCTGATTCATATTCATATCAGACAAAATGATGGTGGGAACTATAGTTGCCCTCAGTACCTCTGGATTAGGATGGGAAACATAGGCTGCTTTTCCACTCCTGGGTGGTATGCAATGGCATTAGGAAGGTGCGTTCAAACATGGCCAAACAGGTTGACTGTCAACCCATAAATCCTTCCAACCTGCCTATGGCAGGCATTATGAGCGGGAGAGACTCCTGGACAGCCATGCTCCAGTTCCCGCCTCCGGATAAAATAAGGAAGGTGAGCAGCAGGAAAAACGACCGGCTAAAAAACCACCTGCCAAATCCAAACAAAATAATGATATCAAGGTGATCAACCAGCAAAATGGTGGCCACAGGTAATGTGGGCTGGTTTAGCACAGTGGGCTAAATAGCTGGCTTGCAATGCAGGACAATGCCAGCAGCGCGGGTTCAATTCCTGTACCGGCCTCCCTGAATAGGTGCTGGAATGTGGTGACTAGGGGCTTTTCACAGTAACTTCATTGAAGCCTACTTGTGAAAATAAGCTATTATTATTATGTGGAAAAGGCCGAAAGAAGGAAAAGAGGATGTGGAGCAGGATTTTCCAGCAGTCGATATTTGCCATGTGCTGCATGGGTCCTCCCACCGGGGAAACTGCCTCGGATGGGCGGGGGTACTGCTGGCAGGAATGGCTGGAAAATTCAGCCTGCGGTATGCAATGGGATCTGCTGGCACATGGACATGCACTGGAAATCTTCGAAGGACAATGATTATCCCTACAAGCAAGTAACCTATGGATTCCCACTGTCTGGGATCCCAGATGAAGAACAGATCTGTGGGTGAGGGTCTATGTTGGTGTCCATTCCCCCAGCAGAGGTTAACACTGTCAACGGCAGAGCACAGAGAGGAGAAGAAAGCAACCCTGCTGGATGGAAGGGATTGTGTAATATGAAGAGCACTGACAAGCAAATATCTCAACTAAACTTACTCTTCTTTCGACTCCCCCAAATTCCTCAGCGTGTTCCTCAGTTCCTGATGGCTGACACTAAATCCTAGGGTCCGCAGAGCAGCATAAACCTCATTTGTACTTAGATACCTGAGTAAAAGAGGTAATTAATACACATGAAGCCTCTTCTTACGTTAAATAAATTACATCCCATGAGTTTCTGACTGTACTTGGTCACAGTGTAACTTTTCAATATGCGCTGCCTGATTAGAATCGATCACAAACTTTTCTGCATTAACAACAACAGTTTGCATTTATGTCGCACCTTTATCAGAGGTTCTACACAGGAGCGTTATCAAACGAAACATTTGACACCAAACTATATAAGAAGATATTAGAGAAGATGAACGTAAGATTGGTCAAAGAGATAGGATTTAAGGCGCTTCTTAAAGGCAGAAAGAGTAGAGAGACGGAGTGTTTTAGGGAGTGAATTCCAAAGCTTTGGGGTGTTTGAACACACAGCCACCAAGGGTGGTGCGGCAAGAATTGGATCATTGGAGGAGCACAGATATCACAGAGGATCTTAGAGCTGGAAGAGGTTAGAGAGATTGGGAAGGGTGATTTGAGAATCTCAAACGTGAACCAACTTATATCAGTAGGCACAGGAATAATGGGTGAATGGAACTTATTGTGATTTAGAATACAAACATGAAAGACTCCATTGTTTGTAGAGATGGAGAGGGTGAGAGGTCGGTGATGCTTTTAAAGGAACACTTGAAAAACTGTTTAGAACCTTCACCTTCACCTTTATTATTATTGTCACAAGTAGGCTTACATTAACACTGCAATGATGTTACTGTGAGAAGCCCCTCGTTGCCATATTCCGGCACCTCTTCGGGTACATGGAGGGAGAATTCAGAATGTCCAATTCACCTAACAAGCACGTCTTTCGGGACTTGTGGGAGGAAACCGGAGCACCCGGAGGAAACCCACGCAGACACGGGGAGAACGTGCAGACTCCACACAGACATTGACCCAAGCCGGGAATCGAACCTGGGACCCTGGAGCTGTGAAGCAGCAGCGCTAACCACTATGCTAATTCAATTGCTTAAAAACAGTTTGGAGTGTCTGCAGGTTGTGAAGAGTGCTATATAAATGCAAATTCTTTCCTTTCTTTGTTGAGGACAATACCAAAATGGAGTTTTAAACTGAACCATTTCTGATCATCACACATTTGACTACCTTTGGATTCTTTATTCCAAATACATAAAATTTGTAGAAAATTCACTCAATTAACCATACACCGAAGATCATAACATTATATTAACTGGAACAACTCATTTGAGAAAATCACAAGGCAATTATTCATAAGTAAAGGTTAGAGGAATTATGTGTTAATTGTAACCTTCCAAACGACAATTCTTAGGAGCTGATTACACATTGTTCTGGTCCGACCAGTTATAATGAACCTGTTTGATTAAAACATGTCTACAAAAACGACCATGTTGCAAAATGTAGATCGTCCTTTTAACTAAGTTTTAATATTTCATGTTCTTTTAATCCTGAAAATTTTCCTAAAATAAAGCACTGGATCATTATGAGAAAAAACTCCAATACACAAGACAAACTTAAGGATACAATTTATCTACTTAAGGATACAATTCCTGCTATTATTGGTAATATTGCCCTTTGAACCCAGGCCTGAACGTGAGTCCTGGAGTGCGTTGACGGAAAGAATCAATCCCAGATTCATTTTATTCAATTTTTCCCACCTATTGCTCCATGAATTGTATCCTCTCTTTCATCCTCCTGGCTCAACAACAATACAGCCCTCAATCCGGGTACACAGAATCCCAACAGTGCAGAAGGATGCCATTCAGCCCATCAAATCTGCACCGACTCTCCCAAAGAGCACTGTACCGAGGCCCATTCATCCTGCCCTATGCCTGTAACCCCCACATTTGTCATGTCCAATCCATCTAGCCTGCACATCTTTAGACTGTGGGATAAACTGGAGCACCCAGAGGAAACCCACGCAGACATGGGGAGAACATGTACACTCCGCAGAAACAGTCACCCAAGGCTGGAATTAAACCCGGGTCCCTGGGGGTGTGAGTCAGCAGTGTGCCGTACACCTGCATTGGCTGCTGACATGGATTACTAGGATAGAGGTGCAGTTATGGGTTACGCCTGAGTTTGCTCGGTTGTGGACCATTCCCCTCTGATTCCACATCCTTCCCCTCCGCCCTCCAAGACTGTCCCATCCACTGAACCTCCATGTTCAATGCAGCCGAAAGCAGGGTGTGAACACGACCATGACTTTATCCACTCACTTCATTTGCTGAGCATTCGCATGAGCCACTTTACCCCAGAATTTTGTTCCTTGTAACATAAAAAACTCTGATGTATTTGTTTCATTCTAAATATGGCAAAAAATCCAGTTAATTTTGACACCAAAACAAAACTGCAAACACAATGTTATGTTTAGCCCTTTCTCCCCTCACAGATACTGACTGGCCTGCTGTATATTTTCAGCATTTGCCATTCTTGTTTCAGTCTTCGAGTCACAGGGTCATAGGGGTCTACAGCACAAAAAAAAGCACTTCTGCCCATCGCATCTGCGCTGGTCAAAAATAACCACCTAACCATTCTAATCCCATTTTCAGCACTTGGCTCATACCCTTCTAAATATTTCTTAAATATATGAGGGTCTCTGCCTCCACCACCCTTTCAGTCAGCAAGTTTCAGACTCTCACCAGTCTCTGGCTGAAAAGGTTTTTCCTCACAATCCCCTCTAAACCTCCTGCCCCTGACCTTAAATCTATGGCCCCTGGCCATTGATCCCTCCACCAAGGGGGAAAGTTTATTCCTGTCTACTCTATCTATGCCCCTCATAATCTTATACATCTCAATCATGTCCCCCCTCAGTCTCCTCTGCTCCAAGGAAAACAACCCCAGTCTGTCCCATCTCTCTTCCTAACTAACACTCCCAGGCAGCATCTTGGTAAACCTCCTACAAAAATTCTACAAAATTATGAGGGGCATGGACAGAGTGGATAGTCAGAGGCTTTTTCCCAGGGTAGAGGGGTCAATTACTAGGGGTCATAGGTTTAAGGTGTGTCATGCCCTCAATTACAACTCAAGAGAGATGATTGGTAATACAAAGGCTTTAATTAGCAGAGAACCAGACAGCTGCCAAGAAGTGTGCCCACTGAACATTACCTTATATATGGCTCCCTGGGGGGGTGGAGCCGGAGGCGGAGTCCCCCAGGGTTCCAAACGCGGTCTTAAAGGGATCATTACATTAAAGGTGCAGTAATCAATCATCACAAGGTGCGAGGGGCAAGGTTTAGAGGAGATGTACGAGGCAAGTTTTTTTACAAAGAGGGTAGCACGGTAGCATTGTGGATAGCACAATCGCTTCACAGCTCCAGGGTCCCAGGTTCGAATCCGGCTTGGGTCACTGTCTGTGCGGAGTCGGCACATCCTCCCCATGTGTGTGTGGGTTTCCTCCGGGTGCTCCGGTTTCCTCCCACAGTCCAAAGATGTGCAGGTTAGGTGGATTGGCCATGCTAAATTGCCCTTAGTGTCCAAAATTGCCCTTAGTGTTGGGTGGGGTTACTGCGTTATGGGGATAGGGTGGAGGTGTTAACCTTGGGTAGGGTGCTCTTTCCAGGAGCCGGTGCAGACTCGATGGGCCGAATGGCCTCCTTCTGCACTGTAAATTCTATGTAAATCTATGTAGTGAGTGCCTGGAACCCGCTGCCGGAGGAGGTGGTGGAAGCAGCGATAATAGTGACATTTAAGGGGCATCTTGACAAATACATGAATAGCATGGGAATAGAGGGATATGGACCCAGGAAGTGTAGAAGATTTTAGTTTAGACGGGCAGCATGGTCAGCACAGGCTTGGAGGGCCAAAGGGCCTGTTCCTGTGCTGTATTTTTCTTTGTTCTTTGTTCTCCTCTACACCCTTTCCCGTGGAATCACATCCCTCCGATAATGTGGATTCCTGCGGTGGTGCTTTGTATTCTTTTGTTTTCTCTGTGGGTCCTGTGGTGTCTGGAAAGTTTCCTTTCACACTGACCCTGTGTTACTTGTGTCCGTGGTGTCAAACACTAGTCTGAGATCCCGGATGTCCTGGGCCGTTAGTTCCTGGTCGATTTTGTCAGAGAGTTTTCCCCGAACAATTTCCTGCTGTTCAGCTTTCCAGTCCTGGAGAAAAGCCAACATCTGGAGAGGAAGGAACAGCGAAGAGATCAGAGATCGCCGGATTTCCCCAATGGCTCAATGGTTAAGGGCACCAACAAGCGCCTTCAACGTATTAAAATGTCAAAAGGCCATTTACAGTTATGCGACCTCATAAAAAGATGACACATGCGCTAACAACTGGAAACAGGTCATAGGTGTAGGTTAAAGGCTGGATTTTCTTGGGAGTCAGAACAACTCCAAAGCTATTTAAAAATGGCAGGTGGGACCCTATTCCAGGATTCTGCTCCTGGCACCCCAAATCTTCCCTGCGCAGGTTAAGGGTGCGGGCAGCAAGCCCACACCCTGCCCTCCTGACCTGGTGGGCTATACTGTCGGCGTAGGGAATTCTTGCCCCCCCCCCCCCCCCAACAATTTCCATAGACTCAGGTTAGCCTATCTATAGCCCTCAGAGAAGCCGGAACCATAATCTGAATCCACAACCTCTTAAGAAGTAAGTTTGAAAGGTATTACCCATGCTCCTCCAATAACTCCCAGACCTCCTCCATGCCAACTCATGTCCCACAGCCACTGCCCATGACCACTCATATTCCCTATGCCAACTCATTGCCAACTCGTGCAACCTCCAGGCCCATTCACCCATTATACACTATGCACATTACCAACGAGCCACATTAACAATGGCAGGTTGGAGCTGCTGGGGAAAAAAAGCACCCATACGCAAATTTTCATTTAAAATTATTAATAATAATAATAATCGCTTATTGTCACAAATACGCTTCAATGAAGTTACCGTGAAAAAATCCTGCTGTTCCGATAACTCTATAAAAGTATCAATCAGATAGACCATAAAAGTAGCAATAATAGATGCTTCAGATACTTCATTCTTTTACATTTTGTTCAAATAAACCTTGAGACATTGACAAAAGAGATCACAGAAAGAACAACTTAATCAATCAAGCAAAGTCAACAATTCACTTTGGTAGCCAAAACAGAACTCTCCCACACCCCACTTGCAAGTGGGATCTGGGATGCAGGGTTTCTTTCCTTTTCTTTCCTTCTCTGTTGTCAATCTGCATCATTGTTAAGACATTTGGACTCAAAGCATGGTGCAACTTGATGGATAGGTTTGTGAAGGATTGGTGGGAAGCTCCAGCCAGTTATTAATGTCAATGCTGCCGCGCTTCAAGAAGAACTTCAGAGTGCCTTTCACACACATACATAATCACATGCACTCACTGCACACTCACTCAGGGACACACACACACACATATATCTTTATCTTGAACACCAATCAGGATTTGTTTCAAACTAGCACGGCCATCTTTCAATATTAATCCTTTCATTATCTTTCTTTTACCTTCACCCGAGGAGCAAGTTTGCCTCTGAATGATATTCACTTGGAGGGGTGCCTGTGGTGATGCAGGTTGGGCAGAGGGCTGAGGTGATGGTGGGTTGGTTGGTGTCTATAGATCCGTGACACAGTAAGAAAGTAAATTTATTATAAGAGGAAGGGAGGGGAAATATTTGGGCAGAAAAAGAAAGCAAAATAACAATCAATTATGTTCATAATTATGGTAAGACACTGAGGAATTGAACGATGATAAACATATACAGGCTTACTCTCAGGCACGCAATTGCGGGTGGTGCCTTTTCGTTTCCAAGCAACATGCACAACACAGAAGATGGAAAGAGCATTTTAAAAGAGCGACTACCATGGCAGACTGAGCAGCACCAAATATTTTCTGATCAACTCTTGGCAATGAATCTTTATTTAAAATAATGAGGATTAAGTACAGTCTTACCTTCTCCCTCAGCACAGGTGGTGGGGGTGCAAAGTCAGCTTTAAGAGAATCTGGAGGATTTGTCTTAGGATTGATATTAGTCACTGAAGTTTTCTGAGGCTCTTTTTTGGTGACCTTTTTCTTCTTTTTCTTTACAATGGTTCTTTTTTTTTGGAGGCATTGCCCGTTCTGTAACAGTGTCTCAATCGAGGCCTACTCCAGCTTGGAGGGGAAGGTTTAAAACTTGGTTACTATTAGCAACCCAAGCCAACAGTCTTTGCCTCTTGCTGTAGGCATTGAAGTGTATCACCAGAGGGTGCTGTTTGAACTGAAACCAGCTAAAGAGATTTGTGTTTCCCTGTGAGTCAATTTACTTGACAAAACTCTTTGTTGATTGAATTAAATTGATGACTGTAGCTGTCCTACCTGTAGTCAATACTAGCTTCATTCGTTTTGTGCCATTAAAAAATTTGGAGCTTGTTGATAAACAGTCCTCGTGGACTGCAATGCCTAAACGGGCGAAGACAACCAGTTAACGTTGCCTTAAAAGGACTGAGGCTCAGATTTTCGGCCTCACACGAAAACGTTTGTACGTTCTCTCCATGTCTGCATGGCTTTCCTCCAGGTCCTCTGTTATCTCCCTGCAATCCATAAATGTGCGGATTAGGTGGATTCGCTTTGCTAAATTGCCCCTTAGTGTCCAAAGATGTGCAGGCTAAGTGGATTGGCCATGCTAGTTTTCCCCTTAGTCTCCAAAGATGTGCAGGTTAGCTGGGGTTATGGGGATAAGGCAGGATAGGGGGCCTGGGTGGAGCGCTCTTTTGGTGTTTCGGTGCACGTTCAATGGATCCTATGGCCTACTTCTGCACTGTAGGTATTCTATGATACCTGCAAACTAACTATGTGATTCATGTACCAGCGTGTCCACATCCCTCTGTACCACCAATTTCTGTAATCTCTCTCCATTTAAATAGTATACTGCTTTTCTATTCTTCCAGCCAAAATGGACTTTGTTCACACCTACCCACATCATACTTTACCTACTCACTTAACCTGTTTACATTCCTATTCAGACCCTCTACCTCCTCTTGACAACTTTGTACCTATCTTGGTGTCATCAGCAGGTTTAGCTCCCATGCACTTGGTCCCTTCACCCAAGTCATCGATATAACTTGTAAATAGTTGATGACTTGGGTGAAGTCATCTAGGTTTCTGCCGGTGGAAGGGCTGAGGACCTGTGTGCCTTGTCCTTTTATAGTGGTTGTGTGGTGCCCTCTTGTGGTGATGCTACCGCTGGGTGTTCTGATTACCCATTGGTTGTGTCTTGTTCCGATGACCCATTGGTTAGATGTCTGCATATCATTACAGGACTCTCACAGGATTTCCTGCTACTGCCGCCAATCCTCCCACCCCCCACCCCCCATGTTATTGATAAAGGAGAGTTGGATGTTTGCATTAACAGTAAGAAGCCTTACAACACCATGTTAAAGCCCAACAGATTTGTTTGGAATCACTAGTTTTCGGACCACAGCTCCTTCATCACTCACCTGAGGAAGGAGCTGCGCTCTGAAAGCTAGTGATTCCAAACAAACCTGTTGGACTTTAACCTGATGTTGTAAGATTTCTTACTGTGCCCACCCAGTTCAACACCGGCATCTCCACTGCATTAACAGTGGAACCTGAACATAGAATATACAGTGCAGAAGGAGGCCATTCGGCCCATCGAGTCTGCACCGACCCACTTAAACCTCACTTCCACCCTATCTCCGTAACCCAATAACCCCTCCTAACCTTTTTGGTCACTAAGGGCAATTTATCATGGCCCTTAGTGACCAAAAAGGTTAGATGGGGTTATTGGGTTATGGGTTGACTTGCACGTCTTTGGGAGGAAACCAGAGCACCCAGAGGAAACTCATGCAGACATGGGGAGAACGTGCAGACTCCACACAGACAGTGACCCAGTGAGGAATTGAACCTGGGACCCTGGCACTGTGAAGCCACAGTGCTATCCACTTCTGCTACCGTGCTGTCCCTAATGGTCAGTGACTGACCATTGGCTAGTGACAGTCTTAGACAACTTGATCTTGCAATCCAAAGAGTAGTAATTAGTCAGTCAAGGACCAGAGTGAAATTGGACGGTGTTGACTGAGGGAACAACTGGAGAATCATCCAAAATACACAGAGAAACAGAATGGTACATGAAGGGTTATTCAACAAGGTCCACTATTTAGATTTCAACAATAAGCCTGTATCTCATCTTTTCAGGGGCTGATTTAGCACACAGGGCTAAATCACTGGCTTTTAAAGCAGACCAAGGCAGGCCAGCAGCACGGTTCAATTCCCGTACCAGCCTCCCTGAACAGGTGCCAGAATGTGGCAACTAGGGGCTTTTCACAGTAACTTCATCAGCAGAAAACAAGTCACAGGCAGGAACATTGAGAGCTCAAAATTAAATAATTTTAGAATTACCGAGTTAAAGTGAATGCATAAAATTAGATTATTTTAAAACTATCCTCCCCATCCTTCTCCATCTATCTGTTGAATGAACCGTCAACTTGCATTTGTATAGCACCTGTATAACACGGTAAACCAACCCCCCCCCCCCCAGCAGTTCACAAGAGTTCTTGACAAAATTTGATAGTGAAGGTACATTGACCTGAAAACTTAACTCTGTTTCTCTCCCCCACCTGGCCCGCTAAGAATTTTTAAATTTTAAAAACTTTGGCCGGGATTCCCTGAGCCCACGCCGGTGATGCTGGAAATTCCTGCCATGCCACTCCGACGCCGGGACACGATTCTCCGGCGACAAGAGAATTGGCGGCAGTCGCGCGCGTGGTGGACGTGGCGCTGGACGGGGGCCGTTGTAAACGGCCCCCCGTGGCAATTCTCCGTGGTCGACTGGCCACGTTCCCACCGAGTTCCGCCGGCGTGGTTCCAACCAGGTACCAGCCGGCGGGAGCTTGGACCCGCGGCTACGGTGGCCGTCCTGGTGGGGGGGGAGGGGGGGGGGCGGGAGGATCAGACTCCGTGGGGGGCTTGCACGATGGCCAGGCCTGTGATCAGGGGCTACCAATCGGCGGGCGCACGCGATCTGCAGGGGGCCTACCTACTTCCCCGTGGGCCCACTGTGTGTCTCCGCCATGTTGCATGGTGCCGGCGTGGAAACGGCCACCACGCGCATACGACAGTGTGGAAATGGGCACCACGCGCCTGCGCGGACCCACGCCGGCAGTGCACGGCCACGTATCGCCGCTGGAGCAGCGCGCAGCACTCCGGTACTGTGCTGGCCCCCTGTGGCCCACTGAACCGCTGGGCCAAGAGGCCTATTGACGCCGGCGTGAAACACTCCGGTGTTTACACCGGCGTCAACACTTGGCCAGGATTTTGGAGAATCCCGGCACTTTTTCAAATTAAGGGTCTAATCCACCTACCCTGCACATCTTTGGGTTGTGGGGGTGAGACCATGCAGAATTGGGGAGAATGTGCAAACTGTACATGGACTGTGATCCGGGATCGAACCTGGGTCTTGGGCGCCGTGAGGCAACAGTGCTACCCACTGCGCCACCATGCTGCCTTGCGCTGACTGTTTTTAGGATCTTTGTTTTTGTTTCAGAATTCCAGCATATGCAGTATTTTGCATTTCTATTGGTGTTTTGGTTGAGTTGAGGTATGGTCTCAGAAGGCACCCCCCCAGCTTTCTAAGTTCCCATTCCCAATGTCTGGGTTTAGTTAAGCGAGTATGAACAAACATGACGATTACTACATCAACAATCTGCATACTCGTCCTTCTTTCCTATGAATCGTTGATTGCTCACAGCCAGAACGGCATTGAGGTAATTTGCATCACACTTATCAAAGAGTTGACTCAGCAGAAACCTCAGATAGAACATGGGCTCTTCCTCATATCTGCTGATGGCTCAAAGTGTGTCAGCACCATCTGTACCCTCAGTGAAGCAAATTGAAGATCTAACCGTATGATACAGATCCGAGCGGCGGGGGAAGAGAGTGGTCGCGGGTGGAGGAGCTCCTGGAGGGGAACAAAGTTGCGTCCCACTCCTCGCCGAGAGCTTGCAGCCAAGCGCGCAAATTCACCCGTTTGCCACCCCCCCCCCCCCCCCCCCCCCCCCCTCCCCCGCAACAAGAGAGTGAGGACTTAGAAAAACCCGGACTCCGAAACTCATTAGAACGGGAAAACTGGGCAATCGGGAGTGGAGCGATTTGCCGGCAGCCCCCCCCACCCCCCCCCCCCCCCCCCCCCCCCCACACCCCCGGCAGGAGAGTGCAGGGTAAGACCAGCGGCAGCCCAGACCAAGGCAGGGGCCAAAGCAGGGGCCGAGCCAACAGCAGGGACCGAGCCAGCGACAAGGACCGACCCCACCCCCCCTCCGGCGCGACCACCACGAGGCAGGAACGAAGAGTGACTCCCGGCCAGAAGCCTCTCTCTCTCGATCCTGGGTGAGTGAGGGAAAAGAAAAAATAACTTTTATTTTTCACCCATTTTCTTTAAAAAAAATCAAATTCTCTTGAAAATAATTTTATTTAAAAAAGTGGTAAAGGAGAGAAGGGTGAGGGAAAGAAAAAGGGGGGGGGGAAGGGGAAAAGAAAGAGGAAAAAAAAGGGAGGGGGGAAAAAAAGGGAGGGAAAGAAATGCCAGAAGGGAGCCAAAGCAGAGAGAGAAGGGACACCAAAAGCAGACGGGGCAATGTGCGAGCCCGTTCAGATGAGCAAATCAGTGCACAAAGCGGCGGAACGGAAGGTTCGCCGCAACAAAAAAAACTGGGCAGACAGGAGCATTTTCCCCCTGGGCCAGAGGGGAACCGGAACTGGAAGGCAGCCTTTGCCGAGGTGCTGAGGGAACATCAGCAGAAAAACAAGGCAGAGGCTAGGGCAGACATGGAGGCTGCAGTGCAGGCAGCAATGGCCAATGATGCACTATCAATTATGACGAGACGAGTGTAGAGAGTAATCACAGAGATGTGTGGCCTCCTACAGCAGCTGGCAAAATGGTTATTGTTCGGAGAGCACACACGTTTATACTCCGCCTACTGGGCGGAGCCAGCAGGCAGGGATCTACCCCCGTACCTGTAGTACAGGGGCCTTACCGTAATACCAATATATACAATATAATACAACAGTGGTGACTACCACAGCCAAGGCCCTGGCGGAGGTGCAGCATGCCCTGGCAGAGCAGAGGAGAAACTGGAAGCCCAAGAGGAGAAACTGGAAGCCCAAGAGGCTACCATTAAGGACCTGGAAAAAGCCGTGACTGACATGAGCGACCGGATCACGGCCCTGGAGAGGGAGGTGGCGAGACTGGGCACAACACAGGGGAGCCTGAAGTGCAGAGTGGACGATCAGGAAAACCGCTCGAGAAGGCAAAATGTCAGGATAGTGGGCCTGCCGGAGGGGAGCGAGGGTAGAAACCCCACGGCATACGTGGCCGAGATGCTGGGAACTTAATGGGGAGGAAAACTTTACCCAACCCACCAGAAATGGACAGAGCACACCGGTCGCTGCGCCCGAAGCCCAAGGCTGGGGACCACCCGAGAGCAGTTATAGCTAAACTGCACCGGTACCAAGGCAGGGAAACAATCCTGCGCTGGGCCAGGTAAAACAGGACCTGCAAATGGGAAGGACACGCCATTAGAATTTACGAGGACATTGGGGCAGACCTAGCCAGGAGACGGGCCGAATTCAATACTCTTCACTAGAACGAAGTGTGTGATGTGTTGGCTAGTGTAGGCTTGAGAGATTAACAGACACTTCCAACACTGATGAAGGTTCAACTCAATTTTATTAACTACTTCTAACTAACTAACACACGATGACTGTGGGTCTAAATAATGCTAACTTAAACTAGAGACCTAAGCCTTGTCCGAACCAGTTGATTCTCTCAGCACATGGTGTGAGTCTGTGCTGGGCTGGATGAGTTCTTGTTACACTGAGAAGCAGCACCCAGAATGAGCGGGAACCGTGGTGCCCTCTGCCTTTATAGTGTGTGTATTCTAACTGGTGATTGGCTGCGGTGTTTGTACATGTTGATTGGTCCCTGTGTGTGTCCATCAGTGTGTGTCTGCACCATGATGTATTGGAGTATATTATGACAGTGCATTTTGGTATGCTGTACCCAGCGAAACTCTGGGCCACATAGCAAGAAAGAGAATACTTCTTCACAGCCCCCGCCAAAGCAAACAAGTTTGTCGAGGAACACGGGCTGGAAAACCAACAGGTAGGGTAGAAATAAGGGGCCCCTGGCAAGTGGCAACAACACTCCGACGGGAGGGGGAGGCAACGCCAGGTCCCCCCCGACCCCACCCCCGCCACGACGAGAGCAACCTGAACAAAAAACAACCACTGCCCGAGGGGCCGCTTCAGGTGGGAGACCAGGCCCCAGCATGAGGGAACGAGAGTAGCGGAGAAGGGAGAGCAAGCTGGAGGAGTGCAGGGTAGGATGGGGGAAGAGCGGGCAGAAAACCACAGAGGCCGGGCAGGGGGGAAGCGAGACAGTAAATCCCGAGGTGGGGGGGGGGGCGCACCGCATGAGCAGGAAAGCTAGCGCCGGGGGCACGCAACAAAGCAGGGCCGCAGCGCGCCCCCAACATGGGGGAAGGTGCGGGGGGTGGGGGGGATCACTCAACAGAGGCGGGAGAGCAAACGTGGATAGGAACAGGGGAAAGAGGGACAAAGGAGGTGTCTAGGGGAGAGGGGGGAAGGTAGAGACCGGGGGGGGGGGGGGGGGGAGACACAGGGAGGGAGAGACCCGGGGGCGGGGGGGGGGGGGGGGGCGGACAGGGAAGGTGGGACAAACAACGCTGGAAAAGGAATAGCAATAGGGCTACAAAGTGCCACAACCAAGGACTCGAAACAAGGAATCGCTGCAAGCACCCACCCAGTACGGTCTCTGGGTGAAGGGAGTCCCCAGAGTGCAGGTAGGCTTCCATGATCGGGTGCCCCCTGGACAAAGGGAAACCCCGGAGCTCAGGGACCCGACTAATCATGGGGGTGGGGGGGGGGTGACTTCAACTGTGTACAGGATCCAACGACAGACAGATCAAACCCCAAAACGGGGAAGCCTCAAGCATGGCAAGGGAACTCAGTCACTTTATGGAGTGGTGGACCCTTGGACGTTTGCCCACTCTGGGGAGAAGGAATTCTCCTTCTTCTCCCCAGTACACAACGTATACAGCAGAATTGACTTCTTTGCAGTGGGGAAAACGGTGCTTCCGGGGACAGACAAAGTGGAATACTCCGCAATTGTGATATCAGAGCATGCTCCACATTACGTGAGGCTGGAGACGGGCAGGGCCCAACGCTCCACTTGGAGGTTGGACATTGTCCTGCTAGCTGACAAGGCCTTCAATGAAAAGATATCGTGGGCCATAGCAGAGTACATGGAGAACAACCAGAACAGGGAGGTCTCACCCTCCACGTTCTGGGAAGCGCTAAAGGCCGTATTAAGAGGCAAAATCATTGTTTTCAAAGCGCAAAGAGATAGGGAGGAAAGGGTGGCGAGGCAACAGCTGGTCGACTCCATACTGAGGTAGACCATAAATACTCTGAGGCCCCAACCGTAGAGCTCCTGGCGGAGAGGAAAGAGCTACAAAGGAACTTTGATCTGCTCTCCACCAGAAAAGCAGTGCACCAACTCCGCCAGACACGTGGGACCCGATACGAAAACGGAGACAAAGCCAGCCACCTGTTGGCACACCAGCTGAGAAAGCAGGCAGCCACTAGAGAAATTGCACAAAGCAGGGATACCAGAGGCACGTTAGAAACAGAACCAGAAAAGATTAACAAAACCTTCAAGGCCTTCTACCAAGGGCTGTACACCTCAGAGCCCCCAATGGGGTGTCCGGGATGAAACGGTTCCTTTATGAACTGGACATTCCAGTCGTGGGGGAGGGCAGAAAACTGGGCCTGGAAGCATCACTAGCACTGGGAGAGATCATGGACAGCATTAGCTCCATGCAGGCAGGGAAGGCGCCGGGACCGGACGGATTCCCGGCTGACTTCTACAAAAGATTTGCGACAGCACTGGCCCCGCATCTGCGGGAGATATTCACAGACTCGAAAGCTAGGGGCACACTGCCACCCCGCTAGCCCAGGACTCAATCTCGCTGATACCTAAGAAAGACAATGACCCAACGGAATGTGGGTCATGCAGACCCATCTCACTGCTGAACGCAGACGCCAAAATACTGGCCAAAATCCCTAGCCACAAGGCTAGAAGACTGTGTACCAGGGGTGATCGCAGAGCACCAGACAGGCTTTGTCAAAGGTAACCAGCTTACCTCGAACATCAGGCGCCTGCTGAACGTGATAATGGCCCATCTGGGGAGAGAACACCAGAGGTGATCGTCTTCCTAGACGCAGAAAAGGCCTTTGACTGAGTCGAATGGAAATACCTCATAGAGGTACTGGAGCGGCTCGGGCTATGGAACAGGATTCACCTCCTGGGTAAAGCTCCTATAAAATGCTCCCATGGTGAGAGTACGGACCAACAACACCAACTCCCGATACTTCCAGCTGCACAGGGGCACCAGACAAGGATGCCCACTGTCCCTGCTGCTGTTCGCTCTAGCGATCAAACCACTAGCAATCGCGCTGATGAACCATCAATTGGACGCGAGACGAGTTGCGGTACAAAAGTTAGGCTTTAATAAGCTAGATGTCAGCCCTGCGGTCAACTACAGTAAATGGACGACCGCCGGGCATTCTGGGTATTTATACCTCGCTCTGGAGGCGGGGTTAACTCAGCCTCTCGACCAATCGGGGAGCCGTCACATGACTGGTCTCAACCAATCGGAGGAGAGGCACATGATCGACCAGGGACAATGGTAAGCCGGTGTTCTGCACCAATGGCAGACAGCTATGTAAATCATACTACCACATTCACCCCTTGCAGAGAAAGAAGCCAGGGGGTTGGGGGGGGGGGGGGGGGGGAGGAGAACTGGTGGTATGAGTAGAAGCCAGAGAAGAGAGAAAAAAAAAGGTTTGACTTCCCACTGGCCCAGACATTTAACAATAGTACATATTGTCCATACAAGGTCCATGGTGTTGTTGAAAATTAAATAGACTCGATCAGCCTTTTCGTTGCCCGTGACGTCCTGGCAGACCACCGCAGTGGAGTTGGTGATGTTGGTTCAGCCGATGGTGGTGGTTCCGCTGATGTCCTGGAGTCCGGGAGCGATGGTCCTTGAACAGTCTCCGTCACCCGGGCTGGTGGTGGAGACGCCATGGATGGGGAAGGGGTGGCCTGGGTGGGGCGCTGGGGGAAAAAAAGGCCTCATCACCAGGTTCTGAAGGGTGTGACTCTCTTTATTCTGTGAAAAAGCCATTTATTTTAAATAACTTTTCGGCTGGCGGTCAGCAGCACCACCCATGGCTGTCCGACCTCTCGGAATCTCCCCAAATGGAGAAAATCTAATTCGCCATCTGACGGTCAGACGACGGCTTCCACAGAACCTGGGAGCCATTCACCCAATTGTTCCGGGACCTATTTGTGGCCAACGAACAAACAGAAGAATAGCCAGGTAGCCAAGAATTAGGGGAAAGTAGCCAAAGCATGAGAGGGAGAGCTCAACCGTGAGAGAGGGGGGGGGGGGGGGGGGGGCAGGGAACAAGAGAGGAGAACCATGTAGGTGGGGGGGGGAGGCAGGGAAATGAAAATCGGAAGGAGGGCACGGTATACAATAACAAACTTGGCATCTCCAGGAACAAAGAACAAGGAGAATACAGGCGAAAGATGGGAGGAACGGCTGAAGCGGAGGTGAGCATGAGACAGCAGCGAGATCTGTCCGGGAGAACCAAGTGACAACAACACCAAATCCATTTGAGTTTTGCCCACTGTAATTGTTTCTCCGGCACCCGAATGTATATTTACTTCCCCAGTCTCCACCCCCCACTCCCCCCCCCCCCCCCCCCCGGCAAACAGTCGTCTACTTATGTGTTGTAAATAATTTTGCCAGTTGTACAGAGTTGCTGCTGTTGAGCTGGTGCACAATACCCTACCAGTTATTCTATTTTATTTTTTATTTTATTTTTTATTATCACTGTTTTCTTTTGGTATGTTTGGGTGTGCCCTTCTCTTCTATATATGTATATATATATGCATATATATATTTCTTATTCTGTGTACATAACGGTAAATATACTTTGTTCAAAAACCCAATAAAGACATTTATTTAAAAAAATGGATACAGCTCCGAATTGTATCGCAAAAAGTCAGGAGATCCAGATACCTCTCCTCCCACCAAACAAAAAGATTCAGTGCAGGATACTCAAGATGAAGCCACTGAAGCCAATCATGGTCGTAAGTGTGGTGAGGCATTCTAGTAATAAATCATTAAAGAAAGATTGCCGGGAGGCAATGGATTGGTTCAGGGGAGTGATGCTCGATCAATGACTCCAGAAGTGAGATTGGACGACAATTGAAGGCTTTATTGTACTAGATGTTTCCCCCAACAGCGCAGGTACAGAATGCAGCTGCTGGGGAGACATGGGCTCTTATACTCCGCCTTACTGGGCGGGACCAGCAGGCAGGCTCCACCAATGATATAGCAGTCTCAGGTACCTCCCACACTAATGGTCTTACAGCATTATCCAGGGTACTGTAATACCCTTAATACCAACTACCACAAGGAGGCAGGCACTTTGTGGCCTTGAATGCCAGCACAGGCCAAGCACCTTCTGACACAAAGGAAGAGGAAGTATCACCGCCTCCCCCACAAAAAATACGATAAGGCCGCTCGAGACAGTGGTCGAGGTGTCTCTACTCATGCCTGAAACTGTTTTTATAAATCCCCCAATGGGTCTTTCATACTTGCCAAAAGGCCCCATTACCTCATACAGGTAGGTACAATGAAAGTTGGGATCAGCTCTATTGAACAATCGAAACATGCCCATAGCAACAGCCACACGTTAGGCCTCATCACCAGGTTCTGAAGGGCGTGACTCTCTTTATTCTGTGAAAAAGCCATTTATTTTAAATAACTTTTATAAACTGGATAGAAAACGTTAGCACAATGAAAGGCCTGACAGTTTCCAGTTTTTAGATTGTCGAAATAGGGCATCACGTGGATCACAGTATGATACCACATTGATTGAGGACCCCTGTGGTTGCCCATTATTTTATTTCATTTCCCCTCAGCTGTGAGTGTGAAGAACGATAGTGACATCCTGATTGATCAACACAATTGAAAACATTGTTCGTTCACAGTATTTAGCCTGTTCTCAGCTGGGCCTGAATTTCCGACGTGTCCACCTATTTTTAGAAAGAATTGTACATTTTTTTTTGCTTGTTTTCTTTTCCTTCCCTTGACAAAGGCAAATATAATTCGGCAGCATTTTCGATAAACAAACTCTTGACAAAGCGCACAAACTGATGAAGGGCTTCGCTGAGCTTATTAATTTTATATTTTCAGTTTGCTATCAGTGCAGAATTCTACCTAACACTGTGCCTTTCCCATTGACAGGATAGGCTGAGGGGCTTGGTCCCTCGTCACTACTCTCAACACACTATAGAATTCCTTGGGGATTCATTAAAGTAACCTCTGTGTGGATTTTCCTTCCGTTTTTCTCCTTGCAAAATAGTCTGACTTTTTGGTGGAAATAACAATAGAGTATGCATGGAATCAGCTGCGTGTTGTACCTTACTCCAATCTCCTGAACGTGGTGCCTATAGTTCAGCTCCATGGGAGAAATCACCCATCGGCCCGTAAAGGTAGAGAGGGATACCAAGAGGTTTAAGGAGGCAATTCCAGAGATGAATCTCCAGGCATCCAATGGTGGAGCGAAGAAAGTTAGGGATGCACGAGAAGCCTGAATTGGGGGAGTGCAGAGATTTGGGGCTGGTGGAGGTTGCAGATATTGGCAGGGAGAAGCCAACTGAGAGATGAGAAATCAAGGAGGAGGATTTTAAAATTGAGGTGTTGCTTAACCGGGAGCCAGTGTAAGGCAGGAAACATGGGGGGGTGATGGGTGATTGGGATTTAGTGCATCTTAGGACACCGGCACTGGGGTCTTAGGTGAGCTCAAGCTTAAGCAAGGTGGCAAGTCCTGGGAGAACATTTGAATCATCACTTCTACAGGTATCAAATTTGTGAGTGCAGATTTCAGCAATGTAGGATCTGAGACAGGGACAGAGATGGGCGGAATGAAAGGTGACACTGGATCTAAAGACAGCTCCACAACTTAATATTTCAAAAACCAGCGGCGCACTGCCAAGAAACCCACGGCTGGGAAACCGGAGAATCCAGCTCACTCTAACCTTTACGTGAAGATGCAAGTTAAAATTGCAATGCGAAAATTGGATTTGTAACATGTTCTGAAGCTCCAAGCACAATATCAAACAAAATATAATTGTTTTTATTCTGGTTTTTTGAAGATCAAATATGCAAGTCCAACTGCACCATTTCACGACTGAATGAAGATCCTCACCAGCGACCTATTTTCAGTCTGATTTCTCAACCGTAACCTGATGGAGCCCCTGACTTCATAGTGATCAAAAAGAAAAGAAAGAATTTATATCGAGACTGTCAGGGTCTGAAGAACTCCCAAAGCACCGTACGGCTGATTGAATACTTTGAAAATGGAGGCACTGTTTGAATGGAAAAATGGCAGCACATTTGTCCATTGTAAGCTTCCAGAAACAGCAATAATGACGAAACTGTTTTTTGGAGTTGTGTGGGTTGAGAGATAAACACACCAGGACACTGGGGAAGAGCTGCACTCTTCTTTTAGAATAGTGTAGACACGATCTTTCCCGTCAACCTGAGAAGGCAGCTGAACTGTACTGCATCAGCCTAGCCCTGTCGGCCATATGAGGGTTGACCGTTGCTCGGGGCATTTCCAGGGGGGCGCCTGGACAATGCTGCCAGACAACTCAGTCACGCAAAAGCTCATTGCCGCCCTTCCCCTCGAGCATTTACCCATGCGCACTTTCCTGGTGATATTGGATAGCAATCATGAGCTGTTGAGTTGGATGATCAGCCATGATCGTGATGAATGGTGGAGCAGGCTCTGTCTTGTTATGCTCTTGACGTATCATAAGCTGCTTCCTTGATGTGCACTCTGACAAAGGAAGGTTCAGACTTGGAGATAGCTTTAACACATTTATTAAACTGTTAACGATTCTCCCACTTGGATTCGACTCTCCTGTTAATCCTGCTACAGCTACTCAGATGATCTAACCAGTCTGCTACAACCACGTAGTGGGTGTGATGTGTTTCAATCAACCCTGTGTACTCACTAAGTGTCTCCACTGGAAAGAGCCTGAGCATGTGTGTTGTGTCCTTATATATGGGTTGGTGTAATGCCCCCCCTGTGGTAGTGTCACCTCTGTGTGTGTCGTGAATGCCCATTGGTCGTGTCCTATCTTACTGGCCTAGTGGTTGAATGTCTGTGTGTCATGTCTCTGGTGCTCCCTCTAGTATCTAGCTAGTCTATGTGTATTTACATTAACCCCTTGTGTATTTACAGTGATGCATATCACCACAGGCCCGAAGGGCCAAAAGGCCTCCTCCTGCTCCTATCTTCTATGTATCTATGAAATCTCACGAATTGACCGGGGCTTTGCGTCCGTGAAATGGCGATGTGGGTGCAAATCCAGCAAGAGGCCAAAAACGAGAATCTTGCCTGCGCGGTCTGGTGATGTGATGGTCCCTTCCTGCCCCCCCCCTACCTGACCGTTGACATGATGGTGTTCCTTCCCAGGAAGGTCGGGAATTTCACATTTCCATTCCATTAGCAGCATCCCCGCTGTGTCGTCCTCCCACATTGGGAATTCTCCCCTTGCTGATGTAAATGTCCCGTCAACAAGGTTTACAACAGGCGTGGGGCAAGCTGAACCAGGCGAAAAGACCACATTAGAGACGCACAGGTAAGTACAGACCTTAGGAGGGAGAGGGACATGCCTGGCAGTGCCCTGGCACTGCCTTCTGGCACTGCCCCGCCGGCAATGTCATAACTCAGCAGAGAAGGGACGGGGAAAACAAACTCGGACCACCAACATGTATAGCTCAGTCCCTTTCTGTGCTGAAGGGAGGGAAGAGATTGAGTCACATCGTATGACTGCACTGAATGTTTTTTCTCTGCAGAGGAGGGGGCAGTTGATAGTTTTGCAAATGCTTCTTTTTCAAAACAAGTTTACGTCAAAGAAAATGTCAAAATGAAATCTGATCTAGCTGCCCCGTTCCCCGGACCTACCCCCCACCCCCCTCCAAGGCACCGTGATTGTGTTTAAGCTCATGTTTGCTGAGAGCTGCAGAGCTATAGTTGTGTCAGTAATCAATTCCCGAAACTGAGAGAATGCCATGTTTTTTCGGAATGCGCTTTCATATTTGTAAAGGGCTAGTTAAAAGGTTACAGAAGTAATTCAGAGCTCTTAAATGTCACACTTTCATTTACCTTACAGCGCTGCCCTCACCTGTTCAAAGACATTTTTGATATATCAGGTTTTTTGAGGGGATGGGGATGAGCTTGCACCATTTATTTCCTGACAATTTTCTCCCCTCTTCCTGACTTGTAATCCGCTAATATAAAGCGGAAAATGATGAAGGTTGGAAATCTGGAATTACGGTAGGAAATGCAGGTTGGGCAATTTTTTTTTTTTAAATTTAGAGTACCCAATTATTTTTTCCAATTAAGGGGCAATTTAGCGTGTCCAATCCACCTACTCTGCACATTTTTGGGTTGTGGGGGCGAAACCCACGCAGACACGGGGAGAATGTGCAAACTCTACACGGACAGTGACCCAGAGCCGGGATCGAACCTGGGACCTCAGCGCCGTGAGGCGATTGTGCTAACCACTAGGCCACCGTGCTGCCCTCGGTTGGGCAATTTTGACTGAGTTACTTTACAGTTTTGATGGAAGGTCATTGCCCTGAAACACCGGAGTTGATACCTTCCCAGAGCAGATGGAAAGGAGTTAAAACTAAACAATATCGGGGAGAGTGTCACCAGATTGCAAATTAGGCATGGGCCACCAGTTTTGCAACAGTCTGTTTGTCGTGCAGCGCGTTGCAAATGGCGTATAAAATGGCTTCTTCCTCAATCCTTTGTTTACCCAAGGTGACCTCAGAGGTCACATGACCTTAGCAAGTCACAAAGGTCAGTGGTTCACAAAGACATTTCTTCAAGCATCCCCCTTTCATAAAAAGATAAACACATTGTATGCAGTATCATTTGAAGTTGCAAGTTACCACATGCCTAGTCTATAAAAGAAATGTCAACACACATGAAGTAAAAGCTAACCTTTCTAATCTGTTCTGGGATGTCGTGCGTCATGATCTTGCTTAGCTTGACGTTCATGACAGGCATTGCACTGGCTCATGTTTTCCTCAATTTTACTGCACATGTTTGACCACGAGAGCACTTCTCTTGCCTTCCTCAGACTAGACTCGATTCCTTGGTCACTTCCATGCATGTATCCCAGCATCTCTTCACCCGTCTCTTTAGGGATCGTGATTCTTGTTCTTGTTCCTTTGTACAAGATGCCATTTTGGGCAATCATTTACTATTTGTCTGCCTAATACTCACTTTTAGTAACAAGTGCAACCTTAATGGTGTCAAGCCATCCTCTTATCACTACGTCCCAGAGAACGTAGAGAGCTGCATCACACTGTGTAGTTTGCTTGACCTGAGCAAGATTCTTGACTGTCAGATCTAATGTCTGTTGGGTTGAACCTGGAAGAACCTCGTTGAACCTGGAAGATTCCACATACACTTTGTACTAATATCATCAACTTCCTTCAAAGGGAGTGTATGTCAGCCAAGTACATCTGCTCGTCTTTCTTGTCCTTCCCTTCCAAATGATCTCCCTGCAAATTAAGTAACTCCTTTGCATGCACTTCAGAGAAGTTGGAAGCAATTTGAGAAAGGTGCTTTGAAGTGGGCTTGTGGTCAGGCACTCCCATCACTTTGTCTCTTCCAAATGGGTACTGATTAAAATGCTCACATGCGAAGACAATCGCCAGGCACTGCTCTTCAATCTGAGAGGAGACAGTGGCAGAGTGGATTGTCGTAAGAACGCATCTGGTTCACTAATATCCCTCAGTGTGGAAAATCTGCCATCCTTACCTGGTTTTTCCCTACACCCCTTGACTGGACGTAAAGGCCGCTGAGCTCTTCCTAGAAGATCCTCAGTTGGTCTCACTCTCGTCTACTTCAGGATGATCTTCACCAGGAAGACATCTGTGACCTGTGTAAACATCTTTGTAGTTTTTTTTAGGGTTTGATCAGCAGTCAATGTCTGCGAAACATTGCAAGTCTCTTTTGGTACATGGAGGGGTATTAATCTAATTTTTGACTTGTCTGAGCTGAGATGAGAGGCATTTGTTTAGTGGCTACCATCTGGAACTATAGATCTTCTTTCTCTCCATTGTACTTGGCTGTCAGTTTGGTCTGTCCTCTAGAGGTGAGAATTGTTGCATCTTTATAACCCCAACTTTACCATCGATGGCTGTACTTTCTGGTCATCATCTTGAGCCGCTTCACACAGGTTTGCAAGGGTCATGATGTTGCAAAGAGGACCGGTGTATACCTGACAATTCACATGCTCTCCTTCTGCAGTCATCATTCCGATAGTCGCAAACCATTTTTTGCCTTGAGATTTGACAGTGCCGACCTTTGCGAGCGTAGAGAGTGATTCATCGGATTCATCATGTCATGTCTTTTCAGCAATCATCGTTATGGGATTACTTTTACTCTTTATAATGAAACACCAAGACAATCCTATCTCTGATATGATCATCCTTTAGTTGGCCAAACTCACAAGGTTCAGATAGACATCTCAGTACAGTGACATGCCGATCAATATTCCAACTCCTCCTCCTGAGCTCTGGTGTTGAACAGGCAGCATCATAGATCATTTTAGAAGATGATTTAAGACCTCCAAAGTTTCACAAGAGTGCTCCTCCATGCTCCTGTTCATAGAATTTACAGTGCAGAAGGAGGCCATTCGGCCCATTGAGTCTGCACCGGCTCTTGGAAAGAGCATCCTACCCAAGGTCAACACCTCCACCCTATCCCCATAACCCAGTAACCCACCCAACACTAAGGGCAATTTTGGACATTAAGGGCAATTTATCATGGCCAATCCACCTAACCTGCACATCTTTGGACTGTGGGAGGAAACCGGAGCACCCGGAGGAAACCCACGCACACACGGGGAGGATGTGCAGACTCCGCACAGACAGTGACCCAAGCCGGAATCGAACTTGGGACCCTGGAGCTGTGAAGCCATTGTGCTGTCCACAATGCTCCCGTGCTGCCAGTGAGGTAGAGGGTGCAATACAGCTTGTAGCACTCTTTCCCCAGATGCGCTATTCTTATTTGTTCAGGCTTCTTGTTTAACTCTGTGGCAATTTCCTAGTTCTGCCTTTAAGACTGCAAGAATTTCCAATTCATTTTCAAATCTGCATTCACATGCTTAGGAGCTAGTTCTGGATTATTCAAAGCCATACTAACTCACCCAGCAGTCAATGTCTTGTACAAAGTTGCTGACTGAAGTTTTAATTATTCTCTGCTGTGTCTTACAATGGCCCTCAAAGTTCACGTGATTCTAGCTGCACACGACTGATACCATGTTTTATGAGATGGAAAAACTGGCTTCTGCCTCAATCCCATGTTTTACCCAAGATGACCTCAGAGGTCATATGACCACAGCAAAGGGCAGTATACAAAGGCGCAGTGCACAGGGGCATTTCTCCAAACAGAGCTCACTTGTTAACATACCTAAAACAGGCTCCCAGTTGGTAGCCCTATTTAAAAGGAACATCTTCTCGTGGGGATTCACAGGGGTCAGGAAATCTGGCAGCTTCAACATTTTATAGCACTCCTTGTGGGCCAAGGGGAGCAGGAGTCCTGACCCAAGGAATGTGATGGCCTCCCTCTTGCTGATTGTGGCTTCTCCTCGCTTTCATTTTTGACTGACCTTATCCATCTTCAACCCCCTGGTCACCTGGTTTCCCCATGATTGGTCAATTACCATACCACCTACACTCGTTCCCCATTATTCACCCCAACCTCCTTTGCCAATACCAGGCACTCACATCACCCCGTCTAAGCCCCCAGTTCAAACTACAATCTTTCCTTCCCTTCCTAATTCTCTCATGTTGTTGGACTCTATCTCCACCCCAGAAAATTTACATGAATCCAGGTACTGATTCCAACCCATCAATCTGACCAGTTGTCGGGCAGGAAACAAAAGAAGGAAATGGTAATGAGATATGACTGCATGTCTCACTCCCTCCTTGCCGCCTTGTAAATATAAAAGTTGTTAACCCTGTTTATTTGTCAACTGATGCTGCCAGTCCTGCTGAGTATTTTCAGCATTCCCTGCGTTTAATTCAGATTCCCAGATTCTGTAACATTTTGCTGTCCTGTGAGAGTTTTTGCACTTTGGTGGACCGTAATCATAGAATCATAAAATCCCTACAGTGCAGAAGGAGGCCATTCAGCCCATCGGGTCTGCATTGACCCTTTGAAAGAGGATCCTACCTAGGCCCACGCCTCCACCCTATCCCTGTTACCTCACCTGACCCTTAGACACCAATGGGGCAATTTAGCATGGCCAATCTACCTAACCTGCACATCTTAGGACTGTGGGAGCAAACCCACATAGACAGATGTGTGGAAAAACTGCATAAATTCATTGGAACTGCCAGGAGAGCTGTCAAAAACAACTGTCAAGAGGAACTGTCAAAACTGTCAAAAGTATCAAAAACAACTGTTAAGCTGTCAAGGCATTTGAACCTCCTGCGCTTTATATAATTGAAAACATGCGAGGAGTTCTGCTTTCTATTTCACCCTAGCTATTGACAAAAGCCTGGGTGCTATCATTGCTGGATTTAAGCTGCACGGTTGGCATAGGATCAAGGGGTGGCAGGAGGGGCATTCGTTGGCACGGAGAGTATGATGGTGCCATGGGGTAGATAGATGCATGAGGTGGCATGGGGCGGTATGGCTAGGGCATGGGGAGTGTGTAAAAGTGTTAAGAGGGCATGAACGGTGTGAGGCTGATGGGTTTGTTTTTTGTTTCAATGTTTTTCGAATAAATCTTTGATGAAGAATCTGTGCACCAAAGCATTCCTCTGCAGCTGACAGTCTCAACTGGGGCCACCCAGCCTGACTTGCAAAGAACCCCGCCATCCTAGAATGAAAATCCCAACTCCCCGGGCACTTTTCCCTCTGGTTGGGTTTGCGGAGCAGGGCTTTGCACTCCCTACCAGAGGGAACATCCTGTCCTGAGCCCATATTTATTCCTGAGACAATGGGCTGGATTTTCTGTTTCTGAGCCGAAATGTGGAGGATCTGTGGCCTGAAAGAAATCGGCGACGCCCGCTCACCGATCCTGCATCAAGTGAGGGGTTAGCAGCTACGCCGCAGTAAACCCCTGGCTCCCATGCTATAAATCGCCGGAGAATGGATGAATCCATAGCCGCACATGTGCATGGCTCCTACCCTACCTGCAGCAGTCGCGATGTAAAACATGGCGCTGGCCATGCGCGGACCCGGTCTTCCAGAGAGTGCCCTCCTGGCCACCCCCAACCAGCCCTCGTGGAAGCCTCCCCCCCCCCCCCCCCCACCCCCACCCCCTGGCCAGCAGCATAGCTCCCGCCTGACTGTGGCAGCACTGGACACAGTCCGCAGCCACCACGCTGGGTCCGTTACCGCCGAGACCACATGTCAATCACACAGCTGGGAACTCGGCCCATCGGGGGTGGAGCATTGGGGTAGGGCCTTCAGGTGACGCATTCAGGCCGTCCGAACGGCTTGCGGTGCTTGATGCGATGACCCCATTTTGGAGTGGGCGGAGCATACAACACCTGCGTCAAAAAGGCCCCACCACCGATCTTGGCGTCAAAAGGGATTCAGCACCCAATCGGCAATTATGAAATCGCTGTCAGAGAATGAAGAATCCCGCCCAATATTTATTCCCTGGCTGAGGGCAGCTATCTCCAGCTCACAAGGTGGGCGCGATTCTCCGCACCCCACGCCGGGTGGGAGAATCGCGGGAGGGCCGGGCGAATCATGACACGCCGCCCTGGCACCCCCCGCGATTCTCCCCCCCCCCCCCCCAAAAGGGCGTGTCTCACAGCGACCGCCGATTCTCCGGCCCGGAGGGGCCGAGCGGCCTGCCGAACCCGACCGGTTCACGCTGGCGCCAACCACACCTGGTTGCTGCCGGCGTGATCTGCGCGCGACCTCTGTGTGTGGGGCCTGTGGGGGACGGAGGGAAGAGCGAGCACCACGGGCGTGCTCAGGAGATGTCTGGCCCGCGATCGGTGCCCACCGATCATCGGGCCGGCGTCTCTAAAAGACGCACTCTTTTCCCTCCGCCGTCTCGCAAGATCAAGCCGCCATGTCTTGCGGGGCAGCGGAGGGGAAGACGGCAACCGCGCATGCGTGGGTTGGCGCCGGCCAACCGAGATTCACGCGCTGCCGCTCCTAGCCCCCCCCGGGGGGGGAGAGAATAGGGGGCGAGGAGCGGCCTCCGACGCCGGAGTGAAACACTCCGGATTTCACGCCGGCGTCGGCTGTTTGTCTCCCGATGGGAGAATTCCGCCGGGTGTCTTTTCTCCTCTCTCAAACCGCTTCACCATTTTCTTAGTCAGATCGAGAAAGAGGTGCCACCAACACAGCAAATAATCATCCTGTTCTCAGCCTATAATCAATACAACTAGGCAACTGGCTGATTGGACGTGCTCAAAGGGACACATCAGTCCGATTTGCTTTGCTGAATTATGCCTGTTCTCCACTTGCTCCATCCCAACAACAAGAATCAGAAAATCAGCGAAGCATTAGTCTCTTCTTCAACACTGTGCATCAAGCATGTTAAACGCACTTTCAAGTTTAAACTGTCTAACACAGGCAATACTAACCTGGTGGTCCCTTCCTCTTGTGCTTTGAAAAGGATTGAGCGAGGTTAATGCCGGGAAACCAAACATTTCCCTAGCTCAGGTCCCCAATGCCAATTTAGAAAATGAGAAACGATTTCAATACCGATTTGGTCATTTTGGCTCTGCGTCTTTGTTCAATGATCGAGCTATATGATACAGGATGTGTGGGAGGCAGTGGAAATAAAATAAAGCTTATATCAGTTGGTACAGTCTATCCTGCTCACTGCAGGACTGAGGAAATGTTGCCTGTTTGGTGATGCTATTCTTTGGATTCTTTGATAAGCAACGTCCCTCATCTTCAATTGAGTTTTGAAGATCCCTCACCTATAAACAGCAGAGGCTATCCCGTTGCTATCCAGATCAACATTCCTGATTGAACTAACATCACCAAAATCTCAGCGCTGCTTGCAGCATGTGAGTGATGTGGAATGACTGCTGCATTTGTAAACATAATCGCTGAGGGTAACAAATAGTGTACCAAGTATTCAGATACAAGTTGCTCAACTCAAATTATCTGTTTGTTCAAGTCTTTAAATTACAGTTTAGGTTTTAATTAAGTTGTTTGCTTTAAATGACTAATTATTTTAAATTATGTGCAACGGTAATTTTAAATTATTAGGAATAAATTGTATTTCATGATGTGATATGATGCACTATAGTTACCGTTTTTTTTTAATCCTGCCCCATCACTTATTTTAGCCATTCGCTGGTTCATTCCTTGGATCAATGCCTTGACCAATCTGAGTCAAACTACCTGGTTTAAATTTTCAAATAATGCTTGACAGTTGACTGTCAGCCATCATCAACTGGTGCATTCTCCATGGAAATGCCTCTACCAATCAGAGTCCACTTGTCAACCAATCAGCACTCTCTTCTAATTTAACGTAAGGTTGTTATTTCCCCTGACACTGAAAAGCTTTGACAAAATGTATTTTTCAGAAAAACATTTTTTAAAATTGATAGGCATGGAAAAGATTAATTAATTCATCAAGACTGCCCCACACCATGATGCCTGGAGCATCATGACCAACCATTACCTTCCCCTCGGCCATGCAGCACCCCACGTTTCCCTCCATGCCAGCCCTGCTCCTGCCACACCTGCCTCACCTGTAGCTATGTAACTTACTGCAAGAGGCAAAACATACCGTGACAAGATTGGTCGATTTGATTTTCCCTCGATACCCGAGCCAGCCAGATGAAATTCAGTGTTTTATTTTTGGGTTATATGTGTTCCTATTTTCCAAAGAATGAAATCCCAGAGATCAGAAAAAAAGAACAAGGAAATTGAAACAAGGAAATAACTAACAGCATTTAAATTGAGGGATCATTTTCCAAAGCAACTTGTCCAGTTTTGCTGGTGCTTCAGTGGATAATTGCACAATCTGGTGCTGCATACACCCCAGTTCCACTTGATTTCCAGTCTGTATTAAGTGAGTTGATCTCAAAATTTGCTTCAGCACCCCCCCCCCCCCCCCCGCCCCCCCCGGTAATAAGGGAAGGAAAAATACACTAAGGTCCTGGGTCCTGATTGCTACACACCAATGCCAAATAAGGCACCAAGATCTGGCTGTGATGCAGCCACAGTTGAATAGTTCGCTAACATCCATGATCCATGCTTGCATAAGAAGAGTGGGCACTCGATAGAGATACTGGAGTGTAGTCAGCATCTGCGAAGCTGTACTCAGTAAAGATAAAACATTTTCAGAGAAGCAGGTGAAGGAACATGGAATGTGTTTCTGGTCTGAAAACATAGAATCCAATTCACTTGACATTGTTTTTTCTTTAAGTATAAAACACAATATCAGATTTGGGACTTTTCAAATCATCAAATAATATTCCACAAATGGCATCAAGAAAAAACGTTTAATCATATTTTAATTTCCATATATACCATGATAGATATTTATATTTGCTCAGTGCTGAACCTCTCCAACAAATTGTTAGCACAAAAAGAATTCTGACTGGGAAATGTCCGATGTGAAATGTTGCCTGAGCATTTTAAATTTGTCCCTGAAGCAAAGGTTCTTGCCTTAAGTCTGGAGACAGAAATTCAACATTTAATTTAATTCAGAATTTAAAACTTTCTCCTCAGTGCTTCTTATCTTCAGGCAGAAAATTGCAGAAATTCAACGCAATAAGACTCTTGTATTGACCGATGTGTTTGTGAAGCAAACCTGGTCAGCTAAGGGTTAATCTTGGACCGAGTGTAATTGTTTGGCTTTGATGGAGCCCTGATGTTTAATGAAGCTTTGGTCTGTGCGTCAGTGACTGGGGCTGCGCTGGGTTATATAAAGGGTTAGAGATTGTCAAAACCACACAGAGACTCCAAGGTCGAGGCACATTGAGAAGATCTCGACCAGGCTCCGCTTCATTCCAACTTCACGAGATCGAGAGTGTCAGCATGCAGTTGCTGGGAACGGCGAGCCTCCTGTCCATGCTGCTCATCGTGTCCAGTGTGAGGGCCACGGCACCTTTGGAAGATCGGCTGAGTCTGCGGGCAAATCAGGTGAGTGAAAACTTAAGCAAGGGGAAAATCTGCAAAGGGTACACGGCCGGAAGGGAATGACAGAACGAAGAAAAGAGAGGGAGACGACAAAAAAGAACACACAAGACAAAGCAAGGAGACAAGGAGCGAGAGGCAGATGGCGTGGGAGAGAAGTCGAGGTCGATATGAATCGGGGTGACAATTACAGAAGGGGGAAAGGCAGCTAGAAAATGAGAGGGGGATGGAGGTAGGAAGAAAACCTGAGCAACGAATGATTTCAGAGTAGAGGAAATCTGTGAGAAGAAAAGAAAGTTTCAGTCAGGTAAGTGGCATGGGTGTGGGTTAGAGTGAGAGGAACTGAAAGTAACAGTGACAAAGGCTGGGGATAAAATGAGAGAGAGAGAGAGAAAATAACAGGTGGCGGGGATGGCAGAAAGAGACCTAGCAAAGGGGCAAGAAGTGTGGGTGAGGGGGAAAAAAAGTAGAGGGATGAACAGAAAAAAATGTGAGGGAGAAGTAGAAAATGAGAGTGACTCTGGAAGAGCGACAGAGGTGGAAATAATAGAGAAAAAGCAACTGACAGAGGTTAAAGGGAAAAAAATAAATGAGACAAACATGCACACCAGAAAGTCAGAATAACAGAGAGGTGGTGAGAGAGGGACAGAAGAAGAGTACGAGAATTTTTTTTTTGAGTTGGCTGATATCCATGACTGGTTTCTTGGGGGGGAGGGATTGTGATAGCTATCCCGGGATGCACAAAGATTTTAGTGTCTGAGTCTGCCTCTGGAATAAGAGTTAGTCATGCCGACACTGTACTCACACAAGCAGCTTCCCACCCCTTTAATCACATTTAGTTTTGGTGCTTTAAGTTTCCTTGGAGATTCTGTTCACTTTGATGCAATACCCCTTTAAATGGCAGCCTCTTCATTTCTCCCTCAACTTGCTGATTTTAGATTTTGTGGTTACCTCAAAAGAAGCACAACCAGTTTCCCAGAATCCGACTTAAACATGCATCAGTGTAAAAGTGGCAAAAGAGACGCAGCAAGAGGGAAAAAGGACAGATAATTTTTTTAAAAACACACAAAGAGAGAAACTAAATGAAAAGATTAGGGTGCCAGAAAAGAATCCTTTCATTCCGATGCTGAATGCGGAGGAGACAATATCCTTTGAATCGAAGTGTAGCATGCAGTAACTAGGAGAGTGAGTGACATGAAGCACAAAAAACAGAGCAAGACAGGTGGAACAGTAATAAGTAAGCCATGACAAGCAATAAAATGCAAACTGTGTGTTCTTACCTCCCTGGCGCACAATGTTCGAAGATGCCTACTCCTTATTATTAGTCTAGGTCACCTCGGTCAATGTTAGTCTCATGGTAGCTTAGCTCCACTCACTGACGCCAAAACGTTCCCTCATCCTTCACTTCTCAGTGCTGTGTGGCTTAAAATGATCCCCAAACTATAAATTACTGTCGGTGTTGTAATTGTATGAAGACTTTGTGTACTCCCCTCTGATTCGCCTCTGGGTTAGCAGAGCTGTATACGTGCGAGTGTGGACTTTTGAATAGATACTCGACATTTTACCGTGTGTTTTCTGTGTTAACTTGTCCTTTGCTGCTATCTCCAACAGGTGCTCCTGTCCCACTTAACCCCCATCTCATTATTCAGGGGGTTTCTGTTCAATTATACATGACCGAGGGCAGCAAGTGGGAGCCCCCTCCCTGTTGAGTTGAAGGGGAGGGGGGTCCTTGGCAGGTGCAACAACTTTGTGCTGGATACTTGGGTAAGGATAGACTTAGAGACAATGGGCTGGATTCTCCGTCCCGGTTCAGCACGCCGGCACGATGCTCCGTTTCGCCAGCTGGTCACTGTGGGCAGGTCCCATACCGTCGGGAAACCTCCGGGTTGCCAGCAAAATGGAGAATCGCAACGGCGGAGAATCTAGCCCAAAGTTAAAGAGAGAGCGAGTTTTATATGATCACGAAGGAGTCCACATCGAGTAGTTCAAAGAAACTTAGTTTATTTACAATCACTATTATATACATCACACGGCAGATCCCAACTGGGTCTGCCTTGCTGATGCCAAACTGGCCAGCTTTATATATCATCCAATAATATATTGTTTAGAGGTCCCCCACACCCTTAACGAGGGAGCTCGTATTCCGCAAGGTTCATGGGAAGCTAATTGCCCTCACCCCTTTAGACCCTTGCGGGTTATAACGAGAGAGAGGGATTGCAGCCGTGAAGATCGGTCTCTAGATTAAATATAAAATGCCTATCAGGTACTGATTTCCAGCCAGGCGGTGCTATAGCATCATTGCTCAGTCCATGTGGACACCCCTTCCATTTGAAGATGGCGCTAATTTAATGTATCTCAGACAGATGAAGGGCAAAGCCACTTTCCCCTTGACAAGTATATGGAATCGGGCTTGATTTTTGACCCCGTTTTCTGTTTATCTAAATGTTGATCAGAAATGACCGGTTTTCTCATTTTAGACATTTAGACACAGGTACAGAGCAAGGCGGCTCTTTTCCCCCCTACCTTGTCCCAACAATTATTTTCCCCCCTTTCTCAAGACAGAACTGACCCACCGCTTTCACAAGGATGAATTTTTTCCCATTCTGTAGTCTCTAAGTTGTGATTTGCTGTGGGTGTTTTCGTGCTTGAACTGTGGCCGATTCTGTCCACGAACCTCCGGAAACAAAGCATTGGCTTGGAGTTCCCGTTTAACAGAGAGTCGCTAAACATTGTGAAGCTGGCAACCCATATCCCCCCCCCCACCCTTAACAAAACAGGATGGCCATTATCACAATGTATTATATTTTGAGATGGAGTTGATAGTCACTATATGTTGGGATGCATTAGCAGAAGATTCTAGCACATCATTGTTTTACGCAGGTTCAGTATGTATCGCAGCTCAGTAACTTATGGCAAGGTCAAAAGGTCATGAGAGCAACTTGATCCAATCTCTAAAATTCTGGCAGCAATGAATCATAGAAACCGTACAGTGCAGAGGGAGGCCATTTGGCCAATCAAGTCTGCACCGACACTCTGAAAGAGCACCCTCTAAGGCCCAAACTCCATCCTATTCCCGTGACCCCACCTAACCTTTCGACGTTGGGGGGGCAATTTAAAATGGCCCGTCCACCTAACCACATCTTTGAACACTAAGGGACAATTTTTGTATGGCCAATCCACCTAACCTGTACATCTTTGGACTGTGGGAGGAAACCGGAGCACCCGGAGGAAACCCACGCAGACACGGGGCAAACATGCAAACTCCACGCAGACAATCGCCCAAGACTGGAATTGAACCCAGGTCCTTGGCGTTGCAGGGCAGCTAAACACTGTGTCACCATGCTGCTCATAATGCTGCATCTCATCCAACCCCTCAGTGGAGGGAGGGTGTAGAACACCAAGTGAAGGATGGGGTGGAAGGATGGGGAAATCAAGGGCTTGGGCGGCAGGATTTGTCTGGAAATACTCTTGTGCAATTGCTGTAATTGTAACAATTATGAAAGCTAATTAAGTAGCTGACGATCAGATCCTTTTGTTAATGCTACGCGTTGAAAAACAGTTAAATGAATAAATGGGTGAATAGAAACATGTTTAGAAAGGGCTGAGGGAAGCAAGGAAGCATGAACTTTGGGAGGTTATGGGTTCTTAATTATTTTCCCTATTATTCTAACTGATGGTATTTGCTGCAGAGCAGGTTAATATCAATGTGCATAAGTAATAAATGGTGGGTTAGTGATGATCTGTCCAAAGGCAGGTCCTCTGCTTATTCCTCTTCGGTTGCTTGTAAGCGCTTCCCATTTTCAGATTCAGTCAGTTGGGAGGGTAAAATAACATGAGGTTTCCCATCCCCTTCTCCATGTGTGCTTAAGCGAAACACCAGTCCTCCTATCCTGAAGGATCCTTTACCTGGAAGCCACCGTCATCCTAGCTATTCTGGCTATTTGAGTTACCCTTTCAACACCACCGACAAAATTGTTGGATCCCTGCTGTTGGCCATGGCTCATAATCCTGACCAAGGGATCCTGACGTGGACCTGGGGTAACTGGAAGAAGTGCAGGGAAGATCACTCTATGAGGTCTTCAACAACCCTCTTAACCTAATAAATGAGGTAACTGGGTTCATAATCCAATGGATCAAAGATTGAATGTATTATCTTCATTGCACTTGATCATCCTTTCAGACTAAAACTCATTCAGAAACAGAATTTTACAGCTTAAAAATGTGACTTTCCTCTGGTGCACGTATTCTGCAAGTCCACATTTTCTCTCCCTTTTCCTCTCCTCCATTTCTGACGGTGATAATCCATGCCAGGATATAGGATTGTCCTGATACATTGGAGGTGAAGTTGGACTGTGATTCTCTATGGCTCAGGACCACAGCAATGATGAATTCCGATGATCCATTGCTGAGTTTTATGATCTCCCTCTCATTTTGGAGTAAACATAATGCTCAATATATTGGTACTGTTGCTTTAAGAATCATAATGCCTCACGGATCTGGGATTGTGGGTGGGTGGGGGCGGTAGCTACCAGCTACTTGATCCTCTTTCCTCCTGCTGCGCACCAACATAGGTTTTCTAGTGGAATGTAGAATTTTCCTGGAGACTCGGAGGTTAGCATATATGAACATATCAATTAAGAGCAGGAGTAGGCCACTCGGCCCCTCGAGCCTGCCCATCGTTCAATAAGATCATGGCTGATCTGGTTGCATCCTCAACCCCACATTCCTGTCCAGAACCAATAACCTTTCACCCTCTTGTTGATCCAGAATCTATCCAGCTCAGCCTTAAAAAATATTCGAAGACTCTGCTTCCACTGCCTTTTGAAGAAGAACGTTAAAGAGATCCTCTGAGGGAAAAATATTCTCCTCATCTCCATCTTAAATTCAGTAGCAGCGGGACTGCTTTGCTTCCCATGGAACCCTACAGTGCAGAACAAGGCCATTCAGCCCATCGAGTCTGCACCGACCGCAGAAAGCTAACCCCATCCCGGCCCACTCCTCCACCCTGTCCCCGTAACCTAATGGCCCCAGCTAACCTTTTTGACACTAATGGGCCATTTATCATGGTCAATTCACCTAACTTGCACATCTTTGGGCTGTGGCAGCTCCTGGTGGAAACCCACGCAGACATGGGGAGAACGTACAAACTCCACACAGTCACCCAACGTCGGTAAATTAAAATGTTAATTAAAAACCTTAAATAATTAGGTTTTTAATTAACCTGAAGAAGATTAACTAATTCCGATGATCCATTGCTGAGTTTTATGATCTCCCTCTCATTTTGGAGTGAACATAATGCTCAATATATTGGTACTGTTGCTTTAAGAATAGCGAATGCCTCACGGAGCTGCTATGGAGCTGATCCACAGGCTCCAATCAACGCTGTGACCGAAGAGAACATTATTCTGTGAGCACAGGAAAACAGAGTAAATCTCTTCACCACTCTGTACTGTGTATGACTATTTTTTTTTAAATGCACAGGGCAGAGAGAGAGTGCTAATTGTTGAGCTCAGCACTAAATGACTTCGCATGGGTGGTAGTGGCTGCTCATCTGTAATATCCTTGGTGTAACCCAGCTTCACACGTCGAGCTCCATTGTCCTTTCCACCCGTTCCGCTATGAGAAATCACCCCGGGTTCCCGCTCATGGTGAAATGTTTAACTTGCATCTCCCCGGGTTATATAAATATGTACAATAACAAAATGCAATCATTAAATCAACAACAGAAATGAGGCAGAATTTTAAATCCTGCTTTGTGAAAACTTTAAAAGTAGGCTGTCATTTAAAAAAAACAGTTTATCCAGAGTTATCATAGAATGTGACAGCAGAAAGGTTCAGTCCATTGTGCCACCACCACGTTCCCCCTCCACCCCACCCCAGATTCCACCCTAAGGGCGGGTGACATCCTCACCATTATCCTGTGACACCCGCAGAGAAGCAGGTGGGAGCAGGCGTCAGGCAAGCACAGAATCAGGCCTCCATGGCTTGCTGTGCCTCACTCACCAGGCTTGAGCTGCTGGAGCATAGTGGGGGGAGCCGACAAAAAAGAACTATCCGCCAGCAGGAGCTATCACTGCATTTGGTGGAGGAGGGGGGAAAATGCAGGGGTGGGGTGGCAGGAGAATCAGAAAACAAGGTGCGATTTTTCACTGTTAGCGCTCGCATCTCGGAGTCACAAGACCATAAGACGTAGGAAGGCAACTCACCGCCACCTTCTGAAGGGCAACTAGGGATGGGCAACAAATGCTGCCCTTACCAGCGACGCCCACATCCCGTAAATGAATTTTTAAAAAAGGAGCAGAAGGAGGCCATTCGGCCCTTCAAGTCTGCTCCGTCATTCAATGAGAGCATGGCTGATCTGATATAATCCTCAATTCCACTTTTCCGCCTTATCCCCATAACCCTCAATTCCCTAACTGATCATAGCCAGAGGAAGTCTCACTCCAGATAATGCAGGCCAACATTTCACTGCAGTAGTGATGGCGTGCTACCCTGTTGGAGGTGCTGTCTTTCCAATAAGATGTTAAACCCGGGCCCTGTCTGTCCTGTCAGGTGAGTATAAAAAATCCCAAGACGACCTGATCAACACTAAAAAAGGCATTTTCTTCATGACACCTTAAATAGAATCGTCAAATTATTGTGTGCTCAATGCTCTGGAGCACAATTTCTCACACAGGTAACTTAAATGTATCATGTCCTGTGTTTGCCCGTCAGGAGCTGAACAAAGAAAGGAAAGAGGTCATTTTGAAGCTGTTATCCGGACTGCTTGACTCCAGCAGCAATCAAATCGCGATTGAGAACACTTTCCCGGATCCAGAGGATGTGGAGGAGATGAAAGTGGAGGAGAGGTCCCGCTTCAGCCAGTTACCGCAGAGAGAGCGCAAGGCTCCCTGCAAAAACTTCTTTTGGAAAACCTTCACCTCCTGCTGACGACAGACAATGCCACCTGGCTGCCAACTAAAGTCGCCGAGAAAGGAACTGATTTAGCACTGTACATAAGCTGCTTTTTATTTTATTCATCTGTGAGGGGTGGTGGAGGTTGGGGGGGGGTTAATATTTTCTGTCGTGCACAAGAAAAATAAAAAGAGCATGATTGTGTGATTTCACCGCAACCTGTATGTATTTATTTTCTTTACCAGTAATGTTGTCGCGCTCAACCTGCCAGAGCAATAAAGTGGATCCGAGATAATCAAATCGATTCCATCATTTTACTGACTCAATTTTCCGAAGGGGGATTTGATGTTCTGTGGAATTGAGGGTCTTGAGCATGGAAGGGGGGTGGGGGGGGGGTTCAGGAAAATAGTGAAAACCACGTAGAGAGATGATTAGAGACAGCAAACGCAGGTCGGTGAGAGAGGTGAAAAATACAAGAGAGAGTGAGCAGTACGAGAGAGGGGGAAATTGATAGCCGTCGAGTGCGTGGTCAGTTCCAGCCCCACTCGTCTCGGAGTCACAACGCAAGTGAATTAACCAATAATTCTGATAAAAATACACACCGTCTTTGGCCCTTGGCTGACCAATAATTACAGTCACCAGGTTTGTAAATGTAAACACAATACTGTTTATTTATAACAAAAACTATCTTGAAACAAATGCAGTAAATACAACTGGTTATCTATCACCTAACCCCTAACTCTCACTTTATTGGCCCCACCCTTTGCCCACACACACAAGACAGACAAACACAGAGGGGAGAGGGGTGAAAAAATAATAAGGATGAAAGTCAAAAGATGGTAATTCTTTAGCACACTTTCCTCACAGCAAGCTTACAAACTGGAGTCTCTGGTTTGTAGCAGATAATGGTCTTTTTTGTAGAGTCATTCAGTCAGGATCCTTGCAGTTTAGAAAATGGAGTACTCACAGGCAGCAGGCTTTCTGCAGAGACACTTTATTTCTCATCAAACTAGGCCTTCAGCTCAAGCTTCACATCAGGCCTCTATCTTTCTATAGAGAGACTTTACTTCACATCAAACTTTGCTTTCAGCTCGTGATTTGACTTCAGGCCTCTGTAGTTTGAAGAATCCAAAGGCCACAGGCTTATTGGAGAGAGTTTAGCTCTCTTTTATCCCTTTTCAGAAACCTCCTTAGGAATCCAGCAAATCTCATGGGCTTTCCCTGCAACTTCCAAAATGCTGAATGAACATGTCCCACGTTGTTCCAATTGTAACACCTCGACTTCCAAAACTCACCTCCATCTTCAGTATCTTCCTCCATGGTCTGAGGAAGAGATCTTGAAGCACTCACAGCTTTCCCTTCTTTACCTTGGCTACCTGCTTTCCTTTCGCTCTCCCACTTCCTATCCTGTTCAAGACAGACAAACACAGAGGGGGAAGGGGTGAAAAAATAATAAGAATGCAACTTAAAAGATAAGAGTCTTTGCTTCAGATGGTGGTTCTTTAGTACACTTTCCTTGCAGGAAGCTTGCAGACTAGAGTCCCTGGTTTGCACCCAATAATGGTCTTCTTTGCAGAGTCCATTCAAGGTCCTTGTAATTTACAAAAATGCAGTATTCACGGGCAGCAGGCTTTTAGCAGAGACACTTTATTTCTCATCAAACTGGGCCTTCAGCTCATGGGTTGACTTCAGGCCTGTGTAGTTTGAAGAATCCAACAGCCACAGGCTTATTGGAGAGAGTTTAGCTGGATCCTTTTGGAGAGGATTTAGTTGGATCTCTTTACCGGCTGCCAGAATCAAAACTGAAACCAAAATCAACCCTTGGAGTTCTAAAAAAACATTCCAGTGGGATCAGTTCCAATCACCACTTGTGACCGGGCAGAGCACAGTCTTTTGGGCCAATTCATTGGCCACCAGCGAAATCAATCGAACCGAGGTCCAGCAGGTGCAGTTCAGTCTACAACTCCAGTATGAACCAGCACAGACTAGCACAGTGATCTCTCCTGCTGCTGAAATCTTCTTCTTAAATTAACGGCACAGGCCACTTCCCTCAAAGACACATGTCCATTAATCATCCACAAATTAAAAATGTAATGGCAAAAATAAAAGAAAGGAGAAATAAGGGGATGGACAGGGAATAAACAGAAAGGACCCTTACAAAGGCCTAATTTGCATTCATATCAATCTCATTATCACGATTGAAGTTGAATTCAGCGGCCTCCCGGGAATTACATAACTCTCCAGCGGGAAGACATGTGGGCATCATTTAGTACTCTTTTTCAAAAACGTGAAGCTGGTTCAATGGCCACTGAGGGGAAATGAAATGGTGAGTAGCCCTTTCCATATACCGGCATGCAACTCAAAGGCACCAGAGGTTGCTGCTCCAGTGCTCTGGGGTGGTGAGGTACGCCTCAGGGGGAGGGGGGTGGGCTTAATCTGGGGGCTGAAACTTTCCAGGTTGGGGGTTACTCGTGGACCAGGGGCATGAGGGGGCTTTGCGTCGGTGAGGCCTTCAAGCCATCTTTAAATATTGTGGAGACCCATACCAGGGGCAACCACAGCTGCTGTCTGTCTGTCCTACCAAAGACTTCCAGGACAGAGCCCTGATCTGGCTTCTGTCCTGAAATCCAATTCAACCCCTTTTTATTGTGAACAGCCTCTAGCTTCACAGCTGAAGGCTATTTAATATGAGGAACTAGCCTTGTTAATTGTGACAGCACCTTCCCAGCTGCAGGTTGTGATTGCTGCTTGCTCCTGCTGGTGGCAGCAAATGCCTGGAGGCTGCTGTTGCTGTTTCCTTAATTTTCTGTAGCCAGAAAGAAAGGCAATTTTTTCTAAGATACCTGGGTCCTGGAACACCAGGCTCAGGGGAACGTACGAGTCCAGAAGGCTATCCGGTTTGAAGCAAGAAGACACTCGGGTCCTGGTGCACGACATTGATCAAAATGGGCCACCTGGTGACGCAGTTGACAAAATGCTTTCTCAGGTTGATGATGCTTTAGTTGCTGGTGTGATGAGTGCTGCATATAGCTGGTATGTAACCCTGGGTTAAAGACGCTGGAACTCAAAGATGTTCACCTGCACCTTGACCGCCGGTGGAATATTTGGATCCGATGAGACTGGGCTGTGTGGGAGGGTCTGGACGGAGAATGGCACTAATGCGTGGAACAGTAACCCATTGATGGACAGATCATTTCTATGACAAAGTTCTGGACATGATTCTCAGGCTTATCCTCCAATTCTGTTGAGGAACCTGTGAGGGGTGATAACGTGTGTTTTGTTTTGGTGAAAATGAGCTGATATGGTTTTGTATTGGTACCAATACGGAACAGTGACATTTCCTTGTTGTTTAATGGTTAGTGTTATAAGGGGATCAGGGGTTATGGGGAGAATGGGGATGAGAAAATATCAGCCATGATTGAATGACGGAGCAGACTCGATGGGCCGAGTTGTCTAATTCTGCTCCTATGTCTTATGGCCTTATGTGGAATATTACGTAAGATTTTTGAATCTTTGTTACTGTTGACGGTTTAATAAACAAAACATTCTCAACTATCAAGTGCCTCCTCGAGGATACAGGTGCCATGTCTCATGTCTCCCGGCTGCCCATCAGGCTGAGGAGGCAGCCTTAAGGGGAGGCCAGCGACGGCCCATGGTGTACACATGTCGTTCGTCATTCCGTGAGCTGATGGACACCAAATGCTGCATAAGACTGTCTCAGCAGAGGACACCAGTTCCTGATACTGCGAACGTCACCGCAGCTCTCAGCTTCCATGCCACTGGTTCATTCTCGGGCTCGAGTGGGCACCTGTGTGGTGTATCTCAATCTTCCGCCCACAGGTGCATCCAGGAGGTGACGCATGCTCTGTATTCCCAGGGATCACACCTTTGAGTTGGACCAGGCCCACCAAGTTACCCGGACTGAAGGATTCACCGGCATCTCCAGGATGCCTCAGATCCAGGGGGTGATCAATGGCACGCATGTCACCCTGCGAGCACCGGGACATCAGCGAGTACCCTATATTAATAGGAAGGGGTACAACTCCCTGAATGTTAGGTTAATATGCGACCACCACCTCAGAAACATGCACGTGTGTGTCTACTATCCCAGGAGCATGCATGACAGCGATATTCTGGGGCCCTCAGAGATCTCTGATTACCACCCTGATGCACTATCAATTACGACGAGACGAGAGTAGAGTGTAATCGAGGATTTATTAAGCAGAGATGTGTAGCCTCCTGCAGCTGCTGCTGAAATGGCTGCAGCTCGGTGAGCACACACATTTATACTCCACCTACTGGGTGGAGCCAGCAGGCAGGGATCTGCCCCCGTACCTGTAGTACAGGAGCTTTACCGTATTTCATCTCATATGTGATATATATATACAACAGTGGTGACTACCCCAGGATGACGGGTTGGCTCGCAGGGATACCTACTGAAGTCATGACTGATGACACCAGTGCAGAGGCCTGAGACTGAGGCGTTGACCTGGTAGAATGAGGCCCACATTGCCACCCGCGGGCATTGGACTGCACAAAATGTGGTTCCGATGCCTGGAATGCTCTGGTGGTGCTTCGCAGCACACCCCCTCAGAGGGTCTCCCACTTTCTGGTGGTCTGCTGTGCCCTCCACACTCTGGCCCAGCTGGGACGACATACTAGAGGAGGAAGAGAAGATGGTGGAGAGACATGCGGCCTCATCTGAGAGGGGAGGATGAGCAGGATGAGGCGGTCCAGGAGGGGCTGGAGGATGAGCCCAAGGAGGATTCGGAGGATGCAGGACAGGCAGCGGCGATGGTCCGACATGCCAGGAGGACCAGGGAGGCTCTCATCGTCTCCAGATTCTCCTAGGATGAGGCTGTGTCCGTCAGCACAAAGCCCTCATTTCCGTCCCTCCCCCCATTTGCCTTCTTCCCCCATTTCCCTCCCCCACATTCCCCCGACCCCCATCACATTGCCCCCCTCCCCAACCACACTGTCCCACCCTCCCAGGGTCTGTTTAATATCACTCCAGGGTGATGGGTCTGTGTCGGCACTGTCAGAGAGTCGGTATACAAGGCAGGAGAGTGGTGATAACCTCCTGTGATGAGAGCTCTGGTGCTCCTCAGTTTCTGCTAAAGTCTGACTCCTGTCTTTCTGCTGACAGCATGCTCACCCCCATCCTCTGAATGGGGTCTGCATCGGGGGCTTTTGATATTAGACCACTGTGCCTGGGAAGCAGGGGGGTTTGGGGAGTGGAGGGCAACAGAGGGTGGGGTGAGGGTAGGCTCGCCGTGAAGATAATGTGACAGAGGCTTCACATGTATGAGGTGTGACATGTTTTAATAGTGAATATTTTACTGTGACAGATTTCCATTCCCCCTAGCTACAGATAGTGACCCCACTAGTGCTCACTCAGTGCTCCTCACTCTTCCTGATTTTCTGTGGTCTAGTGCTACGTCTTTGTGTGACCCCAGGATGCACATCAGAGGTGGGGGCAGCCTATTGCTTTCCGTGACCTGTGGTCTTTGATGCCCTTGGCAGACGTCTTCTGGAAGGTCTGGAGACGGCGGCCCTGGGAAGGAGGGGCAGCTGTAGTGAGCTCCAGAGGCCGCTGAATTATCTGGCGCTGTCAGTCCTGGCGGCCCCCCCCATTACCTGCACCATGGTGTCAACGCCTTCATCAATGGTCGTCAATGACTGGGCCAAGCTCTGCAGTGTCTCGGCAATATCCACCTGCGTCTGGAACACATCCCTGAGCAACTGTGACATGATTTGAGGCCCTCAGGCATGGTTGTCACAGACTGAGCCATGCCTTGGACACTCCCATTGAAGACGTGGACGTCGGCTCCAGGTTTTCCATGAGGTCGCCACCCTAGCAGCATTGACCTCAGTGCCGCGCATTACCGGCATCTCCTATGCTTAAAGCCTTTGGGATTCCTCCAAAGAATTTCACTCTGACTGGAATGTCGATGAGACCCCCTCCTGAATCTCACAACTGTGTCTATCATCTGCATCAGCTCTGAAAGACCCTTGTCCTGAGGCTCGGGCATCTGACTGGGACCCAGTTGCATCCTGGGATACTGCTGTCTCCTTTGGATGTTCTTGTCTCCCCCTGATGTGCATCAGCAACTGTGTGGTACTCACTAGATTGTGCCCCAGATGCCTATCCACTAATGTCACCCAACGAGGTTTGTGTCTCTGCACTGGTGGGAAGTGGGGGTGACAGCAGTGACTCCTTATCGGTGGCCTCCTCCAGCTCTCCTCCGAGGTGTTCTCTTTGGTGGTGGGGGTGGGGGGGGGGGGGGGGGGGGGGGGGGGGGGGGTTGAGCTTGGTGACAGACTTGGTGACGGAATTCCTCATCAAATGGTGATCCTGCAAGACAATGGACTTCTGCTCAGTGAGGAGATTCTGCTCCTATGTGTTATGGTCTTATGGAAGGATCATTTTATCTGACGGTCATCTGGATGAAGTGGCAGTGGATCCTCACCACACTGGCACAGGCCAACCTCACTTTGGTGACTGCTCTCTCCTTGGGCAACCTCATCATTTCCAGAGCTTGTTTCTCATTATGGGTGAGGGCTCAAATCTCTGGGATTCCTCCCCCTGTCTTGGCCCTGTTCCATTTATTATGGGCTGTCTTCTCCTGCGATGACACAGAAAGGGCATTGTGAGCCACAAGCCTGATGGGTCGGGGGGGGGGGGGGGGCTCTATAGCAAGTGGCATGAGTGGGCAGTACACCTGGACATGAATCGGTTGAGCTGGTGGTTGACAGAGGGTTCTCAGGAACAAACACAAAGATCGGATGTGGGGAAGGTGCAAGGTGCAAGGTGTCAGCCAGTGATATTTGGGGGGTGGGTGGGGAGAAGTGGTTTGGGAATTTAAGGGGTGGCCAGGAGAGAGGTGGTAACTTTTTAAAAAATGTATTTTATTACAAACATGTATCAAAACATGTTACAACACATAAACACCCCGGGAAGAGAGAGGTGGTAACTTAACATTGCAGCTCAGTGGAGGTTGTTGGTCTTCTTCCAACATAAGCTATGTGCACAAGCAGTGGGAGAGATCATAGCCGGAGGCACAGTCAGAGTGAGCTTTAAACGTGCCAATTTGAAACAGAGTGAGAATTCAGTGCAGAGCGGGAAGCGGTACTCTCTGCTTTTTCTCCTTGCTTTGTAACTTTGAAATCTTCAGAGAGTGGTCTTGCCCTGCTGCAGCTGAGGCGACAAGGGAGAAAGTTGCTTGGTAATTGGTGGGTAAGGTTGGTAAGTCTTTACCACTTTTATCACTAATAGTTGAAAATACCTTTTGTGGTTTATAAACTGTAAGGGCTATAATTGGGCTCAAAGCCTTGGTTTGCTCCTCTTGCTCCATGTGGGAAGCCGGGAAACTTTCCAGTGTCTGGGATCAGCATGTATGCAGGAAGTATCTCCAGCTACAGCTCCTGCTAGCCCCAGTTTCGGAGCTGGAGTGGCGGCTGGGGACATGGTGGAGCATCCGCGAGACGGTGAGTGTCATGGATAGCATGTGCAGAGGAGGGGTCACACCGCAGGCTCAGACTCCTCAGGCAGAAAGGGAATGTGTGATCACCAGGCAGAACAAGAGAGCTAGGTAGGCAGTGCAGGAATATCCTGTAGCCATTCCCATACAAAGCAGATATACCACTTTGGATACTGTTGAGGGAAATGGTCTCCCATGGGAAAGTAGCAACAACTAAATTCAATGCACCACTGTTGGTTCTGCTGCAGAGGGGAGGAGTAAAAAGTGTGGGAATGCAGTAGTTACAGGAGATTCAATTGTTTCTGTGGCCGTAAATAAGACTCCAGGATTGTATGTTGTCTCCCTGGTTTTGGGGTCAAGGATGTCTCGGAGTGGTTACAGGACATACTGGAGGGGGAGGGTGAACAGCCAGTGGGCGTGGAATACATCGGTATCAAAGACATAGGTAAAAAAGGGGATCCTAAAAGCAGAACATAGGGAGTTAGGAAGAAAGCTGAGGTGTCGGACCAGAAAGGTAGTGATCTCAGGATTATTACCTGTGCCACGTTCTAGTCAGAGTAGAAATAGCAGAATACATTGGTTGAATACGTGGTTGAAGAGATGGTGTGAGGGGAAAGGTTTCAGATTCCGGAGGCATTGGAACTGGTTCTGGGGGAGGTGGGACCAGTACAAACTGGACAGGTTACACCTGGCCAGGACCAGGACTGATGTTCTCGGTGGAGTATTTGCTGGAGTGTTTGGGGAGGGTTTAAACTAAAATGGAAGGGGGATGGGAACTTATGCAAGGAATCAGAGGAGGAGGAAACAAGGGAAAAAAACAAAAGACAGAAAGGGGAATAAGAAAAGTGATAGGCTGAGAAACTAACTTTCTATACCAATACATTGAGGAACCTACTAGAGAGCAGTAGGTTAGACTGGGTACTGTTTAATGAGAACGGAATCATTGGCAATCTAGTTGTGCAAGACTCCTTGGGGATGAGCGACCATAATATGATAGAATTTTTTCATCAAGGGGGAGAGTGAAGTAGTTAATTTTGAGACCAGGGTCCCGAATCTTATTAAAGGAAGCTACGCTGAAATGAGGCGCGAGTTGACTATGATAGATTGGCAAACATTACTTAAAGTGATGACAGTGAATAGGCATTGGCAAACATTCAAGGAATACACTGCATTGGCCTTGTTCTGTGTTAAGTAATGCACACACATGGCCACTTAAACTTTAATGATGCCTAATATTGAGAAAGTGGCTGTGCACAAGAACAAAATTACCAGTAACTCCCTGTTACAAAGGATGTGAAGCATATATTGTTTGCTGACTGAAGTTAATAAGCTGGTTATTATTCGTCATTTATGAGGGAACAACCTGAAAGTTAACCTATAAGCATCTCACCTACAGAGCATCTCTGACCACAACTTCTTTAATTTGCATGACTTGACTTAAATACAGTGTTTAATTTTGGCATGTGATCTCAGTCATTGTACATCGGTGCACACTTGGCCCAAGCACTGACCCAGACAGTTCAGAGAACAGATTGATTAGAAAGCAATGGCACCTCGGGCTTCCTTCGTGCATTTAGATGCTGAGTGATGTCATCTATTACAATCCCAGATCAGACTCCAACAATGGCTAGGATACTGGACAGTAATCCCAATATTTTATTTTAATTTTGTAAGATTGTGAAGAAAGGATATCTCGCTCAAGGAGTGACACCACAAAGAAATTAGCATTTAGGAATACCTGCTTCTCAGAGATGTTCTTTGAGAAAGAGGGATCTCTTGACACTGTTTTAAAGAAAAGATGTGACTCCTGTCTGAACCATGCAGAAACGCTGGCTGTATTTCTTCAGAAGCTGTTTCAGCTGGTTTGTCCACCTTTCCAACCGCGCTGCTCTTCTGTCTGAAGACATTTGTCAGAGAGCAAACTGCTTGACTTGTGGCTACAGCTTCAGCTATAACTGCACTGACCTGCTTTCCCTACAAAATTCCTGATACCATAGCTCCACCCAGCAGTGACATCATCTTCCCAAGCTGGCATGGTAGCAGAGTGGTTAGCACTGTTGCTTCACAGCGCCAGGGTCCCAGGTTCGATTCCTGACTTGGCTCACTGTGCGGAGTCTGCATGTTTTCCCTGTGTCTGTGTGGGTTTCCTCCGGGCGTTCTGGTTTCCTCCCACTAATCCCAAAAGAGGTGATGTTAGGTGAATTGGACATTCTGAATTCTCCCTCCATGTACCCGAACAGGCGCCGGAGTGTGGCGACTAGGGGCTTTCACAGTAACATCATTGCAGCGTTAATGCAAGCCTACTTGTGACACTAATAAAGATTAGAATTATATCTAATTAACTCCACAGGGAATTTCCTTAATCCAAAAAACATTCCATTTGCCCAAGCTTTTTTTTTACGATGGTTTAATAGCACCCCTGTCTCTCAACATTTCAGACCAGGATACTTTAAAAACATGACTGCAGCAGTCACACACACACTAACGCAGGCTTTTAACCCTTACTGCACCAAATACAAATAATAGAATATCTGAAATTCCGACATTCATCACAAACCACTAACACTAACACGAGACAGGGGAATGGGTAATTGTGTGACAGGAATATGAGAAAGGCAAAATGGTAGAAGATAAGTTTGTTTCTGCGTTCCCGCCACAGGGGGAAATTCTTCACCGGCTGTGTAATTTTTTTCTTTGCTTTCAAGACATGGGCAATGTTTTGGCACGGCTGCATTGTTTGCCGGAACTCGCTTTCCCTGGACAGCTGGTGTAGGCTTTCTTCCTGAATCACTTGATAGAATAGGGTTTTTAGATGGGAATCTGCCTGATATTGGCCCAGGGGTCACAGTCTATCTGTGGAAATATCCAATTCACAGTGCAGGGTGAGTGGGATTGCTACCCCCGCCCTCCTTGGTGAAAGTGGTCACAGGGGAGGGAAGGGCTGTTGAAGGAACCTTGCTGAGTCACGACGGTGCATCCTGCGGATGGTACGTCCCACAATTGCAGAGCGAGCTGGTGGATATTGAGTCCAGTGTCAGGGCCAACTGAGCAAGTGAACCATGCTGCACTGGATTACATCCAGCTTCTCGAGCGTGGCTGCCACTGCATTTGTTCAGGAGTGTGGCTGGCATTTCATCAGACGCGTGAATTGAACTTTGTGCTGGCGGAGAGGCTTTTAAGGTTCAGAAGGTGGGCTACTCATTGCTGAATGCTTAGACTCTGTACTTCTCCTGTCGTTGAGATGATCCAGTTCAGCTTCTTGGCCACAATAGTCCTTTGGACGTTGATGGCAGGATACTCAAACTGATAGAACAAATGGATATAAAATTATAGCAGTAAGTTTGTGAGTTATTGGTATGTGGCATTGGTCAACGAAAGTAAGTCAGCAGCACAAATTAGGAAAATCAGCCCTCACAATGTGTCACTGCGAGTTTCTAGTTGGGATATTGCAGTGTTAATGTTGCTTGTGACACTAATAAAGATTATCATTATTATTACACACTGATTGGGACTTACTGGTTGGGATGTACGGCCTGGAATGCACTGGTTGGGATGTACGGCCTGGGATGCACTGGTTGGGATGTACCGGCTGCAGGTGGTGTTGCTCACAGAAACAAAGGGCGCGATTCAGCGAACGTGTTGCACCCACCGCAGAGCCAGACGCATCGGCTGAATCCCAGGAGAGGCCTAAATGGGGCTTCACAGTGGATCAATCGTGAGTCACCTGACTCACTCATCTGGCACGATCTGCAACACGCTTATGATGTTTAAATGAGCCATCCGGCTCATTTATACATCCGGTCGCCCTATTCACCCAGTGCCTAGGAGTCAATGGTCAGGCCTGTGAGGCCTCAACCTCAGCCGTTTAGCACTGTTTGCCATAATCGTGGACCAGGCGTGATAGCACCTTGGGGGGCCTTGCAGGCCATTAGAGCCTCCCGGCTGGTCGGGGAAATGGTAGGGTAGTACGCTGGCAGTCCCCTGGTACCTGTGTCAATCTGGCACTGCCATGATGTCCAGTTGCACTGCCAGGGTGCCAGGCCAGGCCGAGGTGCCCGGGTGCCAAGTTGGCACTTCCAACAGTCAGGGTTTGGGGGGCCATGCCCATGAAAGGGGAGGGGGCGAGGAAAGGTTGCAGGGGTGAAGGGAGGGTCACGAAAATGGGGGTGTAGAGATCGGAGCAGCTGTTCAAAATGGTGTCCTGATCTGAGCTCAGCTCCCCAGTGCAGGAAATCTCTTGAAGTGTGGCCTCGATGGGGAAGAGCTCCCCGAGGCCTCCAAAATGTGGTAAAATTCCATTAAATAGTGACGTCAATCTCGGCACTGTAGCCACCGAGAAACATCCCACCAACCGTGCCCGAATCAGATCTGACATTTATGGGGTGAATCACGGCCATTGTACCTTGCGTTGAAAGTTGTGATGAAATGAATATAATTTGGAATTTTCTCTTTGTGTGCGTGTTTCTGTAAGTTGCCACCTGTGAGGGTGACAATTAGTTGACAGGAGATTGCAACATTTAGGTCACAGAATGGCCCAAGTTGTTACTTGGGGGCTGAACCCTGAAGGAAGTTATCACGGGTGACAGGGCGGTTGGGGGGGGGGGGGGGGGGGGGGGGGTGTGTGCGCAGTCTCGATAGGTCAGCTAAGCTGGAAAAGATCAAGGCTGGATCTAGATCAAAGGACAAAGAACAAAGAAAAGTTCAGCACAGGAACAGGTCCTTCGGCCCTCCAAGCCTGTGCCGACCATGCTGCCCGACTAAACTACAATCTTCTGCACTTCCTGGGTCCATATCCCTCTATTCCCATCCTATTCATGTATTTGTCAAGATGCCCCTTAAATGTCACTATCGTCCCTGCTTCCACCACCTCCTCCAGCAGCGAGTTCCAGGTGTGGTGATATGCATCACTGTAAATACACAAGGGGTTAATGTAAATACATGTAGACTAGCTAGACACTAGAGGGAGCACCAGAGACATGACACACAGACACTTAACCAATAGATCAGTTAGATAGGACACGACCAATGGGCATTCACGATACACACTGAGGTGACACGACCACAGGAGGGCATTACACCATCCCATATATAAAGGACACAACACACATGATCTGCCTCTTTCCAGTGGAGACAGTCAGTGAGCAGAGACACAGTGTTGATTCAATATCACACCCACTACGTGGATTGTAGCAGACTGGTTAGTCCGTCTGAGTAGCTATAGAAGGATTAACAGTAGTGGCAAACCCGAGTAGGAGAAGTGTAAATAGTTGAATAAACGTGTTGCAGTTATCTCCACGTCTGAACCTTCCTTTGTCAGAGTGAACATCAAGGAAGCCGCTTATGCTACGCTAAGAGCATAACAAGATACCAGGCACCCACTACCCTCTGTGTAAAAAACTTGCCTCGTACATCTACTCTAAACCTTGCCCCTCGCACCTTAAACCTATGCCCCCTAGTAATTGACCCTGGGGAAAAGCCTCTGACTATCCACTCTGTCTATGCCCCTCATTATTTTGTAGACCTCTATCAGGTCGCTCCTCAACCTCCGTCGTTCCAGTGAGAACAAACCGAGTTTATTCAACCGCTCCTCATAGCTAATGCCCTCCATACCAGGCAACATCCTGGTAAATCTCTTCTGCACCCTCTCTAAAGCCTCCACATCCTTCTGGTAGTGTGGCGACCAGAATTGAACACTATACTCCAAGTGTGGCCTAACTAAGGTTCTATACAGCTGCAACATGACTTGCCAATTCTTATACTCAATGCCCTGGCCAATGAAGGCAAGCATGCCATATGCCTTCTTGACTACCTTCTCCACCTGTGTTGCCCCTTTCAGTGACCTGTGGACCTGTACACCTAGATCTCTCTGACTTTCAATACTCTTGAGGGTTCTACCATTCACTGTATACTCCCTACCTGCATTAGATCTTCCAAGGTCTGGAAGGAGATTTGAAAGAAATCTGGAATGGTGCGCCTTTTGAAGTTAAGATTGCACCTCTAGAACTCGGGTCGAGTAAAACTACTGTCAGCTGGGGATCAGAACAACTCTTTGAAAGAGGGGAACTGAAGTTCCTCAGGAAAAAGACAGAGTTCTAAATAATGTTTTTGTGAATCGCTAATGTCTCAGTGGATTGTTGAGAAGATTCAAGGGACCTGTCTTGGTTGAGTCTGACATTAATGTGCAGTTTGTGATGTGTGCGACCACACTCTGTTGACTAATATTTACCTCATATAAATTCTGGAGGTTGGAGTATAAGATAGATCATTTTGACTTTTTTTTATTATTCATTCATGTGATGTGGGCTTCGCTGGCTAGGCCAACATTTATTGCCCATCCCTAATTGCCTTTGAGAATGTGTTGGTGAGCTGCCTTCTTGAACTGCTGCAGTTTCTGAAGTGTTGTTAGGGAGGAAGCGCGCCAATGAAGTAACGGTGATATATTTCCAAGTCAGGATGGCGAATGACTTGGAGTGGAACCTCCATGGGGTAGTGTTCCCATGTGTTTGCTGCCCTTGTAATTCTAAATGGTAGTGGTCGTGGGTTTGCAAGATGCTGCCTAAGGAGCCTTATGAGTTCCTGCAGTTCATCTTGTAGATGGTACACATTGGTGACACTGTTCATCGCTAGACGGATTGAACGTTTGGATGGGGTGCCAAGCAGACTGCTTTGTCCTGGATGGTGTCAAGCTTCTTGAGTGGTGTTGGAACTGTTCTTTTCCAGGCAAGTGCAGAGTATTCCATGACACTCCTGACTTGTGCCTTGTAGATGGTGGACTAGCTTTGGGAAGTCAGAAGGCAAGTTACTTGGTACATAATTCATAGACTCTGACTTGCTCTTGTAGACACAGTATTTATATGGCTGGTCCATTTCAGTTTCTGGTCAATGGTAATCCCTAGGATGTTGATTCAGTGATGGTAATGCAATTGAATGTCAAGGGGTGATGGTTAGATTCTCTTTTGTTGGAGATAGTCATTGTCTGGCACTTGTGTGGCACAAATGCTACTTGTCACTTGTCAAGCCTGTATATTATCCAAGTCTTGCTGCATTTGGACATGGACTGCTTCTGGAGTCACTAATGGCGCCAAACATTGCGCAGTCATCAGTGAACATCTCCACATCTAAGCTTATGATGGAAGGAAGTTAATTTATGAAGCAATTGAAGATGGCTGGGCCTAGGACTGTTTGCTTTGTAATTTCTTTTGTCTGTTTTAGAAACCATGGAACCTTGTGGTTTTATTCTCTTCGTCAATATCTGGGATCTCAAACTTAATTTCATGAAAAAAAGGCTGCTGGTCCCTAACCAGATCGTAACAAAGTTGGGGACTTGCCCGGAGCTGCAACAAGATTTGGGGTCTTGGTCAGGGAACGTAACCTAACCTGTGGCACTCTAAATTATAGTGTGCTTTATCCATCCCTGCACAGTCATGGAATCAATCTACTAATGCACGCATACTGAGACTAGGATCAAACTCGTACCAGTAAACAGATAATACAGTTTTAATGTACTTCTTGCTGTCTTGATGCTGTGAAGTGCACTGATCCTAGAATGGTCTGTGAGATTTAATGGAGTTTCAATTTCCATCACCTGCTTGGGTATTTTAGCAAGCTGGGGAGGCAATGAGTGGACTACGCTGTCCTTACTGCTGTGAATATAAGCCTGGTTTATTGTTTGCAAGTGGTGCATGAGAAGTGATGTGACAATATTGCAATGGCAGGTAGAGTACTAGGATGTCTCGATGGGACCATTCAGTATAAAGATGAAAGAATGAGTGTGCCCTCGTACAAGACTTTAGTTAGGCCACATACGCAGTACGCTCCTGTTTTCATTTTTGGACCTCCCATGTGGTGGAAGTCCTGAAAGTGTTTCAAAGATGGCCCATGGTAACCCTCCCTAATTTACTGGCCCTTAGACAGAGAAAATAGGCAAAGATAACTGGGCCTTTTCACTCTCGTACAATTTTAGGTTTTGCATTGATATAATCTATAGCTTAAGAGGTTAATAGGCTACATTGCGCATGAGTGGATAAGCTATTTGAATGAAGCATGCTGGGGGGGAATGAGGGGGTATGCTTACGTACTGTGCAGGAAAAAGTTTAAAAGTCAGGAAGTTTTCTTTACGCAGACACTTGCTGACACTGGCTCACTGCAAAAGTTCGAAAAGAAGTTTTAGGAATTCCCGCTGCAGCAAATAAACCTTTGTTATTGTTAAGGTAGCTGGGACACCGGCTGTGTGCGTCATGGTCACTGCGATCTTCAGGAAATCAATGTCACGGGTTGATGAAGAATTTCCGAGATATTTCTCGCCACAGAATTGTCCTAGATTCTTAAAAATTAAGTTTTTTTCCGGCTCTCGGAGGAGATAACATGATGGGGCGGAATTGGGTGGTGCGTAGAATAAAGAGACAGACTCTCATTTCTACAGTGTTCCTCATGAACACTGGACAAGTGTTTTACAGTCAATAAAGTGCTTTCATAAATGTAGGCTGCAATTCTTCGGCTTTTAGGATTCTCTTTTCCCGCTGACAGCAGAGCCCCATCATGGATTTTCCGGCGGCGTAGGGTGGCTTCAATGGGAAGTGGTATTTTATATTCCATTGACAAGCGGCGGGAAGAGAGAATCCTACCACCAGCGAATGGCACCCCCCCTCCCCCCCTGAGAAATATGTGGCTGGGTGACTGGAGATTCCCGCCTATAGTTCCCATGGTAATGCAGGAATCACAAGAACCAATTTGCACAACGTGATAATGACCAGATAATCTGATTTTTATATTGTTGATTCAGCATTAAATATTGGCCATTCAAAATGGCAGCCTCCTCCCCCCCACCTGCCCATGGGATCTTTTATATTGAGCAGGCACATGGAGCCTCAATTTAATGTTTTATCTGAGAAACAGTACTTCTGACAGTGCAGCGTTCCCTCAGTACTGCACGGGGGTGTCAGCCTTGATATTTGTGCTTAAGCAGCATGGTGGCACAGTGGTTAGCACTGCTGCCTTACAGCGCCAGGTTAGATTCCGGCCTTGGGTGACTGTGTGGAGTTTGCACATTCTCCCTGTCTGCGTGGGTTTCCTCCGGGTGCTCCAGTTTCCTCCCATAGTCCAAAGATGTGCAGGTTAGGTGGATTGGCCATGCTAAATTGCCCCTCAGTGTCCAGCATTGTGCAGGTTAGGTCGGGTTACGGGGTTCGGGGGATAGGGTGGGGGAGTGGGCTTGGGTGGGGTGCTGTTTCGGAGGATCGGTGCAGACTCGATGGGCTGAATGGCCTCATTCTGCACTGTAAGGATTCTAAGATTCTAAGACAACTCATTGTAATATCAAGGGTGTATGTATGAAAGCTGGGGCTCTCCCAGGCATTCAGTTTGTGGGAGCTATTTTATTCATTCTTTTGAGTTTTTCCGGCATTTTCAGTTTTAATTCATTTAATCGTTTGCCACAGATTGCTATCCTCTAGTCATGTATATGACCCTGTGCCTGAGGTACAGGAGGTGGATTTAGTATTTAACTACCAGGATAGGATAGAAATCTTGGAATCTGAACGTTACAAACACCCATGTAAATGTAGCTTTAACAATGGCTGATTAGAAGCTTTAGACATCAATCTGGACAGGGTTTTTGAAATTCATTCATGGGGTGTGAGCATCACTGACAAGTCCAGCATTTATTGCCCATCTCTAATTGCCCTTCATTGAGTGTCTTGCCGAGCCAGTTAAGAATCAGCCACATCACAATGGGTCTCGAGTTACGAGATCAGGTAATGAGGGCAGATATCTTTCCCCAAAGGACATTAATGAACTGGTTGTTTTTTGTGTGTGTGACAATCCAGCAGTTTCATTGTCACCAATACTGACACTAGCTTTTTATTACAGATTTATTTATGAGCTGAATTCAAATTCCCCAGCTTCCAGGGAGCATGTCTCCTGATCATCAGTCTGAACCTCTAGTCCAGTAACATTAATCACTCTGCTCGTGTTTCCTCAGGATCAAAATAAATGCTGGCAGACTCCAGGGAATGAACCATTCCGTTCATACTTCCATTACTTTGTTTCTTTTTCATTGAATCGCCAGTGTTTGATTACAATTTGATTTCTTCTTTCTGAAAAACAATCCCATCAATTTTCTTTTTGTCTCAAAGTGCTGAGTCCGACTGGGGTATAATTAGACAAATGCTGTGCACCCTTACGCACTTCACCTGCAGCCCAATGCGAGCCCAGTACGGTGAGGACTTGAATGGCCATTCCGCTGCGCGGGGATTTGCAAGGGGGGGCTGATCCCGTCCTCTCAGGCGAAACCTGCGCACGACACTTCCTGGCGGGGGCCACTTGAGATCAGAAGGAGCGTCTCCGGCCCTCTCCTTAGGCTTTGCTGTTGTCTCAGCTAATTCAGCGCACTCACTCGCCGACGAGGTGCGCAAGTGGAGCATGCCTCCTCGGATGAAGTACGAACGAACCCTCCTTTATCCGGTGAAACAAAATGAAGAAAGAAGGGCTTGCATTTATATGGCACCTACCGCATGAGGAGAACATCCCGAAAGCACTTTACAGAAGTACTTTTGACGTGCGGTCATTGTTGTAATGCAGGAGATGCAGTAGCCAATTTGCACACGTCAAACTCCCACGAAACCCAATGAGACAATGAACGGATCATCTGTTTTATCGCAGAAAATGCTGCAAATACCCAGCAGGTCCCGGCAGTATCTGTGGCGAGACAAACAGCGTTAACACTTCAGTTTGCTGACCTTTCATTTGTTTTATTGACCTTTTGAAGGGAGAAGCTGAAAGAGGGGAAGGAAGGACCCCTGGGAAATGTCGGTTTGGTCACTAAAAGGGCCCAAGAGAGCTGTGAAAAGTGTTATCGTTGCTGTGGAATAGTCGGGGCGCATGGCTGAGCTCGAAGTTAGAAGCACAGCTGGGAGGCCAGATGTAATGTCAACAGAGCCACACTACACTGCACTGAGCGAAGCTGAACAACAGGGAACCCTCAGTCCAATTGGACACTCTAAATATACCACCAGCAAACAAAGAAATCATATTTATAAAACTTGCAGACCACAGGGAAGCAAAGAGCAATAAATGGATTGCGTTTGAAAGCCGTAGACATGGAACTGGATTTAGAAGTTTATCTGTTCCATATATCTGCCTGGTGTAACATAATTATCATCCACTCTGATTTAAAAATGTAAAATATACAGAATAATGGATGGTTGAGAGGGAACAACAAGGTTATAATCTAATTGAGGCATTTGGATGACATCATAAGCCATCCGAGCCAGGCCAAAAGGTTCGCAGTCATCACTTGAATGTCTCGATTAAATTACAGTCTAATCACTCACTTTGCCACATCTATAATTTTTTATCATACGTATACAGTGGGCTGTTTAGAATGGAAACAATGCCGGTGAGAGTTTAAAAACAGAGCTGGATTCACAGGAACTGTGAGAGGCCATTGTGATTTCGGGAAGGTGGAATAATACTGTCACATGATTCACAGGAGGTTAATAAGACACTGGGGAAATAAAAGAGCAGTGTGCTCCTCTAAATCTTGTCTTCTGGTTATTGAGAGAAGCGGGCGCAGGGTCAAGGCCAGCACCTCAGACCTCCCCCCACCGCGAGCCCCTCAGTAGGAGAGAAAGTCAATAAAACAACAATGAAAACACTTGCATTTATAAAACATGTTTAAAACCTGGTTACAGACGAACAAAATGGACATATATTGAAGGGAGTTTGGATCAGTTGCAGAGGACCAGGGAGCTATTGAAAGGTGGGGAGGGAGGGGACAGGGAAACACTTAGGGAACATGTTCCGGGTGCGATTGAGACACCCAAGGTTCTGACACTAGAGGATAGAACGGAGGAGATGCCCAGGAGGTCAGAGAGAGAAGGACAATGAATGGGCTTCGGACAAAAATAAAAATGACTCGCAGTTACACGACGGGCAGAATTCTCCGGCAACCCGACCCCGTATTTCTCGGTGGCTGGAGCGGCGCAACATTTGCCGGCGATGGGATTCTCTGCTCCCACCGCTGTCAATGGGGATTCCCATTGAAACCACCCCACGCTGCTGGGAAACCAGTGGGATCAGCGAATGACCGGAGAATCCTGTAGCCAGTGTCTTTCACCAGCTCAGGATGTGCCTCACTGCCAATGAAGTACTTTTGAAGTGTCGATGTAGCACATGAAATGCAGGAACCAATTTGTACACAGCAAGCTCCCACAAACAACAATGCAATATTGATAAGATAACCTATTTTTAGTGATGTCGATAGATGGATAAATGTTGGCCAGAACATCTGGAGTAACTGTGCTCTGATCATAGGCCATCCACCTGAAACATTAACTGCAATTTAACCCCCCCCCCACCAAGTGAGTTTGGAGTTGGGAGGAATTTAATTGGGAGGGAGGGTGGCCGATAGAAATCCTGCCTCCTTCCTGCCTCTGGATTAAATCTGGATATTCAACCATCGGCAGGGGTGGGGCAGAGGGTGGTGGTGGTGGGGTGGTTGTGGAGGGGGGTGTGTGCTTGCGAGGATGGTGGGGGGGGGAGGGAGACCATCCCATTCAAAGGCGTGCCTTTGATCGAGGGGCCTGGCAATCGGAAATGGGATCTGCTCAGAGCTACCCCCCTTGCCATTGTTGATGACCCCCCCTCCCCCTATTTCCCCCATTCCCTGCAACACCCATCCTTCCCTCACTCACCTGTGGCCTGGGTCCCTGCGCAGCCCTGGGCCTTTGGTGGATGCACGGCTGGCAGAAACCACTGCTCCCTTGTTGCTGCTGCCTTCAATGCACAGCTGCCGGCCTCTGATTGGTTGGCAGCTGTCAGGGGGCAGGAGTTCTGCACCAAGATCTTTGATCGCAGGGAAGGATCACCGATGGCCATTTAGAGGCACTTCACTGAGCCACTTTTCCCTAAAGCAAGTGACGCAGGGGTCTTGCCGACTCTCCAACCCATGGGTCAGTCCCCGTCACCAGCATTAAATACTCCCATTAACTCTGCTTCTCTCTCCGCAGGTGCCCAATTTCCAGCATTTCCTTTTTAATTCCAGGTTTCTAGCACCTGTAGTATTTTGCTTTAGCAACGGGAATAAGTGTCTTATTCCTCTTCAGATTATTGCAATGGGATCATATATGTTCACCTGGGCAGCACGGTGGCACAATGATTAGCACTGCTGCCTCACAGCGCCAGGGACCTGGGTTCAATTCCAGCCTTTGGTGACTTTGTGGAGTTTGTACTTCCCAGCTTGGCTCACTGTCTGTGTGGAGTCTACACGTTCTCCCTATGCCTGCATGGGATTCCTCCGGGTGCTCCAGTTTCCTCCCACAGTCCAAAGGTGGGCAGGTTAGGTGGATTGACCATGATCAATTGCCCCTTTGTGTCCAAAGATGTGCGGGTTAAGTGGGGATATAGGGTAGTATGGGGAGTGGTGCCCTTTCAGAGGGTCGGTGCAGACTCGATGGGCTGAATGGCCTGCTTCTGCACCGTAGTGATTCTATGGAGAGGGCAGACAAGGCTTTAGTTTAGCAACTCACCCAAAAATGACACCTTCAACATTACGGCACTCCTTCAGTTGTGCACTGGAGTGTTACTCTCGACTTTTGAGCTTAAATCTTTGGAGTGGGACTTCAACCCACAACCTACAGAGAGACAAGAGTGTGGGCATCAGCAACCACTGCCAATGACGGACTTACATTTTGTGGGACTCCGCACTCACTTTCATTTGTGGCACCCTTCCAACAATGCATCACATCCCTCTTGACCCCGTCCACCCTTGCCCCACGGAACGCAAAGGCACAAGTCACAAAAATATACAAATTGGTCATTTCTTAACTGCTTTAATGCTTTTTAACTTGTAAAAACACACCTTCCAGTTTTGCCCCTTCTAGATTTCTAGAATTTACAGTGCAGAAGGAGGCCATTAAGCCCTCCAAGTCTGAACCGGCCCTTGGAAAAAGCACCCTACCTAAGCCCACACCTCCACCCTATCCCCGTAACCCCACCTAATCTTTTTTGGAACATTTAGGGCAATTTAGCACAGCCAATCCACCTAGCCTGCACATCTTTGGACTGTGGGAGGAAACCGGAGCACCCAGAGGAAACCCACGCAGGCATGGGTAGAACGTGCAGACTCCGCACACACAGTGAACCAAGCTGGGAATCGAACCTGGGACCCTGGAGCTGTGAAGCAACTGTGCTAACCATTGTGCTACTGTGCTGCCCCGCTCCATAGTTTTTCCCCCCTCCATCTTTTCCCCTGATTCAGCTTTATCTCCCTCCCAGCTTTGCCCCTCACTCCCAGTTTTATCTGCATCGCAGGTTTTCCCCATCCCAGCTTTGACCTGTCTCCCAATTTTGCCCCCCTTCCAGTTCTGTCCTGCCTCACATGTCATCTCGATAACCTCACCTCGCTGCTGGCTGCCTGGCCTTACGATTCTCTCTTATTGGAGATGATAGCCTGGCACTTATGTGGCATGAATGTTGCTTGCCACTTGTCAGCTTAAGCCTGGATATTGTCCAGGTCTTGCTGCATTTGCAAGTGGACTGCTTCTGTGTCTGAGAGTTTTGAATGGTGTGAACATTGTGCAATTGTCAGTGAACATCCCCACAGCTGACCTTATGTTGGAAGAAAGGTGATTTCTGAAGCAGCTGAAGATGGTTGGGCCTGGGACACTACTTTGAGGAACTCCTGCAGTGATGTCCTGGTACTGAGATGGCTGAGCTTCTACAACCACACCCGCCTTCCTTTGTGCTAGATATGATTCCAACCAATGTAGAGTTTTCCCCCTGATTCCCATTGACTCCAGGGCTCCTTGATGCCATACTCGGTCAAATGCTGCCTTGATTCCAAGGCCAGTCACTCTCATCTGACTTCTGGAGTTCAGGACTGGGTTCTCCGTTTTTGGGACTATGTCCCCACGCCGTCGTGAAAACTGGTCATTTACGTCAGGAAAACTGGCGTCAAAAGGCCAGAGATTCACAGCCTTGCAGGGGGCTAGCAGGCCGCTGTTATGGAGCTCGTAGCTCCAGCTGCCGATACGGCCCCCCCCACACGTCCGTGTCAGAGGCCGCGCATCTGCAGGGTGGCGGCCTCCAGCGCCCATGCCATGCTCCATGGTGGACTCAGCCCACAGACTTGGACCGTTGAAATAGTGCCCCGCAACAGCCGTTTGCCTGCCCCAGACTGCCCGCATACATAGCCCCCAATCCCGAATGAGGCACCCCCTGCCCTCTGATCGACCCTCCCCCTGACTGTGGGAGCCCTGGACTGAGTCCGCAGCCTCCACTCAAGATTCCCGAATGGCAGGACCAGATTAGAACAGCGCCGTTGGGAATCCGGCCGGTCGGGGACGAAGAATAGCGGGGCAGGCCTGAGGCAATGGCCTGAGACGGTGGATACTCGACAGGACATACTCTGTGAGTATGCCACTTTCCGGGGGGGGGGGGGGGTGGGGGTGGGGGTGGGGGGAGAATAGTGGAACTGGCGCCAGTCCCGATTTCGTGCGAGGGAAAACAAATTTTCCGACTCGTCGCCAAAAGCGAGTCCGACGTCGGGGTGCGGAGAATCCAGCACCAGCTCTTTTGTCCATGTTTGAACCAAAGTTGTAATGAGGTCAGGAGCTGAGTGACCCTGGTGGAACCCAAACTGAGCGTCAATGAGCAGGTTATTGTTAAGTGCCACTTGACAGCACTGTTGATGATAGCTTCCATCCTTTCACTGATGATTGAGAGTAGGCTGATAGGTTAGTAATTAGCTCCGGTTGAATTTGTCGTGTTTTATGTGTACAGGACATACCTGGGTAATTTTCCACATCACTGGGTAGATGCTAATGCAGTAGCTGTACTGGAACAGCCTGGCTAGGAGCAAGTTCTGGAGCACAAGTCTCCAGTACTATTGTCGGAACATTATCAGGGCCCATAGCCTTTGCAGTATCTAGTGGCTTCAGTCATTTCTTGATGTCACGTAGGGACGGCAACAAATGCTGATCCAGTCAATGACGCCCACACACCTTGAATGAATAAAAAAACATTAGCAAGAAACTCAGAGGTCAGATGCAAATACAGTGGCTACTTACATTAAAGATCCACTGGCAAATCCATTGCTGAGCCTGCTACAATGTTGAGCTCCCTCACTGCGCGCAGTTAAAATTCAGCTCTGTGTCTCTGTACATGTCAGGGGCTGTCGTACGTATTTCACTCGGTATTTCGAGGATCGACAGGTCAGGAACATATCTCTAGGGTTGTGAGAGTTGGACTCTGCCTTGGAGCAGTTCACCTTCATCAAGCCGATTGACACTCGTGACTTTGAATGATAATGTGATGCAACTTTCTGCAGAAAAGCATTTTGGGTGAACTATTTTGGAATAAAGGTACAACAAGCTGATACATCACCGCTCGCAATGACTCAGCGTGTCTGGGTCATTTAGACTCAGCTATGTACCCACAGGAGGGAAATTATGGAACAAATGAAAATAGTTTGGTACTTTCTTAGTTGGCACAAAATGATGATTGTCAGGCTTGGTGATGTCTGAAAGAATTATTAACCTACAACTGGTGCAAAGCAGTGCCAACACTCATCATTTTGTTAACAAGTCACTTAGAGTTGAGCAGATGGAAAAGGTTCTCATTAACTAGCTATTTACAAACATAAGGTGGCCCGTGTTGCCAATTCTTCCAATTTCAGGAACCATTTAGTGATATTTGTCTCGTTGATTTCATGAGTTCGATTCACCAGGAGAGTCAACCGGTATCTCTCTCTTTCCTTTTGTTTTAACAAACAATTTTATTGAGGAATTTTTTGGCATTGTAAACAGTTACAGATAACAGAAATGTGCAAACATCAACGTAAACCAATACTTCAATCAAATCATACTGCACATGCCCGCTCCTCTCCCATAGACACTGCCTGCCTATTTGTCCCTCTACTCTAATCTCCCCCCTCTTCCTCCTCCCCCACCCCTGCTGACGTCACTCTCCCGCGAAGAAGTCGATGATGGTTGGCACCTTCGGGCGATCCCCAGTACAGATCCCCTCAAGGCGAACTTAATTTTTTTCCATACCCAGAAACTTGACATGTCCGAAAGCCATAGTTCGGTCTTCGGGGGTTTTGAGTCCCTCCATGCCAGCAGTATTCGCCGCTGGGCTATTAGGGAAGCAAAGGCCAGAACATCCGGCCTCTTTCTCTCCCTGGACTCCCGGGTCTTCCAAAACCCCGAAAATTGCCACCCCTGGACTCATCACCACCCTTGTTTTCAGCACCCGGGACATGATCCCCGCAAATCCCTCCCAGTACCCCCCTAAGCTTAGAACATGCCCAAAACATGTGAACATGGTTCGCTGGTCCTCCCGCGCATCTAACGCACTTGTCCTCTATCCCAAAGAATTTGCTCCTTCGAGCTACCGTCATGTGGGCCCGGAAAACAACCTTAAACTGAATCAGGCTGAGCCTGGCACATGTTGCGGTTGAGTTTACCCCTACTCAGGGCTTCCGCCCACAGCCCGTCCTCCATCTCCCCGCCAAGCTCCTCCTCCCATTTGAGTTTCAGTTCCTCCATCTGGGACTCTTCCCCCTTCATGAGCACCTTGTAAATATCCGAGACTCTACCCTCTCCTCCTTCTCCTCTAGAGACTATTCTGTCCTGGATCCCTATTGGCGGGAGGCGTGAGAAGGATGGGACCTGTCTGCGTACAAAGTCCCGCATCTGTAAGTACCTAAATTCATTTCCCCTTACCAGCCCAAATTTCTCCTCCAAGCCCCTCAAACTCGCAAAGCTCCCCTCCAGGAACATATCGCCCACCCTCCTCACCCCCGCCCGCTGCATGTTCCGGGAGCTAATCGATGATTATCACATATTGGAGCCCAGACAGACGCACCCACTTCCCCTACATGCCTTCTCCACTGGCCCCATATCCGCAGGGCAGCCCCCCCCTAACGGGCTGGTGGAGTACCTGGCCAGCCCAAGCGGTAGGGGAGCCGTGACCAGGGCTGCCAAAGTGGTGCCCCTGCACTAAGCCGCCTTCACCCGCTCCCAGATAGACCCCGTACCCACCATCCACTTCCTTATCATGGTTATGTTAGCCACCCAGCCGTAGTTGATCAGACTCAGCAATGCCAGTCCCCCCTCGCTGCGGCTCCTTTCAAGCATCGCCTTCCTCACCCGCAGGAATTTCCCGCCCAGACAAAGCTCATAATGATTTTGCCGGTCCTTTTGAAGAAGGACCGTGGGATAAAGATCGGAAGGCACTGGAAGATGAACAGGAATCTAGGGAGGATTGTCATCTTTACAGTCAGCCCCCTCCCCGCCAGTGACAGCAGGAGTGCATCCCATCTCCGAAACTCCCTCTTCATTTGTTCCACCACTCTAGTCAAATTTAACTTATGCAGCCTGCCCCAGTCTCGTGCCACCTGTATCCCCAAGTACCGGAAACTTTCCTCAACCAGCCTAAATGGCAGCTCCTTCAGTCTATTCTCCTGGCACCTTGCCTGCACCACAAACATCTCACTCTTGGCCATATTTAATTTGTACCCTGAAAACCGGCCGAACTTCCTCAATGTTTACAGTATATTTTCCATCCCGGCCAGTGGGTCCGACACTTACAGGAGCAGGTCGTCTGCATAGAGAGAGACCCTATGTTCCACCTCCCCGCCCCCCCCAGTCATTCGCTTCCACCCCTTCGCAGCTCTCAACGCAATCGCCAACAGCTCTATGGCCAGCGCGAACAGCAGCGGGGAGAGTGGGCATCCCTGTCTGGTCCCGCGATGTAGTCTGAAATAATCTGACACTACCCTGTTCATCCTAATGCTAGCTATTGGGGCCAGGTACAATAGTCTGACCCAATTAACCAGTCCCTCCCCGAACCCAAACCGTCCAAGATCCTCCCACAAATAGCCCCACTCCACCCGGTCGAAGGCCTTCTCAGCGTCCATTGCCACCACTACCTCCACCTCCTTGCCCGTCGGGGGCATCATGATCACATTAAGCAATCTTCTCAAGTTAGCTGTCAGCTGCCTGCCTTTCACAAACCCTGTCTGGTCTTTCCCAGTCACCTCCGGTATGCAGTCCTCAATTCTAATCGCCAGGACCTTGGCCAGGAGCTTGGCATCCACATTAATCAGGGAGATTGGCCTGTATGACCCGCAGGATTCCGGGTCCTTGTCCCGCTTCAATATCAGTGAGATGGTGGCTTGCAACATCGTTGGAGGCAGGGTCCCTCTGTCCCTCGCCTCATTAAAAACCCTAGTCAGGACCGGTACCACTATCTCCGAGAACTTCTTGTAAAACTCTACTGGGTATCCATCCGGCCCTGGGGCTTTCCCGGACTGCATGGCCTTTCGGCCCCCCAATACCTCCTCCTCTCTAATCGGGGCCCCCAGCCCGTCCACTAGTACCCCGCCTACTTTTGGGAAGGTTAGTCCGTCCAGGAACCTTTTCATCTCCTCCGGCTCTTCCGTGGTTCTGAAGTGTACAGCTTACTATAGAAGTCCAGAAATACCTTATTCAGTCCTGCCGGGCCCTCCACTCTGCTCCCCTCCCCATCAACCACTCTACTTATTTCCCTGGCCACCTCCCTCTTCCTGAGTTGCTGCGCTAGCAATCTGCTGGCCTTCTCCCCAAGCTCATACACCACTCCCCTCGCTTTCCTAAGTTGTTCCACGGCCCTACTCGTGGATAGCACCCCCAGTTCCGCCTGCAATCTCCGTCTCTCCCTGAGTAGGTCCTCCCCGGGGACCCCGCATGCTCCTGCCTATCTGGTAAATTTCCTTAACCAATGTGTCCATTTCTGCTCTGTCCGCCCTGACGCTGTGAGCCTGAATTGAGATCAGCTCCCCCCTCACTACTGCCTTCAGCGCCTCCCACAGGGTCGCTGCTGAAACTTCCCCCGTATCGTTCACCTGCAAGTAGTTTTGCATACACTCCCGAAGTCTCTCACATATTCGCTCCTCCGACAACAATCCTACGTCTAACCTCTATTGCGGGCGTTGGTAATTTGTCCCCCCCCGACTTGCAGGTCCACCCAATACGGGGCATGGTCCGAGATAGTGATTGCCGAATATTCCGTATTCTTTATCTCCCCTACACAGTCCCTGCTCAAGATAAAAAAATCAATCCTAGAATATACTTTATGAACATGTGAGTAAAACGAGTAGCCCCTTCCCGTCGGCTGTCTGGCTCTCCATGGGTCCACTGCCCCCATTTGCTCCATGAACCCTTTCAGCTCCCTTGCCATTGCTGGGAGCCTACCCCTTCTGGGACATGACCGGTCTAGCCCCGGGTCGAGGACCGTATTAAAGTCCCCCCCCCCCCCACAACAACAACTTACGTGAGTCTAGTTCCGGGATCTTACCCAGCATTCTTTTGATGAAGCCAACGTCGTCCCAGTTCGGAGCATCACTCTTCTCCCCTCCAGTTTGCCCCTTACCATAAGGAATCTGCCCCCGCCGTCTGCGACTACGCCCTCCGCTTCAAATTGAACCCGCTTATTGATCATAATTGCTACCCCCCTGGACTTAGAGTCCAAGTCCGAGTGGAAAACCTGGCTAATCCAGCCCTTCCTTAGCCTAGTCTGGTCAGACACTTTCAGATGTGTCTCCTGCAACATAATTACGTCGCCTTCAGAGCCCGCAAATGCGCGAACACATGTGCCCTTTTAACTGGCCCATTTAGTCCCCTGACATTCCAGGTGATCAGCCTGGTTGGAGGACACAATCCCCCCCCCCACCCCATGCCGGTCAGCCATAACCTATCTTGGGCCCGCCCCTGGCCCATGCGCCGCGTCATTCTTGGCTCGTCTCTTGTCCGGCTCTAGCCCCGACCTACTTCAGGTCCCCCCCACGTCAGCAGAATAACTCCCCCCCCCCAGCAACATCCCCAGATAACCCCACCCCTGCCATCCACTGGCTGTATTCTTCCCCCCCCACCTGACTCCCTTGACTAGCCAATCTGCTAGCCCGGTGACTCATCGCTCCGGCGCCCACTTGTCTCACTCCCATTGTTTCCCCGACCTCATCTCCCCACTCCCCAGCACACCATCCCCCACTCCAACCCACTGGAGCAATCTCACTAAGATGGGAAAGATCAAACAAGATGTAAACATCAAACAGCACCGTGAGGCTGCTCCAGGTACAATACAGTTCCAGCCGTGTACACAGATAAGTATTAACCCACGTCCCTTTCTAAGCATTAATAAAATAACACCGCAATAACCCAGTACCTGTACATCACGCATCCGAAACAAGCATCAAAACCATAGACATAAATGAAATGAAAGCCCCCAACCAACATCTTTAATCCCCATTGCTGACCGGCCACCCTTTTGTTACAATACAGACTCCAGCGCACTCGGAGCCCAACAAAAGGTACCCACCACAGAAGAGAAAAAAAAAGAGAAAAAAAAAGCAACAAAAATAGGAAAAAGACCATACGAGAGGGGGGAGGGATCCCCCCAGGTAAAACTGCCCACAGCAAATACACCATATGGCACCTTTAAAACAGTAAACAGTCGATCACAGGGCAGCACGGTAGCATTGTGGATAGCACAATCGCTTCACAGCTCCAGGGTCCCAGGTTCGATTCCGGCTTGGGTCACTGTCTGTGTGGAGTCTGTACATCCTCCCCGTGTCTGCGTGGGTTTCCTCCGGGTGCTCCGGTTTCCTCCCACGGTCCAAAGATGTGCAGGTTAGGTGGATTGGCCACGATAAATTACCCTTAGTGTCCCTTAGTGTTGGGTGGGGTTACTGAGTTATGGGGATAGGGTGGAGGTGTTAACCTTGGGTAGGGTGCTCTTTCCAGGAGCCGGTGCAGACTCGATGGGCCGAATGGCCTCCTTCTGCACTAAATTCTATGAAATTCTATGACCAGCAGTCCAGGCACAGTAGGCACCCCTTCAAACGGTAATTATTGGACCCTGGCTTGCGTCCGAGGGTCCTTTCTTCGAGACCAGCCCCTGATTGCTCGCAAAGTCCATCGCTTCTTCAGGCTCGGAGAAGTAGTGGTGTTGGCCCTGATGCATAACCCAAAGACGGGCCGGGAAGAGCAGACCAAACGTCACGTGCTTTTTGAATAACACCTCCTTAACTTGTTTGAAGGCTGCTCGCCGCCTAGCCACCTCCTGGCTTAGGTCCTGGTAAATGCGAAGAACACTGTTATTCCACCTGCTGCTCTTGCCGCTCTTTGCCCACTGCAGCACTCGCTCCTTCTCCACAAACCTGTGGAACCTAATCACCATCGGACGGGGGGGGGGGGGGGGCACCCCCCGGCCGCACCTGTCTCGCCTGTACTCTGTGCGCCCCCTCCAGCTCCGGCGGTTGCAGAAAGGCTTCAGCCCCCATCAGCTGCATCAACAGGTCCGCCACAAACGCTGTGGCATCAGCTCCCTCAGCCCCCTCCGGGAGGCCGATGGGGTCCTCAAATCCCGCCGGAGTGAGAGCCCCTGAATGTGCGGCTCACTCACTCATTGCCGCCACCAGAAGTCCTCTCTTTTCCTTTTAATCTCCGAATTGTCGTGTTAAAATAGAAGTACAAAATCAATAATTCCTGAATGAATTTAAGGTAATTGACAATATTGGTAACATTACATTAAAATGACCAGTTGCCGATTTATTAGACATCGCTCTTTGCCCTACTCAAATGCATGAACTTGTGATCATCTTTTTCCCTCTCTCGTAATGTGTGGCTGACGTCAACACCATTAGGTTGATGATTGGGACGCACGTCATATCGAAAAACTTCACTATTACCCCACAGTTTGACTTTTTGTTTTTCAGGTGTCCATGTATTTTTTTCCCCAAACTTCATGATGATTTTGTAATCGGGTGAGTTTTGGGGATATGTGCCAATGTTCAATACCATACAAGGTGAGTTTGTTCCATGGCTAATCGCACAAAATGGTCTCTATCGTGGCCAGAGGCTTAGAAGCAACGAGAGGTATGCAGATTCATCCTCACAGGGCATAACAATTGCTGAGCTAATCACAGCCGGTCACCCATTTTTCAGTTGAAAAGGAAGAGTGTGGAAGGGATGAACTAAAGTTCAGGATGAACGTAAATGGCGAGAAATTACATGAATTAACTTTAAAACGTGCAGGCACATTCAGTGGAATGACTCACTTCCTTAATGCTGTACGGACAAAGGTCTCTCAATGCCTCATGCAGTTAATGACAGTCTTTAGTGTTTGCTAATGGAATCTTAATTGCAGAGTGATGTCCATTTGGAGAACCAGGATGTCACTGAATGACCTCTAGGGTTCTTCAATGTACATAAATAGGGCACACTGACTCCATGTAACAACAGGTAATTTCACAACCTTTACCCTTGAAGGAGAAAGAAAATGTTTCCTGAACAAAAGCTATTCAGATTTTACAATATACATCAATGCAAATTATATTTATATATTGGGTGGGATTCTCCATCCAGCGATGCCGGAATCGCGAAACGCAATTGGTCGGAGAATCTGTCGTGATGTAAAAATCGTGGCCAGCGCCGGACGCCCGGCAGAACGCCATGCTCTGGCGCCTCGACAGCGGCATCAATGCATTTTACTCCGTGCATACTGCAGATGCCGTTGGCATATCATTAGCAGGCCTGACCCGGAATTCTCCGGGGCCTTTGCAATGCTCTGTCTCTGCCAGGCGGAATTACTGATGGCAGGTTTCATTTCTGGTTTTAAAAATCGGGAAACAGGTGCCCGTTACTGCTGAGGAATAGAGAGGAGCAGAATATATTCTCAGGCACCGACCCATGATAGGCCGGTCTTCACAAACCGAAAGGGGATCCACTCGATGAACGTGCAGCTGGTGTGTGATCATGAGATGCGCATCATGTACGCCTGCAGCTGATACCTGGGCAGTGTGCATGGTGCCTTCATCCTGGCACACTCGACGGTATCCGATGCCTTCAAGGCACTCACCTGGATAAGGCATGGGCTCCTGGGCGATAGAAGTTATCCACTGTGATTGTGGCTGATGACACCTATCCGGAGGCCACAGACCGATTCGGAGACCCGTTACAACGACGCCCATGCCATGACCAGGGGCATGATTGAGCGGTGTTTCGGCATCCTGAAGATTTGTTCAATTTGTTCTGCTGCATCCTCCACAACATCACACAGCAGAGGGGCAAAGTGCTGGAGGAGGGGGTTGAACTCCAGGCCTAGTCCGACTAGGAGGTTGCGGAGGAGGCTGAGCAGGGCTTGGAGCCCCGGGCTGGCACAGGAGGCCACACAACGTATGTGCCAGGGCCAGCACGCATAGGACACTGTAATTGCCTCCAGGTACACCGACTAGAGGGCCTGGCCGATGGCACAAACATCCCGTCCCAACCCCCACACCGCCCCCCCCCCCCCCCACTCCCCCGTTCAACTACCCTCTCCCATGACCACCCGTCCTACACCACTGCCCCACAGCCACAGACCCCTCCCCCCTCTCCACCGCAACCTCCTCTGTCATCTTACCTGCAGGTGCGGCCACTGCGTTGCCAGTAACATGGGGTCTGGTCCATGGGATGGTGGATGATGATGACCCTCTCTGCGATGAGCTCCGGTGTTCCACTTCATTTGACAACATCTGACTCCTGCCCACGGTTGTTTTTCCTCCGTCCACTTGGGTGAGCCCTGCACGCAAGCTGGCCATTCCATCGCACAGTCCCACCGAACCCTTGGATGGCAGAGATGGGGACTGAGTGTGGGGGGTTGGAGAGGGAGGAGGAGGGTACAGAGGTGATGTATGGGATCTGACCTGGGGGCCAAGGCCCGTGGCCACCTCAAACGTCCATCTTCCCTGTTCACCACCACCCTTCCCACCCGCCCAGCTCCCCCTCTGCATTCAGCCCAGCCTGGCCCATCCCTCACAACCTTTTGACCAGCACCAAGGCAGGTTGGAACTTTTGTGAACAGGTGTTTATTTTGCAAATAACATGTGAACATCACTATAACGGTTTGAGCCCTATCTTGTGTCCTGCACCTGTGCCAACTTAACTGGTGTCTACTTTTCTGGCCTTACAGGCCCTAATGCCACATCAAGTTAGATCCCCGGGTGCTACATCAGGAATGGAGGCGGCCTGCTGTGAATCCCACCCTGCGACATAGGTCCCCTTCGGCGGGCGTCCTTTTGAGTGACAGGGCCTGGATGGGCCCGGCAGTTGCTTGGGTGTCCCAAAGGGCAGCACGGTAGCCTTGTGGATAGCACAATTGCTTCACAGCTCCATGGTCCCAGGTTTGATTCCAGCTTGGGTCACTGTCTGTGTGGAGTCTGCACATCCTCCCCGTGTGTGCGTGGGTTTCCTCCGGGTGCTCCGGTTTCCTCCCACAGTCCAAAGATGTGCAGGTTAGGTGGATTGGCCATGATAAATTGCCCTTAGTGTCCAAAATTGCCCTTAGTGTTGGGTGGGGATACTGGGTTATGGGGATAAGGTGGAGGTGTTGACCTTGGGTAGGGTGCTCGTTCCAAGAGCCGGTGCAGACTCGATGGGCCGAATGGCCTCCTTCTGCACTGTAAATTCTATGATAATTCTATGTGGCGTTATGCCAACCTGTTCTGCCCGCCGCCCATTGGATGCGCTATGGACAGAGGACGTACGAGGCGCTGACGTGCTCCATCACTTCCTCCTCTCTCAGGGTCCCCGATGGCCCCTGGCTACTCCGTGGGACTGGGGTGCGAGCGGAGCTATCCCCTGAGGCTCCCCCGCCACCTGTCACTGCCAATTCTGGAGGCCCGCTCCCATCTCCACCAGGGTCTCCATGCTCGCGGCCATGGAGCACAGGGACTGGGCCACCTCCCTCTGGGGCTGCCTCAGGTCAGCCAGCAACCGGGCAATGGTGGCAACACCCTCAGCTACAACCCATTGTGACTGGGCCAGGTTCTGGAGTGCCGTCACAATGTCCAGGTGGCCCTGGTACAGAGCTACCTGTGACAGGGCAGCCCTGCCCTGTGCCTCAACCGCTACCCACACAGAGTGCGCCAGGCCTTGGACATCTTGACCCATGGCCGATATATTCGCCCTCAAGGCCTCCATCGCGGGTGCCACCCGTAGAGTGTTGGCCAGTGTGGCACACATAGTCGGCACTGCCTCCTGCCCCTGCAGGTGGTTGGACTCCTCAAACTGCAACTGCAGGCTTTGGATGATTGCTGACACCCCTTCATGTATTCCCTGGCTCTGTGTCTGCATCTCCATGTGACAGCCCTCTCCAGAAGCCTGGGACCCAACTGGGTGGCAGCTAGTCTCTGGGGTCACCCTCCGACTGTCCGCCCCCTTGGGAATTCCTATCGCCACCTGCTGTACCATAGCATGCGTCTGGTGCGTACCAGATAGTGTCCCAAGAACCTCTTCACTAAAGTGCCCAACCGAGGTGAGTGTCTCTGGGATGGTGGAGACAGATGTGACGGGAGGTCAGTGTTGTCCCCGAACTGGTGCTTCAGGGTGTCTCGGGCTGGCGCCTGGGGGCTTGCGTCATTGTTCATAGCCTCCTCGTCACTGGAATCTGCCTGGGGTTGGAGTCGGGGATAAGGGACACCAGACGGCCCGCCTCATCACGAGGTGTCCTATAGCACACAAGACATGACACATGATTGGATTGCGCGTTGGGGTGGTGTGGGGTTGGTGAGGAGGTGGTGAGGGGGTGGTGTAGGGGTAGTGAGGGGATGTGTGGTGGGGGGGGTTGTGCCATGCATGCCATGGGAAACCGCAACGCCGTGAGGTGTCACTTGATTGCCCGAAGTTGACCTCCGCCTCGGTGACTGCCCTCTCTCCGGGCCCACCAACTATGTCCAGTGCCCGCCGCTCTGTGGAACTGAGGGGCTATAGGTCCAGCAGGCCCCCTTCAGTCTTCTTTCTCTCTGTCTCCGGGTGGGGTCTGGTCACCCTGCAGCTGGGGTTTGGTCGTCTTCCAGGAGGGATGGGGGGTGTGGGATGTTTGGGACAGGGGTTGGTACCAGGGGCACGGTGCTGCCTACTCACCTGGCCACCCTGAGGAGGTGATGCAGCTTTTCCCGGCACTGCTGGCCGATCCTGGCGGTGGGGCTCACAGAACTCACGGCCTCTGCCACCTGCACCCAGGCCTGGTGTACGGCGGTGCATGGCAACCTCCTTCGCACCCCAGGGCACAGGGTGGCCCACCTCTCCTCCATGGGGTCCAGCAGTGTCTCCAGCTGTGTCCACAAACTGAGGCGCTGCTCTCCATGCTGCCATTTTGTTGGTTGGGATGACTGTGTGTGGGCAATCGAGTGCTAATATGCGGCTGCAGCTTGTCAGCTTCTTGAGTAGCAATCCTGACCCTGCGATCCGCGATTCCATTGGAATCGATCAAGTTCCATGTGGCGTCGGAGCTCACTCATTAATGGATTATGGATTGCTCCGGGTACCGGAAGTCTACTGATTCTGTCCTGGCGTCAGCACTTCGGGCTGGATTCTCCGATTTGAGGCTATGTCCCGAGCATGTGTGCAGTATTACAATGAAAAAGTCGGCGGCGGCCCCACACTGATGCTCTGTCCTATATGGGGGACTAGCCCTATAGATGTGGATGGAGAATTGCCCAGTCTGTGGCCATGCATGCGCACGACGGCGACCTGCAGCGGTCGCGCCGGACAACATGGCGCCAGCCGTGCGCGCACCAGGTCTGCCAGTTAGTGTAACCTGCTCACCACCCCCGGACCACCCCCCCTACCAGTCACCCCAGGACCCGGCGATGCCCCTCCCGGCCAGCGGAACAACTCCCACCCCCAGACTGTGTCGGTGCTGGACACAGTCCATGGCCGCCATGCGAGGTTGACGAAGCCTCAGACCACAAGTGATCCACGCCGTTAGGAAGTCGGCCCATCAGGGGCAGTGCATCAGGGGAGGGCCTTCAGGTGACGTCCCAACAGCTTGCGGCACGTTGGCGCTGTTGATGCCGTTTTGAAGGGGGCGGAGCATCCGAAAACAGCACTGCCCCTGATTTCGCTGTCAAAAGGGATTCTCGGCCAATCACCATTGTGATTTTGACGTCAGCAATGGGTGAATCCAGCCCTTAGTCTCTTAAATGGAGAATCCCATCCATTGTCTTTAACATAATAAAACATCCCAAGGCGAAGCGGAGGATCCCACCGACGGAGAATCCAGCTTACTATGTCACTGGTCACATAATGAGGTATTAGGTCAGATAACCAAAGGTTTGATCAAAGACGTGTGTGGTAAAGGACAAAAGCGAGGTCGACAGGCAGAGGGATGTAAGGAGGGTGCACCAGGGGTAAGGGTCTGGATAACTGAAGGCAGAACCACCAATGGTGGATCGGCTCACATCAGCGATGTTCAAAGTGGATGCTGAAGGAACAAAGATAGAGATATCCAAGAGATTTATGAGACTGGATGCACAGAGGGATGGTGAGAGCCGACCAGCTGGCACAGTCCACGGGGTCAGCAGTGGGAGGAAAGATTCAAACAGGAAGGGGTTTGGCAAGATGAGCCCCCGGCAGGCGCACTGGGTAGGAAGGTGGACAATCCAGTTGGATGGGACAATTGGTGATTGCTGTTCACAGTCAGTGAGCATTGAGTGGCTCCATGAGCCTATCAGAGGATGTAGAGAGTGTTGTATCTTTGTATTAACAGCATAAAAGGATAGGATTGCAGACGCCGCTGGTTTGAATGCAATAATTAGATCGATGGTCACTGTACAAAGGCTGGTACTAAGGGCAAAAGCCCGCGCGAAGTAGCCAATGATGTCACGGCCTGTCACGTGACTTGGCTCTTAAAGAGACATTGCACACAATAACAACAACAACCCACATGTTTAACAGAGGGAAAGATACACACGGAGGGAGAGAACCTGTTGGCCTATCCATCAGGGAGTCAAGGCTGGGACAGCAGCAAGTGAGCAGGAAGGATTGTGGAGGACTGAGAGGCTGGGATATGCAACTGAGAGGGCAGAGTTACCTGAGAGTGGAGAAGCGAAAGGAAGCACGGGAACTGAATAGAGTCTTGGAGAAAAGAAGTTAAAGAAAGAAAGAGCAAAAGTGGAAACAGTGAATGCTGAAGTCTGGAGCTACAGCCAAAATATGGATGCAAATTAACATAGTGTGAGCTCACATTACATCGATTTAATTACAGAAAAAATTAGGCTACATGAAAATCTGATAGTAAATGGGAAATAAATAGATGCTAGTTTGAAATTCAGACACATCCATTTATTTCCATCCTCTGTCTCTTTTCCAACTGCCACATACATTCCCTCTTCACTTTTGCTAAAGAACAGCAGTCAATTCTCCTGAGTATTGGTGTAAATGCATTTCTATTAGTTTCCATCTGCTATCATTTACCCCATCTGTTCACTTTTCCTGAACTCCTTTCCATGCTATCAATCTCCTGGCGGCAGGAGCTGGAGGATGGTCCTTACTTACAGTGAAAGTCGGAACGGAAATGAGATAGTTGTTTTGTAAGCTTCGTCAATACTGAAAAAAAATGGTTCGCGATTTCTCTATTTCACTTGATAGATACATTATTCAGCATGGAATGGAAATATCCAGGCAAGTTCTGCACAAGGCTTGTTCCCTAACTTGTGGTGAGTTCACTTGTCTGATACAGGGGCTGCACAGTGGAGCAGGGATTAGCACTGCTGCCTCACGGCACCGAGGACCAGGGTTCGATCCCGGCCCCAGGTCACTGTCTGTGTGGAGTTTGCGAATTCTCCTGTGCCTGCATGGGTCTCACCCCCCCACAACCCAAAGATAATTATAATCTTTTATCGTCACAAGTTATGAAATTACCTCGTCGCCACATTCCGGCGCCTGTTCGGGGAGGCCGGTACAGGAATTGAACCCGTGCTGCTGGCCTTGTTCTGCATTACAAACCAACTGTCTAGCCCACTGAGTTAAACTGGTCCTGTGCAGGGTAGGTGGATTGGCAATGCTAAATGATCCCGTAATTGGAAAAGTAAAAAAAAACTTGTCTGAACCAAGGTGTTCATGGGGTTGTTAAGACTGCCATCAGTAGGGGCAGCACGGTGGCACAGTGGGTTAGCCCTGCTGCCTCACGGCACCGAGGTCCCAGGTTTGATCCGGCTCTGGGTCACTGTCCATGTGGAGTTTGCACATTCTCCCCGTGTTTGTGTGGAATTCACTCCCACAACCCCCAAAGGTGTGCAAGCTAGGTGGATTGGCCACGCTAAATTGCCCCTTAATTGGAAAAAATTAATTGGGTACTTCAAATTTTTTTTTTTTAAACTGCCATCAGTGTTTCTGGGTTAAATATTGCCAAATTCTTCCGAATGCTGGAAATGTGAAATATAAACAGAAAATCCTGCAAACACTCATGAGTTAAAGCAACATATATGGAGAGAGAAGCTGAGTTAATGTTTCAGGTTACTAAACTTTCATCAGAACTGGAAAGAGTTAGAGATGAGTTAGAGTTAGAGAGTTCAGTGGGGACTGGTTGTCTGCAAGGGTAATTGAAGCAGAGGTGATCGCCGATTTCCAAAGGGAGCTGGATAGGAATTTGAAGGAAATAAGCTTGCAGGGCTATAGGACTAGAGCAGAGGAGTATAAGTAACTGGATTGCTATACAGAGGGCTGGTATGGTCTCAATGGGCCAAATGATCACCTCCTGTGCTGAAACCATTCGCGGCATTCTCTGATTCGTTGGCGCTGTCGGAAATGCCATCGAGAAGGGGGCAAGCAGGGCGCTGGAGCGGTTCACGCCGCTCCAGCTGCTGATCCGGCCGTGGAATGCGCGCATGCGCAGTGGGTCCGGCGCGAACCCGCACATGCGCAGTCCCACCGACGCGATTTCCGCACATGCGCGGAATCTCCCTTGTCTGCACCGGCCCCGACCCAACATGGCCCAGGAGTACAGGCGCCGGCGCGGAAGAAAGGAGGCCGGGAGACAGAGAGGCTGGCCCGCCGAACGGTGGGTCCCGATCGCGAGCCAGGCCACATCGGAGGCCCACCCCCCTGGGGTCAGACCCCCCCCCCCCCCCCCCCCCCCCCCCCCACACAGGCCGCCCCCGGACCCTTCAACGTCGAGATCCACCGGCTCAGAGCATGTTAGAAAGACGCCGACGGGACCCGGGTTTTTTGTTTACGGCCAGTCGGCCCATCCGGGCTGGAGAATCGCGGGGATGCCGCGTAGGAGCGGCCCCCGACCACGCCGGCCCCAATGCGCCGATTCTCCGATCATCCTGGAGTCGGGGTGGCGTGGCTCGATTTGCGCGGCCCCCCCCGGCGATTCTCCGATGTGGTGCGGGGTAGGAGAATCTCGCCTCATGACTTTCAGAACCGATACAACAAGTATTAAGCAGGTAAATGGGGGTAGAGGGGGAAATGAATGAAAGGAAAGATTTGTGATGAGGTTGAAGACAAGAGAAATTAAATGACAAAGGAGATGATGGCGAAATTGGGTAGCAATGAAACAAGGGAGGTGGTGGTATTATCACTGGACTAGTAATCCAGAGACCCAGAGTTCTCTGGGGTCCCAGGATCAAATCCCGATTTTATTGAATTCAATAAAAATCTGGAATTAAAGTCTAGTGATGACCATGAAACCATTATCGATTGTCGGAAAATCCTATCTGGTTGACTAATGTCCTTTCGGAAAGGAAATCTGCCATCCTTACCTGTGACTATATGTGACTCCAGACCCACAGCAATGTGGTTGACTCTTAAATGCCCCTCAAGGGCAATTAGGGATGGGCAATAAATTTAATCCCACGTCACATGAACAAATAAAAAAAAAAGGGTTTGTTAGCTCAATTGGCTGGGCGGCTGGTTTGTTACGCAGAGCGATGCCAAAGGCATGGGTTCAATTCCCATACCTGCTGAGGTTATTTATGAAGGTGCTGCCTTCTCAGCCTTGCCCCTCAATCACCACCAGTCAGCTCTCTCTCTCCAAAAAGAGGGTGAGAAGCCTCTGGGACGTCGGCAACTTTCATTTCATAGACACAAGAAATGTGTTTTTGGGAAGGAGGAAAATGCAGAATTATTACCAACAGGTGCCATCTAAAAAGAAACAACAAAAAGTGTGATCTGAGGGCAGCACGGTGGCACAGTGGATTAGCCCTGTTGCCTCACGGCGCCGAGGTCCCAGGTTCGATCCCGGCTCTAGGTCACTGTCTGTGTGGAGTTTGCACATTCTCCCCGTGTTTGCGTGGGTTTCGCTCCCACAACCCAAAAGATGTGCAGAGTAGGTGAATTGGCCACACTAAATTGCCCCTCAATTGAAAAAAAAATGAATTGGGTACTCTAAATTTATTTTTTAAAAAGTGTGATCTGAAATTGAAAACGCTGGAATGTGCCTAATAGAAACAGACTGAAATGGGCTGAATCCTATCTAAATCTTAACCAGATTTTGAATTCTGTATTCCACATCTAGGAAGTACATAGAGCTACACGTGGTTACAGTCTCAGCACCAGAGACTAAATTTTTTTAAAAAGAAAATATGTTTAAAATATGTATCAGAAGCAAAAACTGTTTGTTCCCAAATCTGGAAGTTTCATTTTACAAAGAAATTGGAACCGAAGGTATTTTTATTATAGAATTTTTATTTATAAATAAATAAAGTGACATCCAGGTGACAGATATTAATTTCTGTACACTAAATTCACCAAATTAATCAGAAACAAAATATGCAAATTGATACATCTTTATTCAGTTTATGTTTCCACGGGCAGTTGTCTTCACATACACTGCCTTCTCTCCAGCTTTGCTCACTGTTTGACTGCCTGCCCTGTCAAAATTCCTGGGTGCCTCAACCCTAAACCCTACACAGGGTCAGTCTACACCCATTCTTCTGTCAATTTTTGATTGTAAACCGTTGAATTTGCAATAAGCCTGTCACTGGTTTTGATGGGAGACTGGAGTACAAACTTTTTTTCCCTTTGAAATCAGCAATGCCTAATTGTCTTGCTTGCTTCAAGGTGGAGGTTCAAATAGGTCCACGAGAAACTGAGGGTCTCTTCTGACTATTTTCACTGACGCGTTTTTCAACTGCTTCCCCACGCTGGACCTTCCTCAGTTTGCACATTTACCTGAGTTCTCGGGCATCTGGTTAAGTTGCGCTGAGAGCTTCCTCCAATCTCTAACATTCTTCTCGGATATGCCGAGTTCTCTAACTGCTGCACAATTGTCCCTGAAATCTCAGCAACTTTAAATTTGAACTGGGCTGTGCACCTGCCGTTCCTTCTCGTTAACAAGTTGCCATATTCGAGGACGGGACTGGCGGAAAGTCAGTGAGCAGGGTGGTGCCCTGGCACTGCTGGTGCCACCTGGATACCTGGCAGTGCCATGTGAGTGCCAGCCCGGCACTGTCAAGGTACCCAGGTGGCACTGCCAGGACACCAGGTTGGCACTGCCAGGATGCCCAGATGGCACTGCCAGCTGGAATGGGCACTACCAGGGTGCCAGGTTGCAGGACGTGCAGACTCTGCAGACAGTGACCCAAGCCAGGAATCGAACTTGTGAACCTGGAGCTGTGAATCAACAGTGTTAACCACTGTGCTACGTGCCGTTCACTCATTACTACATAGTTATATTGCCTAACTTATCTATCAATCAATCGGCATCATCCAAATCAAGGGTAACTACTTCTTGAACCCTGGAAGTCTCAGGTAGAGATGGGACATTCTCACAAACTACAGGCGAGCAGATGTCGGTGCGAGGCAGCCTGTTGATGAGATAAGAGCACTGACCTTGTCCACACTGTGTCTTTTTGCATGAACAATGTACAGTCTCTATTAGACTTGCACATTGTGGAGGGAGTGTCATCCAGTCGATGCCAATTAAAACATTTTCTAGTTTCCACCCATCGTCCTTTGGAGATGGGATTTCTGGCTTGTTCCGAAGGCAACACTAGTGTATTTCAGGCTGGCAATTGGCACACTGCATACGTTTGTACAATTAATCTTTATTTGGTGGCTTGGACTCCTCTGCATAACTTCCAAAACCTGAATATTTGACATCTTGACCTGGTTCACATCTCTACATCAATCCTGGGCCGGGATTCTCCCCTACCTGGCGGGGCGGTGGGGGGGGGGGGGGGGGGGGGGTCCCGGCGTAGCGGAGTGGCGCCAACCACTCCGGCGTCGGGCCTCCCCAAAGGTGTGGAATTCTCCGCACCTTTAAGGGCTAAGCCTGCGCCGGAGTGGTTTCCGCTCTGCCGATGGCGCCAAAACTGCCGCCAACGGCTTTGGTACCCGCCGCCCGGCGTCCAGGGCTGGCCGAAAGGCCTACACCAGTCCGCACATGCGCTGGTGCATCAGCGGCCGCTGACGTCACCACCGGCGCATGCGCGGTAGGGTGGGTCTCTCCCGCCTCCGCCATGGTGGAGGCCATGGTGGCGGTGGAAGAAAAAGCGTGCCCCCACGGCACAGGCCCGCCCGCCGATCGGTGGGCCCCGATCGCGGGCCAGGGCACCGTGGGGGGACCCCCGGGGTCCGATCACCCCGGGCCCCACCCAGGACCCCGGGGGCCCGCTCGCGCCGCCAATCCCACTGGCACAGAGGTGGTTTAAACCACGTCGGCGGGATTGGCCTGTCAGCGGCGGGACTTCGGCCCATCGTGGGCCGGAGAATCGCCACGGGGGGCACGCTGATCGGCAGGGCGTGATTCCCGCTCCTGGCGATTCCCGGGTGGCGGAGAATTCCGGCCACGGCGGGGGCGGGATTTATGCCGGCCCCGGGTGATTCCTCGACCCTGCGGATGGTCGGAGAATTCCGCCCCTGGTGTACACTTCTAATTCCTCACAGAGGGCAGGATTTTTCAGCCAGCGGGATTTTCCGGCCCCGCCGAAGGCGACCTTGCCCTCCCCGGCGGCGGGGCTGGTGACCCATACAATACGCCATAGACCTCCGTTGTGCCAGAGGATCCTGCCTCCACCCCCTGAAAACACGCCACGGGGCTGGCCATGGAGATTGAGAAACAGGAAGTGAGGTCCCTTCCTGCACAAATGTTTATTGCTTTCACCGTCCCCAATCCATGCAGAGGCTTCACTTGAAAAACAGTGAAACTCACTGCCAGAAGCACACACATCTCCATCAAAGTGATCAAAGATGCGATGAACATCAATCATACACGCGTTGCTTCCTTTCTGAGTGCCGGTATAGTTCAGCATCAATGCCCTTGCAGAATACTAAGCACGGTACAAAGACATCAATGTCAGGATTATTTATGACAACACGTTCTCTGGAACTGACTGCAAATGTACTGTGAAGCAAGAACTGCGTGCAAGCTTCCTCTTCCTCAGTGTTGGGAGCAGTTCCACCTCCAGATCTGATTTACTGTCATTCTGATGAAGAGCATTGTAATAGCCCACATGGGATCTACGGTGTGGGAATGTTTAACCTCGCTGTGGTCTTTGTGGAGTAGGAGCTCCCCCGTTAGGGGTGTGGTTCTCTATTAACCTTTGTATAAAAGGTCGGCCAGTCAAGCACCAACTAGAACAGGAACCTGGTAGGGGTCTACCGGGCAGTGTATATATCATGGTGTAAATAAAACTAATGTTTCTTTATTTTATTTGGTGTGGACTCCCTGTGCCTTTATTAAAAGCCATGATGTAGAGATGCCGGCGTTGGACTGGGGTGAGCACAGTAAGAAGTCTTACAACACCAGGTTAAAGTCCAACAGGTTTGTTTCAAACACAATCCCTCTCTCTGGATCTGTAATGATTCGATTACCTGCAAATGCTCACATTCCAAGCATTGTCCGGCATCTCTGACTTTGTCTATATAAATGTTTCTGGAACATATCTCTCCATTCACGGTGTGTTATGTGAAGGCAGAGGGGCCCTCTTTGTCTTTTACAGTCCCGTCGTTGTCAGCAGGTTTTCCAGTTGCTCACAACCTCAGCTGTGGATTCTCCGGTGTGTCAGGACTCCCCCCCCCCCCCCCCCCCCCCCCCCCCAACCACTGAACAACCCGCAGCAGGTGTTGCTGTCAGCGGGACCGGAAGATACGGTCAGCGGAAATGGCCGCACAACCATGGTTAACCGTCTGTTCAATAACTTGATAATACGCAGTCTGAGAGATGCCATACTCTTCTTGTCACTGGACAGCAAATTGTCCTGCTTATAACTGAATTGGTGTCAATATGCCTTTCGTTCAAGCTGCATGTCTCAAGTGAATATGCTAAAAGATGTTTGGCATGGCTGACTTGATCCTAAATGAAGAACCAAGGCAGCATTGAGCGGTACTTGAATGATGAAGATCCCAGCTGGTTGCTCTGATAAATAGCACCAATACTTCTACCACATTCAAGCAACTGCTCAAGACTGATAAGTCATGCTGTTTTTTGCCATTATTTATAGAGTTGCAGCAAGTAACGAGAATTGAAGATGTCAGCAAAATCACCATCGAGGAAAGCAGTCTGAAGTTCAGCTGATGGATAATCAGTCGGGTCTTGTTCATCGTCTGATCGAGTGTCAATGCAAGCCTATCTTCTCAATCTCTGCAGAGCTTCGCACGCAATTGTGCGCGTTCTAACCCTCATGTTGTAATGATAATTGCTCACAACATCATCGACAGAACCTTCCACAACCACTTACAAATACTAATACACCAATTAGAAGCAGGAGGAGGCCACTCTTTTACAGAATCATAGAATCTCTACAGTGGGGCAGCACGGTGGCGCAAAGGTTAGCACTGCTGCCTCACGGCGCCGAGGACCATGGTTCGATCCTGGCCCCGGGTCACTGTCCATGTGGAGTTTGCACATTCTCCCCATGTCTGCGTTGGTCTCACCTCCACAACATAAAGATGTGCAGGGTAGGTGGATTGGCCATGCCAAATGCCCCTTAATTGGAAAAAAAATTAATTGGATATTTAAAATTTATTTTTAAACACTCTTTACAATGCAGAAGGAGGCCATTCAGCCCATCAAGTTTCCATCGATCCTTGGAAAGAGTATCCTAAGCTAGGCCCATGCCCTGACCCTATCACCGCAACCCAATAACTCCACCTAACCTTTTGGTCACTAAGGGGCAATTTAGCATGACCAAACCACCTACCCTGCACATTTTTGGGCAGTGGGAGGAAACCGGAGCACCTGGAGGAAACCCACACAGACACGGGAAGAAAGTGCAAGCTCCACACAGACAGTCAACCGTGCCGGAATTGAACCCGGGTCCCTAGAGCTGTGAGGCAGCAGTGCTAACCACCGTGTCACCGTGCTGCCCTTAGACGATCACTTCCTCAGTGGAGGGGATGAACGCCCACGGGAGGAGGAGTTGGGACCCATATTGGTGGATGAGGTGTGGAGTGAGGCCCTTTCCTTCAGGCCCATTCACCATTCAATAAGATCATGGCTGATCTGATTATTTTTTAAAAATATTTTATATTAACCTTTTTCAGTTTATATAGTACAGATATAGAAACAACAGTAAAACAGTAAAAGGAAATAAGCTAAATTACATAATCGCCCACACGAAAAAAAATATAAAAGAAACCCACCCCCCCAACAATTAGCATAGTCCCCCACCCACATGGTAAGAACAAGCACCCCCCTCCCCCAGCAGCTAACAGTGACCAACTCTTTGAAGTAGACGATAAACTGTCGCCATTTCCAGTAGAATCCTTCAATTGACCCTCTCCATTCTACACCTTCTCGGGGTGTAGAAACCCCATTAAGTCAGCTAGCCAAACTGAGCCACTGTGGGCAGATTTTCCAACCTCCATCCCAGCAGGACTTGCTTTCCAGCAATCAGTGAAACAAAGGCTAAAAACATCTGCCCCTGCTCCCATCCGCATCTCCGTCAAGTCCGATACCCCGAATGTGACTACTACGGGACATGGTTCCAACTCTACGTTCAGAATCACCCATATGGTGCTGAAAAAGGAGACCCAAAAGCCGACCAATTTGGAACAGGACCAAAACATATGTGCCTGGTTACCTTCCCTTCTCAAATAGCGCTAACATCTGTCCTCAAACCCCGCAAAGAAGCGACTCATTCTAGTTCTGGTCAGGTGCGCTTAATCACTACCTTAAGTTGGATCAAGCTCAGCCTCACACACGAGGACGTAGCGTTCACCCAGTGAAGGGCCTCACTCCACACCTCATCCTCCAATACGGGCCCCAGCTCCCCCTCCCACTTGGCTTTCACCCCTTCAACCGAGGCGGCGACCTCGGCCAGAATCCTCCCATATATACCGGGCGTAGGCTGACCTGATTCGAACCTCAATCCTAGATTCCGGCCAACCCCCAATAATCTTTCACCCGCTTGTTAATCCTCCATTTTGATTATTATCTCTTCCAGTGCCAGTCTGTCTCTTTTGTTCACGTTTTTGCTTTCAGACAGTGCTGAATGTTATTTTACTATTCACACATTCTGCTATCTTTCTCTCAGGCAATGCCATCCGTATTGGGCTTGAAACGTTAACTCTGTTTTTCTCTTCACAGATTCTGCCAGACCTGCTGTTTTTTCCAGTATTTTCTGTTCCCATTTCAGATTTCCAGCATCTGCAGTATTTTGTTTTGATTCCATTTGCCTTCCCAACTAGTTTCTGTACCTGCTTGCAAACCTTTTGTGATCTAATACGAGGACAACCCATTTGTGTAGCTGTATTGTGTATTCTCTCACCACTTAAATAATATTTCGCTTTTCTATTCTTCTTGCCAAATCTCAAACTTTACTGCATTTTACTTCATCCGCCAATTTTTTTTGCAGTGTTACTTAACCCATTTATAACTCATTGATATAAGAACATGGGGAAGCTATGAGGGGGAAACAAATGATAAATGGTTAACAAACGGGTGCACCTAACTTGGTGAACATGGAAAATATTTAAATCACCACAAAATTTAAATCAAAAGGATAAAAAACAATGGAAGGAGAAACAACTGTTGGATATATTGAAAGTGCTGTGAAGTCAGAAGTCGTTTTTGTGACCTTTGGTATCAAAATGTTCTTGAGAATCATTGTGAATTATTGAGTGAGAGGAGAGGTGGCTCTGACTAAACTACAATGACGTATTTGAACCTAAGAACAAGGAACTCCTGGGTCTATTACAAGTAGCAATTTGCAGCGCACTAGCACCCCTACACTGCAAATGTCAAACAATCATGTTTATGCCAAATTGCCGAAACCATTAAATCTGTCACGCTTAATTACAAGGTAGAGCATCAATCAGAAAAGGGAGGGTGACTACTGATGGGGAGTCATTAATGGAAATCTGAAATGGATCGAAAACTATCAAGATTTTTAAGAAATGAGAAAGCAAATTACTTTTTGCCTATTTCTTAGTTTTCCTATTTTATTTAGAAAAAACTATTTTTTTGCATTCGAGCTGCCTAAATACAACACATTCCTGAAACCCAGGAGTCATATCTGTTGTGTTCTGTGTTCTTGTCCAGCAATGAATCTACAGAACTGCTGGTGACTTTGCCAGTACCAGGATTTATTAATGTACAAGTGGTAAGGTAATGATCAGATGCAGACCAAGCTACCATAGAGTTACATTAGATTCTCCTGGAACCACCCTTATGTGCAACTGTCCTCATGTACGCCTTACAACCTTCTGCTAGCAGCTGGATATCACCTGACTTATATCTGATGCCACCTGCTGGTGGGAGGTCAAACTGCTGAGTACATGACCACCTGCTGGTGGGTGGCCACACTGCTGATTACATGTAATATTATCTACAGGCATATCACCACAATATCCACCGGGAACTCAAAGCCATCTTTATCTACAGGAATGTGGGATGTGTCCTAGTTATTATTGGCACAATTAAAAATTCGAGCCAAAATGGCACCAGCAATTCTTGCAACCTTCCCCTTTCCCACACTGGAGACAGGATGAGCGAGATGCTTGTTCTACCTCTCTGGCTCCTACAACTATTAGTATCCACGTGAGGCAGATGTTCTAACAATCCAGTGCCAGATCCTGGGTGGAAAGAATGTTGCGGTTTTCATTTCAGAGGCTTGTTTCCTGTCACAGACAAATTGATTTATAGCAGACTGAGCTCTTCAAAACATTTTTTAAGGACCATTCACAGAATCACAGAATTATACAGTGCAGAAGAGGATCTTCGGCCCATCAAGTCTGCACCAACGCATGAAAAACACCTGACCTACCTACCTAATCCCATTTGCCAGCACTTGGCCCATAGCCTTGAATGTTATGACGTGCCAAGTGCTCATCCAGGTACTTTTTAAAGGATATAAGGCAATCCACCTCTACCACCCTCCCAGGCAGTGCATTCCAAACCGTCACCATCCCCTGGGTTAAAAAGGTTTTTCCTCAAATTCCCCCTTAATCCTCCTGCCCCTGACCTTGAACTTGTGTCCCTTCATAACTGACCCTTCAACTAAGGGGAACAACTACTCCCATCCACCCTGTCCATGCCCCTTACAATCCTGTATACCTTGATCAGGTCAGCCCTCAATCTTCTCTGCTCCAGTGAAAACAACCCAAAATCAAACCTCTCTTCATAACTTCAATTTTCCATTGCAAGCAACATTCTGGTGAATCTGCTCTGCACCCGCTTCAGTGCAATCACCTCCTTCCTATAATGTGGTGACCAGAATTGCACACAGTACTCCAGAACCAAAATTCTATACAGCTCCATCATGACCTCACTACTTTTGTAATCTATGCCTCGATTGATAAAAGCGAGAGTCCCATATGCCTTTCTCACCACACCATTGTGGCGCTAACAATTGCACACAAAAGACTCGATAAGGTACAAGAGAGGCTTTATTACAGCGAGATGCTATTCCTCTGGCTGCAGCTGTAGAATGGTATCTCAGTGAAGCTCATGCATATTTATACTGCTCCCTGGGGACGGAGCTAGCCGGCAGGGGCTTACCAGCAACCTGTAATACAGGTACTGTCATACATCCCCTAATGCACGCACACTCATATAAACAGTGGTAGAGATCACCACAACCATGAACCTGCCCTTCTGTTTTCAGTGATCAATGGACAAACACTCCAAGGTCCCTTTGTTTCTCGTAACTTCCCAGTGGCAGGCTGTTCATTGAATACTTCCTTGTCACATTACTCCTTCCAAACTGTATCATCTCACACTTTTCAGGGTTAAATTCCATCTGCCACTTTTCTGCCCATTTGACCATGCCGTCTATATCTTCCTGTAACCCGAGAACCCGAGACACACAACCTCACTGTTAACCACCCAGCCAATCTTTGTGCCATCCGCAAACTTACTGATCCTACGCCCCCCCCAACATTGACATCTACGCCATTTGTATAAATGACAAATAATAGGGGACCCAGCACAGATCCCTGTGGTACACCACTGAACACTGGCTTCCAGTCACTAAAGCAACCATCTGTTAAAGCCAAAGTATTGCTGTGGTTCAATGGCTAAGCACTTAGCCCTTTGAGTCATTGAGGTATGGATTCAGATCCCGATCTCCAGACCTAAGCACAGAACATGGTGCAGAACCTTACCAAAATATTGCAAAGTGTCTGTCCCACCAAGAAAAATGGAGCGAATCTGTCGGCAGGATTTCTCATCGAATTTTAAGCCTCTTAGAAAAAAAGAGGTGAGTGGGCATAGTTAACTGTCATTCTGGCAAGGCCAGAGCTGGAAACCAGCTTCAAACAGATTTGGGCGCCATCTTTAAAGGGTGCCCCGACCAGCACTGCAGCAGAACAACACCCAGCCTATATCTCGGAGGTCTCGGGGCTCTCCCCGCCCACAGTCATCATCAGCAGATCCACTCCGCCCACCAACAATCTTCACTGGCAGATCCCTTACCCCCTACCCTTACAGTCACCCTCAGCAGATTCCCACCCCCCCTCCCCCTCAATCTCCGTTGTTCCCCCGCCCATCACACATACATGCACCCAGCCCAGCCATGGGCCTCCCACGAGGGTCCTGCCCTGGCATTGCCTCCTGGCACAGGTTGGCAGTGCTGCCCTGGAAGTGCAAACCTGCGCCGGGCAATGCCCGGGCATGTCCCTCTACCAACACCCCCCCCCCCCCCCCCCCCCCCAACCACCACCAGGCTATACTTAGTCCTGCGCCTCTGAAGGGATCCCCTCACCTGGCTCACACCTGGCCAGACTCGGTGTAAATGTAAATTTGGGTCACGATTCCGTGAGGGGGGGTCGTTTTGGAGAGAGTGCTTGGCAATGACATGGTAATGGATTCAAATGAGGTACCCAGGCTCCCAGGGCGCAGTCTCACTCTTCCACCGGAGGGGAGGGGTGAGGGTGGGGGGGTGGAATCCAAAACCCAAATCACGCCGGAGAGAATCGCGTTTTTCGATTCTCTCTGGATTTTGAGCATGTTCTGAGTTTCTCACGGGTGGCGAGGGAAGGCTCAAAACCACCCACCCTGGCTTACACTCCAGTGTAGTACTCAGGGAGTGCTGCATTGTTGCAAGTGCAGTCCTTTGGATGAAATGTTCAAGCAGGGTCCTGGTTGCTCTCTCACACACACGTAAAAAATCCCATTGTCCCCACAATCCCGTTGTCCCCTTTCAAAGAAGAACAGCGATGTTGTCCCTGGTATCCTGGCCCAGTTGATCGTATCGATAGCTATATACAAAACTGTGCACAAAACTGTGCACAGGCATATCACCACACCCCGCTAAAGGGGCGGGGAATCCTATATCACCCATAGTTAACTTCTGTATAAAGTCGGCCAGGTATGGTACAAGTAGTTCAGACCGACTGGTATATATTGTAAATACTACTGTGTTGTAATTAAGTTTTCTTTAATCTACTCGGTCCGGACTCGTTTATGGTGTACAACAGTCACTATCCTTACTTAGAATTAGCTTGTTCGGGCATTGCCACACCCGGGTGCCCAAAGGAACCATGATCGGGCAATGGCCCTTTAAAACAGCTACTGCTGAATCTTTGCCCCTGTCCTGGCTCAGACCCTGGTCTCCCCGCTTTCCCCCCTCCTCCGCCCCCTCTACAAACACACCTATCCGCGGACTCCTGAAGGACGATTCCCTGTGCACACACACCCACACATACTGGGCACTCGGGGCAGCACAGTGGTGCTGTGGTTAGCATTGCTGCCTCATGACGCCAAGGTCCCCGGTTCGATCCCAGGTCTGCGTGGGTTTCGCCCCCCAAAGATGTGCAGTCTAGGTGGATTGGCCACGCTAAATTGCCCCTTAATTGAAAAAAATTAATTGGGTACTCTAAATTTAATTTTAAAAACACATACTGGGCACTCACAAGTAGCTGCTTTGGGTTCTCTTCCCTGGCCAGCAGCAAACCTGCCCCCACCTGATGGTTATCGGCTCCCGGTAACAATGCTGCAGCATGTGGAATGCGTGCCCGGACGGAGTGAGTCGCTGGTACGGACTCCATCCCCGAACCATGGCCTGCTTCCTGCAGGTGCACCAATTCCCTAAGGCCAGGGGTAGATGCCGAGCTGTCCTCCGTGTCATAATATACACCAGTATATCGTGGTGCAGACACACACTGATGGACACACATAGGGACCAATCAACATGTACAAACACCGCAGCCAATAACCAGTTAGAATACACACAGTATAAAGGCAGAGGGCAACACGGTTCCCGCTCATTCTGGGTGCTGCCTCTCAGTGTTACAAGAACTCATCCAGCCCAGCACAGACTTACAACACGTGCTGAGAGAATCAACTGGTTCGGACAAGGCTTAGGTCTCTAATTTAAGTTAGCATCATTTAGACCCACAGTCATCGTGTGTTAGTTAGTTAGAAGTAGTTAATAAAATCGAGTTGAACCTTCATCAGTGTTGGAAGTGTCTGTTCATCTCTCAAGTCTACACTAGCCAACACTTCACTCCGAGCGTCCTGTCAGGCAAAGAAGTACCCAGATATACATAGGTCACCATTCCCTCACTCACGTAGACTTTTCTCTACAACTATATATGAAAGCTTAACTTTTAACCTACTTGGTGAGAAAAAACTGGCAATGACGTTTGTGAGCATAGTTCACGAGCATGACCCGAATCAGTGCCAGTTTAGACTGCCAGGAACGCCGCCAGACTGCTGTCCTACAGTGAATGATGAGCTTCTGTGTACGCATTACTGCATATATTCATTTATTTGCTTAAAGTAATTTTTAAGAATCCTCCAGATTGCTTTCAATAGCCACCAGCAAATTGATCCTGATTCCAGGTGAAGTCCAGGTGACAACCCCATCAGTCCCAGACATTCCCTCACAGCTCTGCAAATATTTCCTCTGAAAGGTTCTATTGACTCTGCTTCCATCACCTTTTCATATAGTGCACCCCAGATCACAACAACTCGCTGTGTAAAAGGATTTCTCCTTTTCTCCTTCGGTTCTTTTCGTTATCTTAATTATCTTACATCTGGATCCCCGCGTGACCGACCCTCCGGCCTACACGTCTTTTTTTTTTCTTATTCTCTCTTGGGAAATCACGCTCATGCGTTCACTGGACACCATCTGTCCACTGCTTCAACTGAGGGAATAACCCATTCATTTTAAATAGATGAATGCCTCGGTTAAAATAGCTTTGTCACACAAACACATCAAACGTATATCTGCCTTTCGCAACAATGAGACTGGCATTATAACGTCACTGCCTTTCCCCTTCTTTTGCTGTTTCTCATGGAGGAGAGGAGGAGAGAGGAGGGCCGCTGGAACCGAGTGTCTGTTTCAGTCCCATTGACAGTGCGGCTGTTTCTACTGGCAGGGCCTTTTTTGGAATGGGACATGTTTTGTGGCTCTGTACTGGGAGTGGAAGGGATCAGTTTAGGTTTAGAAATGATATAAATGATAGAATCCCTACAGTGTGGAAGGAGGACATTCAGCCCATCGAGTCTGGACCTACCCAGGCCCACTCCCCCGCCCTATCCCCATACCTCCGTAACCACACCTATCCTTTTGGATACTAAGGGACAATTTTAGCACGACCAATCCACTTAACCTGCACATCTTTGGACTCTGGGAGGGAACTGGAACAACCGGAGGAAACCCACGTATACAGGGGGAGAAAGTGCAAACTCCTCACAGTGGGTTTGGGGCATCTTTGGTTTGATGTGGAGCTACTTTGCGCATGGATTGAAAGTGAGAAGCGGACTTGTTGCAGCCCACAGCCCAGAGTTTGGAATCACCTCTGTACCCGCACCAGTGCAATCACATCTTTCCTGTAATGTGGACACCAGATTTGCGCACAGTACTTCAGCTGTGGCCTCATCAAAGTTCTACACAACTCCATCATGACCTCCCTGCTTTTGTAATCTACGTCTCGATTGATAAAGGCAAATGTCCCATCTGTCTTTTTCATCACCCGATTAACCTGCCATTCAGTGAATACTTCCTTGTCACATTGCTCCTTCCAAAGTGTATCACCTCACACTTTTCAGGGTTAAATTCCATCAGCCAGTTTTCTGCCCATTTGACCATCCCGTCTATCAAAATATCCACTCATGTATATAATGAGATGCAGACAGGCAGTGATTGACACAGGATGACCAGTAAGCATACAACACAGTACAGCCAATCACCAGACAGGACACTACCACTATAAAGCCAGAGGGCACTAGGTTTCCCGCTCTCTCGGGACTAAGCTACTGAGACAGTCAGAGTCCACGAGCTAGCAAGTGCAAACACCATGCGGTAGCTAGTAAGTCTATTCAGGCTACTACAAGGTCACCAGTCAGATCAGTATAGTGTCGACCCACAGCTGAATATGTATAGCAGTTCTATAGTTGAATAAAACAGTGTTGGATCTTCTCCAGTGTTAGACGTCTGTTTCTAACTTCCCTGCATCGAGTGCAGTCCACATCAAACCAACCTGCCTAACACATCAACTTCTATATGTTCTTGTAACCCAAGACACTCAATCTCACTGTTAACCATCCGGCCAATCTTTGTATCATCCACAAACTTACTGATCCTACCCGCCACATAGTCATCTATGTTGTTTATATAAATCACAAACAACAGGGAACCCAGCACAGATCCCTGTGGTATGTCACTGGACACTGGCTTCCAGTCACTAAAGCAGCCGCCTGTCATCACCCTCTGTCTCCTACAGCTAAGCCAATTTTTAATCCACCTTATCAAGTTACACTGTATCCCATGTGCATTTATATTCTTTATACGTCTCCCAGGTGGGACCTTGTCAAAGGCTTTGCTGAAATCCATATAAACTACATCAACTGCACTACGCTCATCCACACACCTGGTCACATGCACAAAAAATGTAATCAAATTTGTTCGGCATGACCTCCCTTTGACAAAGCCATGCTGATTATTCCTTTTTTTAAATAAACTTACAGTACCCAATTATTTTTTTCCAATTAAGGGGCAATTTAGCATGGCCAATCCACCTAGCCTGCTCATCTTTGGGTTGTGGGGGTGAGACCCACGCAGACACTGGGAGAATATGGAAACTCCACATGGACAGTGACCCGGGGACAGGCTCGAACCCAGGTCCTCGGCGTCGTAAGGCAGCAATGCTAACCACGGCGCAACCATGCCGACCCATGCTGATTATTCTTGATGAAACCTTGCCTCTCCAAGTGGAGATAGATTCCGTGCTTCAGAATTTTCTCCAGTAGTATCCTAAGGCTTAGCCATTACTTATTATCCACCCCTAATTGCCCTTGAGAAGGTAGTGTTGAGCCGTCTCCTTGAACTGCTACAGTGAAGGTAGGGTAGATACACTCAACGTGCTGCTGGGGAGGGAGAATCAGGATTTTGACACAAGGAGAGGACCTATTGCTGAAATAGAGAAGCGATTTGTGCATGAGCTACTCCCTGTGATAGCGAGCTCCACATTCTCATTATTCTCTTGGTAAAAAGGTTTCTTCTGAATTTCCCATTGGATTTCTTGGTGACTGTCTTAGATTATTGACTTTCAGTTTGTCCTCTGCCTGCTCTTGTCGAAATCTTTCACAATTCAAGAGCTATATTGTTTCATCCTTCAGCCCCTGCTTTTCAAGGGAAAAGAAAGCCAGCCTGTACGACCCAAGTTACAACTTTGCATTTCTGTTAGCATCTTGTAGATCTTTGTTACACCCTCTCCAGTGCCTCCATCACCTTTTACAATCAAGCAACCAGAACTGAACAGAGTACCCCAAAGGTGGTCCATCCAAGGTTCCATACAAGTTTAACATAACACCTCTACTTTTCAATTCTACCCCTCTGTAAGTAAACCCTAGGTATGTTCAGCTTTGTTTTAATGGCCTTGTCACAACATCTAATAATTTAGATCCAAGTCTGTTCTACGTTCTCCTTTCCTCTTTCAGGATTAAGCTGGCTTCATTTCTTGTAGATCCCTCCCTCACCCTCCATGCCTTACTCATTTAATTCCTTTGCCACCTCCCTAATTCCCCATTCTGCGAGGGCACATGATCCCAATCCGGTTCAGGCGGATATTGTCCAGCTCCTCCCCTTCCCGTTTCTTGTACTAGTGTTTGATGAAGAGGAAGTCCTCTTTCCCACGCCAGTCCTCCAGCCGTGTGCCAATTGGCTTGGTCTGTCCGTCTCTTTGCTAATTCACGCATTAATAATCCGGAGATTGTTACGGTCGAGGTCCTGCATTTTTTAATTTAGCTCCTAACTGCTGATGGTCGCTCCGAAGACCTCTGACCTGTACTGACCTGTGTTATCTGTTCCAAATTCAGTCGTGATGGTTTCCATCCAGTTTTGCGTGGTCGCAAAAGCTTGACATAAACCACTTAGGTGAACTGACACTGACTGAACAATGTAACAGATGGGTTTGAGAGAAATGGGAAAATAAATTACGTTGCCGTAATAGAGATTGCACAGGGTGGCATGTGGTGGAGTGGATAGCACTGGGACTACGGCGCTGAAGACCCGGGTTCAAATCCCTGCCCTGGGTCACTGTCTGTGTGGAGTTTGCACATTCTCCCCATATCTGCGTGGGTTCCATCCCGACAACCCAATGATGCGCAGGTTAGGTGGATTGGCCATGTTAAATTGCCCCTTAATTGGGAAAAAAATAATTGGGTACTCTAAATTTATTTAAAAAAAGAAAACAAAGATTGCACAACTATCGGGGGATGGAGATGTATTACTGAGGAAAGGAGAAGGAAGCTTCACACAGTGCAAAAAGGTGGGAAATATTTTCCATTCCTCCACCATGGATGCCACTCACCTTGACAGAAGAAATATTCACCAACAATAACATGTTAGAGATCAGTAGCACCACCTAAGGCCAGGGCTGTCCGACCTAGCTGAATCCCTCAAACTGGAAAAAAATAAAATTCGCCATCAAAGGATCAGAAGAGGGCTTCCATAAAACGTGGAAGCAATTTGCCAACCTGTTCATAACCAGCAACTAATAAGGGAAGGTGTGAGGGGGGGGGGGGGGGGACACACCGAAATAGACAAAAAAGAGAAAGGGAGGTAGGGAGGAAGGCAAGGGGGGGAGGGATCTAAATCGGGGGAGGCGAAGACATAACCCAGAACACAGGGGAAATAGGGCAGAGGGGCCAAAAGGGCGTGGAGGAGGAAGAACAGCCCAGGAAGGATGTCCAATACAGCAACAGGATTGATAAAGTAAACGTAGACCAAATGTTCCCCCTTGTGGGGAAATCTAGAATAAGAGATCATGGGTATAGGTTGAGAGGTGGTAGATTTAGAACTGAGATGAGGAGGAACTACTTCTCGAAGAGGGTGGTGAATTTGTGGAACTCGCCACCCCATAGTACGGTGAAATCTGAGTCATTACGTGGTTTCACGAAAGAGATAGATATATTTTTAATTTAAAAAACAGGTTAAAGGGATATGGGGAAAACGTGGGGAGCTGGATTTGAGACCATGAAGAGATCTGCCATGATCTGATTGAATGGCGGAGATGGCTCGAAGGGCTGAATTGCCTATTTTGGCACCTAATTCCTAAGTTCCTGTGTTCCTATGAGAGCTGCCCCTTTGCCTGCAGACTTTGTATTGAGGGTCTTGCGTCCTTTGAGCTACTTTGGCTTGAACAGAGGCATGTGACTGAGAGGAAAGTAGCCAGTGTTGCTCCTGCTACTCCTGGTGCAGTTCAAGATAGGTGAACTGACTTCCAATAAGTTGGAAATCACCAGTGAAGCAGTGAGAACACATTCTCAAAAGAAGTTCCGTGAGGCATTGTCCTCTCCCTACTCATAAGTTTCACTCCTTAAAGACTTCCCAGCCTGTCAGTTTAACCCATGATGTACTCCCTGCTGTATTCTCACCAGGTTAACCCTGGCAAGTTGCAGACAGCTTGAGAACGCTTGGTTAAGTTCTTAGCTAATTAGAGATGCAAATATTGAAATTGCTCACCCGACAGCTGAACAGGGCATTCTTACCCTCTTGCAGATCTGCATTGTTTAAACCCCGGAAGTGGAGGAATCATGGTCGGTTTCTGATCCAACTCCAGCATTTGGGGCTTTAACCCCCTGCCCACACTCGAGTTAAAAGTCTGCCCCATTGTGTGAAGAGGACATTGTGCGCAGCGCACTCCCTACATTTTCCATTCCCTTTTCTATCCTCTTGTCCTCTAAACTATTCTCTCTTACCTAATCGAAGTCTGATAATGCCATGTATTTAGTGTCATATTTTCAACACTGTCTTCTTGCTCATTGACAACTTAAAGCTATTTTCTTGTCAAAACACATTAATTATGCATCAAGGGACCTGAAAAGACACTTAAATGGGAATTTTTCACATCATTAACCATGACCATTATTGAAGACCTGTAGTATTTTATTGATTTGCTGAGAAACCTATAAAATGTCTGCTAAGTGACACAGTGAACTGAAAATACAGCCACATACGGCCATTTGGATATACTTATTTGGTGGGGAGGGAGCAAAACTACACATGTTGAGCCAGGACTCTCAGCCAGCAAAATTAAAGAGCAAAAGAGATGAATTAAATCAAGAGTGGGTGGTTAGGTGACAGCAGTTATCGGAGGAAAGGAAGATTGCAAATTGTTTCCTTTTCAGGAGTTTATTCAAATCCCTCGTGAAAAAGTTACCGTTGAATCTTCTTCCGCCACCCTTTCAGGCAGTGCGTTCCATATCGTCACAGGTCACTGCGCAAAATAACGGTCAGGGAAGGATTGCCACAAAGCCACAAATGAAAGGTCGATTTTTTGGCCTTACAATGTCAGAATGAAACTGAACGGAGAATAACCCCCACTTTACAGCATCTAAAAGAAAAACAAATTACAAATTTTAAACCTTTCCATGGTTCCTGGCTCTTAGCCCTGGACTCGAGGATGCAAATTAAACCTTTGCCTTGGCCTTTCCTTACAGTTCGCGGTGATTTATAATACTCGAATAAAGGTCTTCCAAGTCCCTCGTGTCCAGTTAAATGTATGCCAGTCTGTAAAAATTATTGTATGTCAAATTTCCAAGTCATATGAATGTTCCTCAATTAATACCCCAGTAATAATCACCAACGTTTCAATGTGTGTGTGTATGTGCATGTGTCCATGTATGGATGTGTGTGTGTGTGCGTTTGTGTGTAGGAGTGGGTGTTCATGTTTGTGCATCATTGTGGATGTGTGTTTGTGCGTGTGTGTGTTTAGGTATGCATGCTTGTGTGTGTGCATGACCATGTGGTACACCAATGATACTGCACATGCCGAGAGATTGGCTATGAGGGATGAACAACTTCCTGAAAACTTTTTATTTTGAGTTCTGCATTATTTTGCTCCTGTGTTCACAAAGAAAGCTGTTTTGACAAAGGCCTTTCAAAAGCCTCTTTAACCCGGAGCTGACCTGTGTAAATTTCCATTTCAGAGCAGTGAATCTGCGTGTCGAGCAATGATCTGGGGCAGAAGCATCCAATTCCATCTTTCATTTACGGAACAGTCACTTCTACTTGTGCAGAGATGAGCAAATGATAAATGCTTAGAATTAGACAAGTTGGAGAGTGAATCATCTCTAATCTCTTGTGACAAAAGAAGGGATGGAAAAACAGACATGCCTTCAGGCTCGAACATCACATTGGTCCCAGGCCATGAAATCCCACTTTCAAATTCAAACTCTATCTGTAATCCTTGACATCAAAAGAAATTAACAGCTACACGAGGAGAGAATGATTTTAAAGGAAAATCCCCTCTGGTGTCTGTTATGAATCAAAGTTGGTACCTTCAAGTCTAATCTTCCTGAGCTCCTGAAGGCAAAGACTCACTTTGGAGTATAGTTTCACCTATTCCAGCTGCTCTCTGCTATAATTCAAACAGCCATTTTTCACAAGTAAGTCCACACAGTGAATAACGGTAGATTATGGGGTGCAGAACTGCTTAATTCAATTATTTCCCCCAGCCAAGATCCGTACATTGTCACTTTGTTACCACAGAAATCGAGAGGAAGCGGCTTGATTCCACCCATCCCCCTCTCTCTCCCTGCAGTCCGTAGCTACGAGAGGCTCGCAGTCCTGTCTGGCTGAGATCACACAACTCAATGTTACGAGCAACATTGCTGAGGAATAATCAGTATCAGGGCCGGAGAATCCCCACGACCGGCGCGAATCATGCCGCGCCGCCCTGCCGCGACAACGTTTCTGACACAGCCTCAGGATCACAGAATCCCGCCCCAAGTTTCAGGTTGTTGACCTTTCATCAGGATGCCAGCCTTGCCAGCAATAACACGCTCTCAAGAATTATTTTTCTTTTAGAAACCACAAGGTCATAGACCTGAAACATTAACCCGAATCTCCCCTCTCCACACGTTCTGCGTGATGAGCCTATCCCCGCACTTTCTGTTTTCATTTTCGATTTCCAACATCCGTAGTGGAACTTCAAAAGGGCATAAACAAGTTGGTGGAGTGGGCAGATAGGTGGCAGATGAAGTTCAATGTGGGGAAGTGTGAGGTGATCTATTTTGGCAGGACGAACATGGGCAGATAATATAAAATAAGGGGTAATATTCTTAAGAGGGTTCAGGAACAGAGGGACCTGAGTGTTTGTGTTCAGAGATCATTGAAGGTGTCAAGACAGGTGGAGCGAGCAGGTAATAAAGCATACTGTATCCTGGGCTTTATTAATAGGGGCATAGAGAACCAGAGCAAGCAATTTAGGCTGAACTTGGAGAGAAGACACCAGTTAGACTTCAGCTGAAGTATTGTGTACAGTTCTGGGTGTCACGCTATAGGAAGAATGTGAACACATTGGAGGGAGTGCAAAGAGTTTCTACCTGTGCCCCTTAGTCCAAAGGTTAGATCGGGTTAGTGGGTTGTAGGAGTAGGGTGGAGGTGTGGGCTTAAGTAGGGTGCTCTTCCCAAGGGCCGGTGCAGACATAATGGACTGGATGGCCTCCTTCTGCACTGTAGGAATTCTATGGATTTTATGGTTCTATGAGGGGGCTGGACAGAATAGATAGGGAGAAGCTATTCCCTCTCATAAAAGGATCATGAACAAACGGGCATAAATTTAGAGTGATTTGTAAAAGAAGCATCTGTGATGTGAGAAAAATCCTTTTCACACAGAGTGGTTGGGGTCTGGAATGCTCTGCCTGGAAGTGTGGAGGAGGCAAGTTCAATCGAGGCATTCAAGAGGGCAATTAGATTATGAATAGAATAGAAATAATGTGCAGGGGCGCGGGGAAAAGAATGGTACTGAGTCATCATGTTCATTCGGAGAGACAGTGTAGACATGATGAATGGCCTCCTTCTGCATTTTAACAATTCTCTGATTTTGCTTTTGGAGCAGCCATGTCCAAACCTCCAGGCCCACAGAAATTCAAAGAGACAAGCTATGCGGGTGAGGAAGATAAATGGCTGAGCTGCCTGGGCTTTGCTGCAGGCTTTCTGAAGTTTGGGTTTCTCATGGTGTTGGGACCACTGACTGGACACTCACGTTTGACAGTATCTATCAAAATCCTGCCTTGTGATTATCTGTGTAATCTGCGGACACTATTTACAGTCACTTTGAACTTAAGAAGTGTTATATATGCTACGTGAAATAAATGATGTTTGACCCGTGGACTGTTCTTAACCATTCGCCATCGTAAATTGTACCCGCTTTCAACTGTGTCATTATGTTTTGTGGTGTCCTATGGGTCTCCACAGCTGGCAGCAGGGCCGGCTCAAGGCACCGGCAACTTGGGCAGTCGCCCGGGGCGCCTTGTGCTAGGGGGCGCCAGAGATTCGGGTCCCGCGCATGCGCAGTTGGGCCGGTGCCAACCAGCGCATGCGCGGCGGCCGCCCTCCCCCAGGGCGGCCGCCCTCCCCCCCCCTCGGTCCGCCCCCCCCCTCGGTCCGCCCCCCCCCCTCGGTCCGCCCCCCCCCTCGGTCCACACCCCCCCCTCGGGTCCGCCCCCCCCTCAGGTCCCCCCCCCGGGTCCGCCCCCCCTCTCGGCCCCGCCCCCCCCTCTCAGCCCCGCCCCTCCCTCTCGGCCCCGCCCCCCCTGTGCCCCCCCCCCTTCGGCCCCGACCCCCCCCCCCCCCCCCCCCCCCCCCCCCCAAGGGCGCAGAAGTTCAGCTTGCCCGGGGCGCCAGCAACCCTAGGGCCGGCGCTGTCTGGCAGTGAAGCATGATCCTAATTTTACTCTCTGCCTTTGTTGTTCTCAAGCATTTGCAACAGCCTTCAGCCAGAAATGATTGATCTCGGCCTCCTCCCAAAATCTACAGCATCGCATCGGCCAGTCTTCAGCCAATTCAATTCCCTCCATCTGATGACGAGGAACAGTTGAACACCAGACACCCCAAAAGCTATGTGCCCTGGCAACATCTCGACTCTCTAGCATAAAGGAAGATGGTCATGGTTGCTGGAGAGCAGTGGGCACAATGGTTAGCACTGCTGCCTCACAGCACAAGGAAACTGAGTTCAATTCCGCCCATGGGTGACTGTGTGGAATTTGCACATTCTCTCCGTGTCTGTGAAGGTTTCCTCTGGGTCCTCTGGTTTCCTCCCACAGTCCAAAGATGTGCAGGTCAGGTTGATTGGCCGTGTTAAGTTGCCCCGTTGTGTCCAAAAGGATTAGTTGGGGTCATGAGACTGGGGTGGGGGTATGGGACTAGGAAGAGTGCTCCTTCAGAGACACTGGGCTGAATGGCCTCCTTCTGCATTGTATGGATTCTGTAACTTTTTCTCCAACTTCTGTAACATCTCCGACCAGGACTTTGCTGCAGGGCTTCCTCAGGGTGGTGTCCTCGGCCCAATCACCTTCAGCTGCTTCATCAATGACATTCCCTCCACTGTAGGGTCAGAAGTGGGGATGATTGCACAACGTTCAGCACCATTTTCAATTCCTCAGCTAATGAAGCAGTCTATACATTTTATGAAGAAATGGTGGACAATATTCAGGATTGGGCTTGGGCTAATAAGTCGCAACTGGTATTTGTGGCACACAAGTGTCCGGCAATAAAATCTCCAACAAGAGAGAATCTAACCACCATCTCTTGACATTCTGGGGTACTCTGGGGATGGGGGTGTGTGTGTGTGTGTGGGAGGGGGGGGGGGGGGGGGGTGGTCTTCGATGTCTATCACCAAGAGTGGCTCGGTCACACTGCTATTGACCAAGCCGGCTGAGTCCAAAAGGATGTAGCTGCTTGGCTGGGTCTGCTGCAGGTGGTGAAAGAACCAACTAGAAGGAAAAACATACTTGACATCATCCTCCTACCTGTTGCCGATGCATCTGTCCATGACAGTATTGGTAGGAGTGAGCACCACACAGTCCTTGTGGAGACAAAGTCCCATCTTCACCGTCTATCGTGTTGTGTTGCACGACCACAGTGTTAAATGGGATAGATTTCAAAGACGTCTTGCAACTCAAAGTTGGGCATCCGTGAGGCGCTGTGAGTCTTTAGCAACAGCCGAATTGTACTCAATCACAATTTGTAACCTCGCGGCCTGGCATATCCCCCACTCTAGCATTACCATCATTCTGGGGAATCAGCTCCGGTTCAATGAAGAGTGCAGGAGGGCATGCCAGGAGCAGCATCAGGCATACCTAAAAATTAGCTGTTCACCTGGTGTAGCTACAACACAGGACTACTTGCGTACCAAATAGCACAAGCAGCAAGTGATAGGCAGAGCTAAGCAATCCCACAATCAATGGATCAGATCTAAGCTCTGCGCTCCTGTGGCATTTTGTCATGAATGGTGGTGGGCAGTTAAACAACATCTATCTCCATTCTCAATGATGGAAGAGCCCAGCACATCAGTGCAAAAGGCAAGGCTGAATTATTTGTAACAATCTTTAGCCAGACGTGCAAAGTGGATGATCCATATCAGCCCCCTCTGGAGGTCCGCAGCATTACAGATGCCAGCCTTCAGCCAATATCACCCCATGTGATGTCAAGAAACAGCTGAAGGTTCTGGATATTGCCAAAGCTTTGGATCCCAACAATAATCCAGCAATAGTACTGAAGACTTGTGCTCCTGAACGTGTTGCGTCCCTAGACAAACTGTTCCAGTACAGCTACAACACTGACATCTACCCAGCAATGTGGAAAATTGCCCAGGTATGTCCTGTACACAAAAAGTGGACAAATCCAGCCTGGCAAATTACCACCCTATCAGTCTCCTCTCGATCATCAATAAAGTGATGGAAGGGATCATCAACAGTGCCATCAAGTGCCACTTACTTTGCAATAACCTGCTCATTGACACTCAGTTCGGGTTCCGCCAGAATCATTCAGCTCCTGATCTAATTATAGCCTTGGTTCAAACATGGATAAAAGAGCAGAACTCCAGATGTGAACTTGACATCAAGGCAGCATTTGACTGCGTGTGGCTTCAAGGAGTTCAGGCAAAACTGGAATTGGGGAGGGGGGGGGGGGGGGGGGGGGGACTGTCCACTGTTTGGAGTCATACTTAACACAAAGGAAGATGCTTTTGGTTGTTTGATGTCAGTCATCTAATTAGGGCGTCACTGCAGGAGTTCCTCAGTACAGTGTCCTAGGCACAACCATCTTCAGCTGCTTCCTTAATGACCGTCCTTCCATCATTAGGTCAGAAGTGGAGAGGTTTGCTGGTGATTACACAATGTTCAGCACCTTTCACGACTCCTCAGATACTCATGATGTGGAGATTCCGGCGTTGGACTGGGGTGGGCACAGTAAGAAGTCTCACAACACCAGGTTAAAGCGACTCACCTGATGAAGGAGCTGCGCTCCGAAAGCTAGTGACTCCAAACAAACCTGTTGGACTTTAACCTAATGTTGTAAGACTTCTTACTGTACTCATAGTCATAGAGTGATAGAGGTCTACAGCACAGAAAGGGCCCTTTGGCCACCCAATTATTCTAGCCCCATTTTCCAGCATTTGGCCTTGTATGCCTTGGCATTGCAAGTTCACATCTAAATACTTCTTAAATGTCACGAGTGGCTCTATCTCCATCACCCTTTCAAGCAGTGAGTTCCAGACTCCCACCACCCTCTGCATGATCAAGCTTTTCCTCACATTCCCTCTAAACCTCCTGCCCTTACTTTAAATCTATGGCCCCTGGTCATTGATATCTTGACCAAGGGGAAACGTTTCTTCCTCTCTACTTTATCTATACCCCTCAAAGTTTTATACGTCTCAATCATGTCCTCCATCAGACTCCTCTGGTCCAAGGGAAACAACCCAAGTCTGTCCAACCTCTCTTCATAACTAAAACTCTCCAGCCCAGGCAACATCCTGGAACATCTCCTCTGTATCCTTTCCAGTGCAATCACATCCCTCCTATAATGTGGATTCCAGAACTGCAAACAATGCTCTAGTTATGGCCTAACCAACATTTTATACAGTTCCAGCATAACCTCCCTGCTCTTAAACTCTATGCGTCTGCTAATAAAAGCAATTATACCATATACATTCTTAACCACTGCATCCACCTGCCTTGCTACCTTAAAAGACTGGTGTACGTGCACACCAAGGTCCTTCTGATCCTCGGTGCTTTCCAGGGTGCTGATCTTCATCATGTATTCCCTTGTCTTGTTTCTCCTGCATCACCTCACACTGATCCGGATTGAATTATATTTGCCATACTGAAACAGTTTGTGTTAATATGCAGCAAGACCTGGACAATGTTCAGCTTTGGGCTGTTAAGTATCAAGTAACATTTATACTATATATGTGCCAGGCAATGATAATCTCCAACAACCGAGAAGCCAACCATTTCCCCTTGACATTCAATGGCATTACTTTCACTGAATCCCCCATTATTAACTTCCTGGGAGTTACCATTGACCAAAAGCTGAATTGGACTAGCCATAGAAATGCTGTGGCTACAAGAGCAGGTCAGAGGCTGGGAATTCTGTGGAGAGTAACTCACCTCCTGACTCCCAGAGCCTGCCCACCATTCACTGTTTTAAAAAATAATTTTTATTGGAATTTTTTACAGAAAATATAAAATATAACGACAAACAATGAAATGCAACAAAATAACCCATAATAACTGTAACACCCCCCAGACCGTATCAACGCATGTATCACATCCCCCCCACCCCAATAAACAACAAGAGAATTTAAGAATAAATTAAAATTAAATAAACAAACATAGTCATCGTCTCCCCCCCCCCATCTTTTCCCTCCCCCTTCCCCTCCTCCCCCCCGGGTTGCTGCTGCTACTGTCCCCGTACCCTATCGTTGAGCCAGAAAGTCGAGGAAAGGTTGCCACCGCCTAAAGAACCCTTGTACCGACCCTCTCAGGGCAAATTTGACCTTCTCTAGCTTAATGAAACCCGCCATGTCATTGATCCAGGTCTCCACGCTTGGGGGCCTCGCATCCTTCCATTGTAGCAAGATCCTTCGCCGGGCTACTAGGGACGCAAAGGCCAGCACACCGGCCTCTTTCGCCTCCTGCACTCCCGGCTCCACCTCCACCCCAAAATTCGCGAGTCCCCATCCTGGCTTGACCCTGGATCCCACCACCCTCGACACCGTCCTCGCCACCCCCTTCCAGAACTCCTCCAGTGCCGGGCATGCCCAGAACATATGGGCATGGAACTCGACCCACAGGATGCAGAGGCAAAATAAATCTTTTCACATTGGCTCCTATGTTTTAAGGCCTACCTGGCTGAAGCAAGCTCCACAGAAACGACGGAGGAGCAGAAACTCAGCCTACTGAACGCAAGGGTGAGCCATCGTATATCTACTCAGTTAAATTGTACCGGCTCATATGCAGAGGCCCTGGCCCTACTCGACAAAACGTACGTGAGGCCCGTCAATGAGGTCTACGCACGCCACGTTTTTACTACTCGCCGCCAGCGCCCCACAGAATCGCTAGAAGAATTTCTAAGAGACTTAAAAGCCTTATCCCGGGACTGTAATTACCAGGCAGTAAATGCTGCTGAACATAGAGAACTTGCTGTCCGCGATGTCTTTGTTGCAGTCCTTAGATCGAATTACGTGTGCCAGCGACCGCAGGAGAAAGGGGCTCAAAATTTAGAAGATACTGTTAAACTCGCTACAACTATGGAGGTCTCATTTCGCAGCCTCACCTCGTTTCCAGCGGACTCCGCGACCCCGTCATGGGACCCTGACCAGCAACAGCACCAGGCCTGCACTGCGCGGCTGCCCAGCCACCATGCTGCCCCAGCCTGCCACTTTTGTGGCCAGTCCAAGCTCCCGCGGCAGCACTGCCCGGCCTGCAACGCGACTTGCAGCAGCTGCGGACGAAAAGGTCACTACGCCAGAGTGTGTCTGCCCAGCCCCTAACCCTCCCGTGGCACAAAACAACCGCTCTCCACAGTCGCAAGCCCGCAGGCCCCTGAACGCTGCGGCCTATACCCTGACTCCGCCCCCGCCTGCCACGTGCGATCCATGGGGGCCGCCATCTTGGCGGACCCCCACTTCGCGTCCGACCACATGCGACTCATGGGGGCCGCCATCTTGGACGCTATCTTCCTCGCCGCCCGCCACGTGCGATCCATGGGGTGGCCATCTTGGGCTCCATCCTCTCCAAACTCAGAAAATTTGATTGAAGACTGCGACCTCAGCGGGCACTCATCGCGGGGCCATCCCAGCGCAGCCGACCGAGCCGCCGACGACCCGCAACTCAACGCAGTCACACTGGACCAATCGCGCCCAAAACATCTCCACAACTCTATGACGACGGTCCAAATCAACGGGTACAGTACACCGTGCCTTTTTGGCTCCAGGAGCACCGAGAGCTTCGTACACCCAGACCTGGTAAGACGCTGTTCGCTCCCTGTTTTTCCAGCACGGCAAACTATCTCCCTCGCTTCGGGTTCCCACTCTGTCCACATCCAAGGACGCACCGTCACGACTCTAACGATCCAAGGCGCTAGTTACTCTAATTTTCAACTATATGTCCTGCCCGAACTCTGCGCCACACTCTTACTAGGACTCTATTTTCAGTGCAATCTCAAGAGTCTCACCCTCAGCTTCGGCGGACATCTACCCCCACTCACGATCTGCAGCCTAGCCACGCTGCGAATCCTCCCCCCTCCTCTCTTTGCCAATCTCACTCCGGACTGTAAACCCGTAGCCACTCGCAGCAGGCGGTACAACCTGCAGGACAAGGTGTTCATTCGAACCGAGGTCCGGAGGCTCCTACGTGAGGGGATCATAGAGGCCAGTAACAGTCCCTGGAGAGCTCAGGTGGTGGAGTCAAGACCGGGGAACAATTCCGCATGGTCGTAGACTATAGTCAGACTATTAATTGGTTTACGCTCCTCGATGCGTACCCCCTCCCCAGGATTGCACACATGATGAATCAGATCGCCCAGTATCGGATTTTCTCCACGGTGGATCTGAAGTCTGCGTACCACCAGCTCCCAATCCGCCCGGAGGACCGCCACTTCACGGCGTCCGAGGCCGATGGCCGCCTCTTCCACTTCCTCCGGGTTCCCTTTGGCGTCACAAATGGGGTCTCGGTGTTCCAACGAGCAATGGACCGAATGGTGGACCAGTACGGGCTGCGAGCCACGTTTCTGTGCTTGGACAACGTCACCATCTGCGGCTATGACCAGCAGGACCACGACGCCAACCTCAATCGATTTCTCAAGACAGCCCAGAAGCTTAATCTCACGTACAAAAAGGAGAAATGCATTTTTCGCACAACCAGACTAGCCATCCTCGGCTATGTCGTGCAAAACGGAGTCCTGGGCCCCGACCCGGACCTCTTACAACTCCCTCTCCCTCATTTTCCCAGGGCCCTCAAACGGTGCCTGGGGTTCTTTTCATATTATGCCCAGTGGGTCCCTCAATATGCGGACAAAGCCCGCCCACTCTTTAAGGCCACACTTTTTCCCCTGTCAGCTGAGGCCTGTCAGGCCTTCAACTGCATCAAGGAGGACATTGCCAAGGCTGCCATGCGGGCGGTGGATGAATCCGTCCCCTTCCAGGTTCAGAGCGATGCCTCAGAGGTAACTCTTGCAGCCACATTAAATCAGGCAGGGAGACCAGTCGCATTTTTCTCCCAAACCCTCTCCGCTTTGGAACTTCGACACTCCTCAGTCGAGAAAGAAGCACAAGCCATTGTGGAGGCTATTCGTCACTGGAGGCACTACCTCACAGGTAGAAGGTTCACCCTCATCACCGACCAAAGATCGGTTGCCTTCATGTTTGACAACTCGCAAAGGGGTAAAATTAAAAATGATAAAATTCTGAGGTGGAGGATTGAACTCTCCTACAAATACGATATTATGTATCGACTGGGGAAGTTCAACGAGCCTCCAGATGCCCTGTCCCGCGGCACGTGCGCCACCATGCAGGGCGACTGCTTAAAAGCCATCCACAATGACCTCTGCCACCCGGGGGTCACCCGGCTTGCCCACTACATTAAAGCCCGAAATCTGCCTTTCTCCACTGAGGAGGTAAAAGTAATCACCAGGGATTGCCCGATCTGCGCGGAGTGCAAACCACACTTCTACAGACCAGACAGGGCCCACCTGATCAAGGTTTCTAGGCCCTTTGAATGCCTCGCTATCGATTTCAAAGGGCCACTCCCCTCGACTAACCGGAATGTGTACTTCCTAAATGTCATCGACGAGTTCTCCCGATTCCCTTTTGCTATCCTGTGCCCCGACATGACCTCCCACACAGTCATCAGGGCCCTGCATAGTATCTTCACCGTGTTTGGTTTCCCCAGCTATGTACACAGCGATCGGGGTTCGTCCTTCATGAGTGACGAGCTGCGACAGTACCTGCTCGACAAGGGCATCGCCTCGAGCAGGACTACCAGCTATAACCCCAGGGGGAATGGGCAGGTGGAGAGGGAGAATGCGACGATCTGGAAGACCGTCCTACTGACCATCCGGTCCAGGAATCTCCCGATCTCCCATTGGCAAGAAGTCCTCCCAGACGCGCTCCACGCTATTAGGTCCCTCTTGTGTACCGCCACCAATCAGACCCCTCACGAGCGGCTCTTTATCTTTTCCAGGGGTACTACCACGGGGGTTTCGCTCCCGGCATGGTTGAAGACACCGGGCCCAGTGCTCCTCAGGAAGCACGTCAGGGCACACAAAACTGAACCGCTTGTGGAAAAAGTGCTCCTACTACACTCGAACCCCCAATACGCCTTCATAGAGTTCCCTGACGGCCGTCAGGACACCGTATCCCTCCAGGACCTAGCGCCTGCAGGATCAAACCCCTCCACTACCACCACTGAGGTACCCCTCACACTACATCCCACCCAACTCGCAGCGCCTCACGCCCCCGTGCCTACCAGTTCGCTACACATGTTCCGCGCGCCCGCTCCCGCAAGCTCCCAGCACCCCCACTCCCCAGTCAAACCAGACGGGTACGAAGCTCCGACAGAATCACCCCCGGAGTCCACCATCGTACCCCAACCGACCGTGATCATCCAGCCACCAGAAGAGACTGCAACCCCGGTGCTCCGCCAATCACAACGGACGACTCGACCACCGGATAGGCTCAATCTGTAAACCATCACCCCCGCCGGACTTGATTTTTTTTACAGGGGGTGAACGTGGTGAATCATAATAGCATAATTCACACTGTTATCACACATGTTGGACCATGCCTCTGTAAGCTCGGCACACGAGCAGTTGCGCAGCTCTGCTGCTAGGGGGAGGTGTACTGGGAATGTACGGAAGTTTGTACTGGGCTCCACCCTTGGCTCCGCCCATGACTCCTCCCCCCCCACTGGTTGTATAAAGCTTGGCAGTCGGAGCCTGTCTGCCAGTTTATCTAGAGTTCATCTCGTCACAGGCAGGCTCTGTTGTAAGATGATTAAAACCACTGTTCACTTCTTTTTTTTTAAAATAATTTTTATTGAAAATTTTTTACAAAACATGTAACAACAAACAGTAAAAAACAACACTAAAACAACATAATAAGCATAACACCTCCAAGACCATAGCAATGCATATATCGACCCCCCCCCCCCACAAACCCGGTAAACAACAAAAGAACTTGAAAATAAATTAAATTAAATAAACATAGTCAACACCCCCTCCTTTTTCCCCCCCTCCCCCCCCGGGTTGCTGCTGCTGCTGACCTAGTTCCCTATCGCTGAGCCAGAAAGTCGAGGAAAGGCTGCCACCGCCTAAAGAACCCTTGTACCGATCCTCTAAGGGCGAATTTGACTTTCTCCAGCTTAATAAAACCCGCCATGTCATTGATCCAGGTCTCCATGCTTGGGGGTCTCGCATCCTTCCACTGTAGCAACATCCTCCGCCGGGCTACTAGGGACGCAAAGGCCAAAACACCGGCCTCTCTCGCCTCCTGCACTCCCGGCTCCACCGCAACCCCAAAAATCCCGAGTCCCCAGCCTGGCTTGACCCTGGATCCTACCACCCTCGACACCGTCCTCGCCACCTCCTTCCAGAACTCCTCCAGTGCCGGGCATGCCCAGAACATATGGGCATGGTTCGCTGGACTCCCCGAACACCTGACACACCTGTCTTCGCCCCCAAAGAACCTACTCATCCTAGTCCCGGACATATGGGCCCGGTGCAGCACCTTGAATTGGATGAGGCTAAGCCATGCACATGAGGAGGAAGAGTTAACCCTCTCCAGGGCATCCGCCCATGTCCCATCCTCGATCTGCTCCCCCAGCTCCCCCTCCCACTTAGCCTTTCAAACCACTGTTCACTTCTAACCACGTGTCGCGTGAATTGATGGTCTCATCAAAAGGCCGCACCTTGGTGCCGTGAGATGTTGTCTCAGGTAAAATAAAAACACCTTCCTTCATCCCGCTCACACATTCACCCTCCAAACACTCCCCATGCCCCATCCAGGCCCCCTAATTCCCCTTCTGCCAAGCTCTGCCCTTCCATGCCCATTGACCCAATGTATATATATTTATATAGAACCAGCGAATCCTGTAATGACAGTAGATTGTTGTTATAACCTATTGGCTGGGGACAATTGGTTATCCCATGATCCTTGAGGAATATGTGATTCCCCCAATGGGGGTGGGGGGGGGGGGAGGCAATAATTAACAGAGCAGCTGTATGAATAGAGCCGGCTAGAGAGGGAACCAGTCGTAAACTGCTGGTATTTTGTCCATATTGTGGTCAATAAAGTTACTTTCTGTTTGATTCTACAATCTCATGCTGGATTCTTTGTGCCCCTCACAAATATTGTGGAATAAGAAAGCTTTATAAAAGAAATACGTTCATAACATACCTGCATCCAGTCTGTCCAGCCCCGACAGAAATTTATACGTTTCAATGAGATCCTCTCTCATTCTTCTAATTTATTTAATTCCAGCGAATGCAGGCCCAATCGACCCAATCTCTCCTCATACGACAATTCTGCCATCCCAGGAACCTTTGCTGCATTGCCTCTGTGACTAATATGTGTTTTCTTAGATGAGACCAAAACTGCACACAATACTCCAGGGGTGGTCTCACCAAGGCCTTTTACAGCTGCTGTGATACATCATTACTCCTGTACTCATGTCCTCTGGCAATGAAGGCCAACCATTTGTTTTCCTAACTGCATGCTGTACCTGCATGCTTGCTTTCAGTGACTATTGTATGAGGATACTCAGGTCCCTTTGTACATCAACATTTCCCAATCAATCGCCACTTAAATAACACTCTGCCATTCTGTTTCTCCGTCCGAAGTGGATAACTTATCCACATTATACCTACCATGTATTTTCACACTTACTAACTTGTCGAATCACCTTGAAGCTTAGGACAACAAGATGGCGCACTGGTTAGCACGGCTGCCTCACAGCACCAAGGACCTGGGTCAAATTCCGGCCCCGGGTTACAGTCCATGTGGAGTTTGTACATTCTATAATAATAATCTTTATTAGTGTCACAAGTAGTCTTATATTAACATTGCAATGAAGTTGCTGTGAAAATCCCCTAGTCGCCACACTCCGGCGCCTGTTCGGGTACACTGAGGGAAAATTCAGAATGTCTAATTCACCTGACAAGCACGTCTTTCAGGACTTGTGGGAGGAAACCAGAACACCCGGAGAAAACCCATGCAGACGCAGGGAGAACGTGCAGATTCCGCACAGACTCTGACCCAAGCCGGAAATCCAACCCGGGTCCCTGCTAACTACTGTGCTACCGTGCCCCCCCCCCCCCCCCCATGTTTGCGTGGGTCTCACCCCCACAACTCAAAAAGATGTGCAGGGTAGGTAAATTGGGCATTCTAAATTGCCTCTTAATTGTCAAAAAAGAATTGGGTAATCTAAATTTATAAATAAATGAATCACCTTGAAACCTCTTAACATCCTCTTCATCATTCATATTCCCACCAAGTTTTATGTCGTCAACAAACTTGAAATATTACAGTTGGTTCCGTCATCCAAATTATTGATGTATATTATGATAGCTGGGACCCAAGCACTGATCCTTACGGGACCCCCTCTAGTCACCGCCTGCCACTTCGTAAAAGACCGGTTCCTTCCGAATTTCTGTTTCCTACCTGCTAACCAATTTTCAATCCATGCCATTATATTACTCCTAATCTCATGTGCTTTAATTCTGCACACTAACCTTTTATGTGGGGCTTTATTGAAAGCTTTCTCAAAATACAAATAGACCACATCCATTGGTTCTCCCTTATCTATTCTACAATTTCCCTCCTCAAAAAACTCCAGTCTGTTTGCCAAACAAAATTTTGCTTTCATAAATCCTAGTTGACATTGTTTAATCGCGTTGCTGTTTTCCAAGTGTCCTGCTATCACATTATTTATAATACTCTCTAGCAGTTTCCTACTCTTGATGTTAAGCTAACTGGTCTATAATTCTCCATTTTCTTCTTCCCTCCTTTTTTAAATAGCGGGGTTACATTTGCCACCTTCCAACCTGCTGTGACTGTTCCAGAATCTGCAGAATTTTGGAAGTTGACAACCAACGCATCCAGGGGCGAGTCTTCAAACTGTGTATTTCGTGGGATGTTTTGGTCAGAGTATATATTCAACCAAGCAAATAACATAAACAGTAATAATTGGGTATAATTAGCTAACATAATTAGCAAGATAACAAAGCTATGAATCTGCATAAAACTCCAGGAAAATACTGCTGTTATTAATTAGAGTCGGACGGTCTGAAAGATGATCAATCATTCTTTGGAGCAATTCAGAGCTAAGGTTGTGGATAAAATTGATTAGTCTGCATCAGGTCACAAATGTTTCCCTCCCACCCAAGTTGGTGGGTCCTCTTTAGCTATCCTTCTACAGTCCGACCATACCTTGACCACATGGTATTAATTCATGGGGTCTTTTCCAGCATGTGTCAGGCAGAGTGTGTGGGGTGGGGGGGAAGAAAGATGAGGGGAAGAACATTTCAACTGAGCTTGACATTTTGATCATTTGACAGATGGCAAACCTACACATTTCCCTTTCCTTCCCCAGCCACGTTGAGACCAATGATTGCATTGCCACTGGGGTCATAAGCTGTGTAGCCACCGAAGTTGGCCACTTCCCGACCCAAAATGGCGATTTACAAAGCACGCAGGGAAAATTGGACACTTTAAGAAAGACAAGCAGGTTGCAGAATCCTCCTGTGTATTCTGTCTGCAAAGAAAGCAGGCAGCACCGAAACCAGCAGTTTGCATATTAATGAGCGATTCCCGGGAACAATGGATACAACGATTAGCTACATTTGGGACATTCTAAAACAGGTCAGACCTCTCGACGCCAATGGGAGTCTGAAACAAAGGAGACAAACAAGCCAGGAAGAACCGCCCCGCGATCGAGGGACAGCCTCAGTTTTGGGGGGATTCATATCAATCGATTGGTATGAGATCCAATCGATTGACAGTAAGCTCGGGATCCGCCCAAACACAAAGCCCCTGGGACCTATAAAAGACAGGTCCCAAGTTCAGTTCACTCTCTTAGCCGGCCCCCTCAGCATACCATCTCAGCAGCTCTCGAAGAACTTGACCGTAAGGAGGAGAGGTCTGGCCAATTGCTGCACCACCAAGTAAGTGTCATACAACGCACGCTATGAGATAAACACTCCTGACCCCTTTGTCCATACCAGCTGGAAGCCTGCAGATCCAGTACAGAGCAAGAGGCCATTTTTCCCTGATCCGGTGGGTTCCCTTATCCAGATAAGTATTGGCCTCCTAGTGGTAGGAATAGTTTAGTCTTTTAGTACTATATGCATGAGTAGCGAATAACTGTATTAATAAACGTGTCTTGTTTTGAACCTTACTAATTGGTGTATTGAGTCATTGATCTGAACTTGAACTTGAACCTCGTGGTGGTATCATAAGGATACCTGGCGGCTCTAGAGCTAAGTAATAAAACAGAGCCAATTGAGTGTAAAGCACACTCACCAGAACGAGCAACAGCTGCTACCTACTGACTCTGAACAGACTTGAGGACGGAAGCTGGCACTTTCTCAGCCTCTGTTGCCTACTGTCACATCATGTGATGCTCTAGGATGGCCTGTTTTTTTTAAAGAATTGATCTGTGTAGCCACCTAAGATGGACACTGGGCTAACAAAATGGAGAACTGCTAAGACTGCAGGGAGAAAGCAGTTTAGCCAAGACAAGCAGTCTGCAAAGACTGATTAGCATTTTGCACGCAGCAAAACTAGTTTCTGGCCAGGTGGAAGATCTCAACCAAAGGTGTTAATAGCAAAACGCTTTGCATATTAATGAGGCAATCCAGATCTGGGCACACACAATAGCAACATTTGGTTTTGAATAGATACTTTAAGTGAAGGCCCAGACAAAACGGCACCAGAAGTATCCATCTCAAAAGACCCTAGAGACCGCCCCACACATCGAGAAGGGACCCTCAGATTGGGGGATTAGTGAGACATCGATTGGGAATTGATCCAATCAATGCATGGAAGGTAAAGCCCGCCCCGAAAAGGCACGGACATTGGGGACCACTATAAAGATAGACCCCCACACATGGTCCTGTCTGTTTTTGTGCTCCGGCTTGGACTGCTGTTTGACTTCGACCCAGATCTGCTGTTGTATCCTGACTCCGACTCCAGCCGTTGATCCTGTCTTCCATCACCAGCCGTTGAGCACCAGCCATCGTTCAGTAAGTCCCAAAACGACGCTCGCTACGTGAACTTATACAGTACTCTTCTAATAACGAACAGAAGGTGCAGCCCATAAAGGACCAAAGGCCTTGTCCCCTGACCTTTCTGGCTCCCACTTAGATAAGTATTTAGTCGTTCAATAGTAGAAATAGGTATTAGTCTTTAGCGTGTGCATGCGTATTTATTATATTTGTATAATAAATATTGATCGTTGGAACTTACTGATCGGTGTATAGTTTTATTACTTTGAACCTGACCTTGGAATATTTGTGAGGTGTTTATATACGACACCTGGCGACTCCCGAGCTGAAATTACACATACAGAGCCTAGCAGTGTTAAGCACACGGCCTTTAAACGGAGGCGTGTTAATACACTCCAATAAACGCGAATTACACTCAAGTAAAACGTGCAACATCTGGTCAAGGAGAGGTCCTTCCCCCTGGAAGATTATTTCTCTTTAAGCGGAGTAGAATAATATCTTTTTGAGTCACTAACTCAAACACCCCTGAATTTTCAGTTTGAGGCAAAATTATTCACAATTCTGACTTTTTACAGCTGATGTATTTTGATGTTCAAAAGGGTCAGTGTTTCATTTCGCAATACCGGTATGGATGGATTGTTGTGAAAAAGTCAATAGACAAAAAGAAAATCAAAGCAACAACCTGTGGCATTAACTGACAAGCTTGCAACATTCAGTAAGAACAAAGGCTATCTTGACATGATTCTAAAATTGTTCACCAGTTACCTGCTTCAGTCTTCTCCCCCCCCCCCCCCCCCCCGGCCCCCCTGCCAGGATGCATTACTCGGCTTGTCTATTTACTGCTTCTCCATTTGCCTCAATTCTTTTCTCCTTTGCCTTGCAACCTTGTTCTCTTTCATGGGCCTTCACCCAGCTCCCTCGGTAATGGAGGGAACAAAGCTCCAGTCCGTGGCCTGTCTTTGGCGCTACTGTGAAGTGTTGTTTATAATTCCATTTGCACACATCTTCAATACTCAGCAGGTTGTGGGCAGACTGAATGTGCAGCAATACATAATAGACCAGAGCAGTGCTCATGTCTGTGACAAAGGCCAACTAATGGTGTTGTCAGGGTCGTTCTCAAGAGCACTGTGGAATGATTGCCCACATGGTGAGCTCCTGATTTCAATCATGTCAGTGTGGCCAGCCGCCAAATGGAAGTCAAACACTTCTCTGCAGGGAGAGGGCAGAAAAGAAATACAGGGCCAACTTTAACAAAATCGCTTTGTGGAATCGAACACAATGTGATGAGTTTTGATTTGAAGACAGCGAGGACACAGGGAGAAGGAGCAGCATGTAGGATGGTATACTTGGAACTGCTAGGAATATCTCATTTTGATTCCTCTGTTTTAAGGGCATAACTTTTAGTTTGGGAACTGGACTTTTTAAATGTAGGAAACGGAAATTGATTTGCTTGTAAACACACCAAGAGTACTTCCAAATCTACGGGTGGCCTATGTTTTTTTTAACAAGGTCATAGTGGAAAGTATTGGAACCTAAACAATAGGATACCCCTCTCAACTTCTTGGTGGAGACTGGGGGCTGCATTCTCTGGTTCCCCCAGCCGTGTGTTTCTCAGTGGCACACCATGCTTAGGTGGCGGGATTCCCAACTCCCACTGCTTGTCAATGGGATTCCCATTGAATCAACCCCTTGGGCGGGGGTGCCCTGCCGGCGGGAACAGAGAATCCCAATGCCGGAAAATTCTGGCCTAAATCTTGCGGCATCATTCTTTCAATTAGTAACTGGGGGATTGAAACTCTTTTCAAAAGCATGGGTCTGGATTCTCCGTCAGCTGACACCGAAATCGGGAAAGGCGATTGGGCAGAGAATCGGTCATGAGGCCATAAACGTGGCTGTGCCGGGCAGCCACTAGAACGCCATTCTGCGGTGCCTAGACAGTGGCGTCAATGCATTCTACCCCACACGGTACAGTTAAAAACCTTTGATATATCATTAGTGGGCCTGACCCGGTATGTTTTGGGGCCTTCGCGATACTCCGCCTCCACCAAGAGGAATTACCAACAGCAAGCTTCACTTGTGGTTTCAAAAATCAAGAGACAGGCGCCATGGCTACTGAGGGAGAGAGAGAGGGTACGAAAAGTATCCAACGTCGCCATAGAATGCCGACAGTTGTGCCACTGGTTGTGGGGCTTCTGCCAGGGCCGAGGTGAGTAGTTGGGGGCAGCCAGGAGGTGGGCCGTGGGGTCGGGGTGGACGGGCACGGAACACCATCACCACAGCCTTCAAGGCAGCAATGGGGCTGCACACACCGCTGTCTGGCCACTGTGAACTTGGTGCTAAGGGTCGTATGGGTGTCCCCCGCAGGTCACTCCCCCTAGGCACCCTCTGGCCCCAGCTGACCCAGCAACGGAATGGGCGCGCGCCAGCACAATCAGTGCCATCTTGTTGGCTGCGATGGGCGTGTGTGGGGAGTGGAGGATGAATATGCAGCTGCAGCTTGTCAGCCCCTCAAGTGACAATTACAGACCCAGCAAATCACGCACCGTTCTTCATTGGAATCGATTATGTTCAACGTGGTGCTGGTGCTCGCCCATTAACAGTTCCTGAATTGCTCTGGGACCGGCGCCAATTTTGCTGTCATAGAAGTTCACTGATTCTGTGCCGGAGTTTAGTCACCTGAAAAGGGGAATCCCGTGGTCTTTACCAAGATCGTAATAGAATTTAGGAAGATGGAGAAAAATCGAGACAAAGCGGCCATAATGGGGGTGATACAATAGGAAGGGAGTGGGAAGTTTCAACTGAGAGGAAGAAATGTTTTGTTGTATTTGCAAAAGACACTTCTCAGCTTCACCGATGTCAGTCACTCCTATACATTGTATGTGTCTACTTGCATTAAATTAGTTTACATTTACCTTTATTTACTTATAAGGCAGCAACATCGGAACCAGACATCAATGTCTTTTGCATTTTCATCGCTCCAATGATGGATAGGGTGGAAATTGAATGAGCAAAGCTTTAGTTTCAAATTTTCCTGACTCTATTCCATAGCAAATTGAATGTGTAGAGCAATAGTTCAGGCCGGAGGGGTCTTCCAGCCCCACGACCTGTACACCCGTGGCAGGGATCTCTCTGATGGGGTCCGCCAGGCAGGGGGTCTCTGTAATGGAGGGTTCCAGGCAGGGGTCTCTGTAATGGAGGCTTCCAAGCAGGGGTCTCTGTAATGGAGGCTTCCAGGCAGGGGTCTCTGTAATGTGGCCTTCCAAGCAGGGGTCTCTGTAATGGAGGCTTCCAGGCAGGGGTCTGTAATGGGGGCTTCCAGGCAGGGGTCTCTGTAATGTGGCCTTCCAAGCAGGGGTCTCTGTAATGGAGGCTTCCAGGCAGGGGTCTCTGTAATGGGGGCTTCCAGGCAGGGGTCTCTGTAATGGGGGCTTCCAGGCAGGGGTCTGTAATGGAGGCTTCCAGGCAGGGTTCTCTGTAATGTGGCCTTCCAAGCAGGGGTCTGTAATGGGGGCTTCCAGGCAGGGGTCTCTGTAATGTGGCCTTCCAAGCAGGGGTCTGTAATGGGGGCTTCCAGGTAGGGGTCTGTAATGGGGACTTCCAGACTGGGGTCTCTTTAATGGGGGCTTCCAGGCAGGGATCTCTGCAATGGGGGCTCCCAGAAGGGGTCTGTGAAGTGGGGGCTTCCAAGCAGGGGCCTCTGCAATGGGGGCTTCCAGGCTGGGGTCTCTGCAATGGGGGCTCCCAGCAGGGGCCTCTGAAATGGGGGCTCCCAGAAGGGGTCTGTGAAGTGGGGGCTTCCAAGCAGGGGCCTCTGCAATGGGGGCTTCCAGACTGGGGTCTCTGTAGTGGGGGCTTCCAGGCAGGGATCTCTGCAATGGGGGCTCCCAGCAGGGATCTCTGTAATGGGGGCTTCCAGATAGGGGTTTCTCGAATGGGGGCTTTCGGGCAGGGGTCTGTCTTATGAGGGGTGGGGGTCTCTCTTTTGGAGGGTCTCTATAATGGGGGTCTCTAGTAGGGAATCGTGTGGGGTTCGAGTCACCATCGTATTCTGCGGGGGGAAGGTGACCCAGAAAATCTGGTGGTAGAGGGGGGTGGAATTGCATTGTGGAAGGGTGGTGGGGGCCAAGCCACCAGACCTTGCTATTGAGCTGCCCAATCAAAATGATGGCCCGATATTGGGATTCACAAGGGAATTGCTCGCAATCCCAGCCATGGATGAATTTGCATGGGAAGGGGTAGTGACTCGTTTCTGATATGCACTCCAAGTGCAAGAACAAATCAGACGTGATTCATATCCAGCGGGAGAACATAGTCTCCCAAATTGAGAATTCTGGCCATTGATTCTCGCTTCTGCAAACTGCATTTCCTGTGAGCATGATCTAACGGCCACACTGCACCTGACTCGGTGACATGATGAGGCCGTTAAATCCCGGCCTCTCAGGAGATTTACGCCGCTCGAAACACCTCCTGAGACTGAACGAGTGGCACTGCCAGGCTGGCAGGGGCACTGCCAGGATACCATGCTGGCATTGCCAAGGTGCCAGGTTGCCCATGCCAGGGATCGGGCCTGAGGGTGACCTGTCCTGAAGAGGTAGGGTGGGGCGATGGGGGGAGGGAGCTCGACAGCTCCCTAAGTGGTACGTTGGGGCAGTTGGGGAGTGTCTGGAGGCTGTTGGTAACCAGTGTGGTGCCCAGGGAACCAGATCAGAGTGATCTTGGATAGTGTGGATGTGTGCCAGATTGAGTGTTCCGAAGTTAGTAAAAGTGCGGTCATTCTATTTTACATCCGTCTGTGAGAACGGCCTTGTTTTAAACCTCATCCAAAAGATAGCATGGTGGTTAGCATAAATGCTTCACAGCTCCAGGGTCCCAGGTTCGATTCCCGGCTGGGTCACTGTCTGTGTGGAGTCTGCACGTCCTCCCCCTGTGTGCGTGGGTTTCCTCCGGGTGCTCCGGTTTCCTCCCATAGTCCAAAGATGTGCGGGTTAGGTGGATTGGCCATGCTAAATTGCCCGTAGTGTCCTGATAAAAGTAAGGTTAGGGGGGGGGTTGTTGGGTTACGGGTATAGGGTGGATACGTGGGTTGAGTAGGGTGATCATGGCTCGGCACAACATTGAGGGCCGAAGGGCCTGTTCTGTGCTGTACTGTTCTATGTTCTATGACAGCACCTCCAATAGTACAGGGTTTCTACAATTGGCTTCAACGTGCTTGGGCTAGCAGTGGAGAAATAAATCAGTCTGTTCCCACTACTAAGTGATATCCGTGTTCTCTGATGGAAAATGCATGGAACATGGGTGTCCGAGTTAGACTCAGCCGTTCCTATTGTTGGATAAACTATTGATAGTCACTGGCCGGAGTTCTCCGCCCAATGGGATTCTATTTTCCCGCTGGCAGCGCACCCCCTGCCCGTGGGTTTCTCAGAAGAGGTACTGCTGCTCGCTGCCTGGAACTAAATGTCGACAACCAGAGGAAAGGTAAGCGGTAAGGGGCAAGAGGTGGGGGGAGGGGAGGGTAGGGAAGGCCTGGGAGTCACCAGGGAGTTCTTGGAATGCCGTGGCTTAGGTCTTTGAGGGTGGGTGGGGGGGGGGGGGGGGGGGGGGGAGAGCTATAGAGGTCACCAGGCCCAAAGACAAAGGTACCCCCAGTTAAAAAAGGGGCCTTCTGATGGAGGTGATCCCCTCCCCCTTCCCTCCCATGATCAAACTTTGTTCAATTTTGGGTTTCTACCCTGATCTATTATCAGCCCATCTAAAAATTGAGGTGGGGCAAGGAAAGGCCACTGAAGTGGCTTAACTAGGGTAAGGGCGGGCTTCCTGTGCGACACCTGCCCACTTCCACACAAAATTGCAATCGAATCGGGGTGGATGGGATCACAGATCCCTAGCACCACTGGCCTTAGAACCCCACAATGGAGGGGCGGGGGTGCAGGTGGCATGGGGGGGGGGGGGGGGGGGGGGGGGGGCGCGGTTAAAGTTTTGGCCTGTAGCCCAGAGTTTTCAATTAGCTTTGATGTGCTCCGGGCATCCTGAGAATGCGATGCGGTGAGTGAAAGCACTCACATTTACAGAACATTTATCATGACACACAATGCAAACAATGGAACTGCAGTCAATGTCTCGGTGAGTGTGGAGAGCATTTGATGGACCAGCTCTTATTCTGTTGCCCATCATTTGTTGCCCATCATTTTGTATGTTCATTTGTTATGACAAACATAGAAAACCAATAAAACACAGGTTCCTTCTGATCAATAAAAAATATGTCAACTCAAATGTGAATCTCAAGCCACGATGCGAATCGTCCAACTTCATTCCCCCTGCAATTTGTAGTTGGTACTACTTGTTGCCTGCTGAACCAGTATTAGGGCAGTATTCTCCAACTGACAGCTGATTTTCTGTTGTCAACCTTACTCTTTATCAGATACACTCTTTGCTTTCAATCTATTCTGGAGGTGACAGGACGCAAACACAGTCTGACACTTTTGGAAAAAAAAGGAGATAAATACTTTGAATGGATTAAGACTTAATGGCCTTGCTGAGGACGCAATAACTGACTGTGACCATATCATTACCATTTCATTCCTCGACTAAAACAGATTTCCTGAGAAAATTAGATGTCACCAGGAGAAACCCTGACTTGGTTGTCCTGACAACCAAAAATTGCAGAGAATAACAAGGCGAGAGAATTGCTACTCAAAACCTGCTTCACACCAGAATAAGATTCATATTCGTCGACAAGTTTGTTGGAAATAATATACTTTAGTTTTAATCCAGGGCCGTGATTTTTTTTTTTTGGTACTGCCTTAATCCATCCTCATTAAGAGAAAGCTGCCATAGGTTTTGCTTAAAACAGATGTGATCATTAAACAGGCAGTCAGGCTAGAAAACAACATATGGAGGGTTTAATGCGAGTTAACAGATGTCAAGTGCTAAATTGAAATCACGACAGATTTCTGAAGACAGGCCTTGAAAATTTAAACAAAAGATTCAGGGTTGATTCCTCACTGCTAATTTTCTTTCATTATCCTTGCTTCTTTCAACGAACGCCACAACCAGACTTTGCTATGTTGACATTGACCAAGGGTTGAGATTCGTCACTTTTTCATTCTTTAGATGCTTTTTTGTTTTGTTTCTCCCTTAAATTTTCATATTATGCTGTCCCACGTCCTGATTATCTGCCATATCATCTTTCCGGGATAAAGCTGGCCTAAGAGACCCATCTTATTGCACTGTCTCCTTTTATTTGCGTTCATGTCAGGTTGTGGGTAAGTAAGACCAAAGGCTGCTTCTCTTGCTGTTTGCACTTTACTCATCTTCATTCCTGTCCCAGGACCCCGAACAAACTTTGGAGGCTGGTAGCAACCCGCAAAGTTGTACATGTCCACCTGAGCGGGGTGCAGTTTCCTCCTGATGGTAGACCATGGGTCACTGACTGCAAACACCCCAAAAGTCATTCTCATTGAACTGCACAGCAACACGGTCTCTTTCCCTTCACACCCGCAAACATTTTCATACAAATGGAAAAGATGAGAAAGAAGGCTGCACGGTATCACAGTGGTTAGCACTGTGGCTTCACAGCGCCAGGGTCCCAGATTCGATTCCCCGCTGGGTCACTGTCTGTGCGGAGTCTGCACGTTCTCCCCGTGCCTGTGTGGGTTTCCTCTGGGTGCTCCGGTTTCCTCCCACCGTCCAAAGACGTGCAGGTTAGGTGGACTGGCCATGATAAATTGCCCTTAGTGTCCAAAAAGGTTCGGAGGGGTTATTGGGTTATGGGGATAGGGTGGAAGTGAGGCCTTAAATGGATTGGTGCAGACCCGATGGGCTGAATGCCCTCCTTCTGCACTGCTTGTTCTATGTTAGGCCACACTACAAAGTCCTGGATGTGATTAGAACTGTACCATTGAGAAGAGAACACCAGAGTTGATTTTCAACCTGCCCCAAACCAGGGGCATGAAGCCATTGTTGGTGTTTAGCCACTCTTCATAGACACCAACCAATTTTTATTCCAATTCATCCAGGCTGACCCTCCAGTGCAGTATGGACTGCAGCGGTTCAAGGAGGCAGCTCACCACCACCACCTTCTCAAAGGCAATTGGGGATGGGCAATAAATTGCTGGCCTAGCCAAAGAGGCCCACATCCCATGAATTAATAAAAAGTTTTATTATTACTTTTTAAAATTTCTAATTAAGGGACAATTTAGTGTGGCCAATCAGCCTACCCTACACATCTTTGGGTTGTGGGAGTGCAACTTGCAGTGGTATGAATGTGAGCACTGCCATTGGTGCAGAGCATTGGTTCCCCATTGGCTCTGGCTGGTCATGTGCCTCTCTTCCGATTGGCTGGGACTAGTCATGTGACTGCTCACCAATTGGTCGAGAGGAAAGGATACCCCGCCTCCGAGGTGGGGTATAAGTACCCAGGTTTCCCGGCGGTCGGCCTTTTTCTGTAGTCGACCACCGGGCTAACAACTAGCTGATTAAAGCCACAGTTTGGATCTTCATCGTGTCTCGAGTCCAATTGATGGTACATCACAACCCATGCAGACACGGGGAGTATATGCAAACTCCAGACAGACAGTAACCTGGGGCCGGGATTGAATCCAGGTGCCGTGAGGCAGCAGATGAATGAAAAATTATTGAGCGAGTGCGGACCTGCCTGAAGTGCCATCCTTCAGACGAGATGATATCTGCTCTCGCAGGTGAATGTAAAAGATCTTAAGACACTGTTTTGAAGAAGAGCAAAAGAGTTGTCTCTGATGTTCTGGCCAATACTCATCCCTCAGCCGACATCACTAAAGCCGATTATCAGGTCATTTATCTTATTGCTGTTTGAGGAACCTTGCCGTGAGCAAATTAGCTGCTGCATTTTCTACATAATAACGGCGACTACACTACAAAAGTAATTGGTTGTGAATTGTTTCGGGAAATGCTGAGATTGTGAAAGGAGATTGCTAAATTCACAGAAGTGGTCACACAGGAAGCTTAAGGAACAAAAGATTTATGCACAGTAGAACAGAGACTGGGAAGGCGAGATTCTCTGTTTCCTGGTGCAGCGCGCCCCTGCCGGCAGCGTGATTCTCCGTCCCACCAGCCATCCAATGGGGTTTCTCATTGTGGGCAACCACACGCTGTCGGGAAATGCTCGGGCGTGGGTGCACTGCCGGCTCTACGGAGAATCCCGCCAACAGAGAATCCAGCCCTCTCTGTACACTGATCCCAGAAGGGACTACAAGTGCCCAGTCCACATTTGGGGCTGAGGTTTAAATATTCTGATTTTCTTTCCCGCCGATGAGGGAGCTCTGCCCCTTTAGCAGGGAAGCTCGTACCCCACGAGACTCACGAGGTGCCTAATCAGCACAGCCCCACGGATCTCGTGTAGGTTACAACAGAGACCCATAAACATTTTCATTTGCTCTGTCTTCCTTCCTCCCTTTAATGACCCCCCCCCCCACACTATTGACTTGGTTAAAGTTTTCAAGATGGGACGAGGGGCACATAGGGTGGATAGAGGAAAGCTGTGCCCAGAGGTTACCGAGTCTGGACAGGGTGCATGGTCTAGAAATTACGACCTTTGAGGAGTGAGATTAGGAAACAGTTGCCCGCACAAAGAGAAGTGAAAGTTTGGAACTCCCTTCCACAAACAACAACGGATGCCAGATTAATTGTTCATTTAAAATCTGAGATTGACAGATTTTTGTTAATCAGAGATATTAAGGCTCGGCCAGAGATTAGCCATGATTGCATTGAATGGTAGAACAGACTTTTGTCTCTAATGTTCCTTAGAGTTTCATTTTTGGGAGTAAGTAATGTTACTTCCAATACATGGTCTGTTTCTTGTATTGCACGGTCCCTTTAAGATTGTGGTACAGAATGGAACCACTACCTGTTTGTTCCTCGCGTGGCACATTGTTGTTGGTGTGTGGCCCTACAACTGTACAACTTGGAGGGGAAATTGGTGGCACAGTAAAAATATAGCCCATCTCCAATCTTCTATTTATCAATAATGTAAAATTATCTTTAGACTGTGCCTTTAAGAGAATTCCCCCCCCCCCCCCCCCAACCCCCCACCTGCTGTTAGTAAATTTGAGACATTATTTGAGGTAAATAAGTAATTCAATTTTCAGCTAAATCTGTCTTGTAGCAGTTGTAGTGTTTTTGTGACATCTGCTATATTACTTATTGGCATCTTGGATATAACCTAAAACAACATTGGCTCACAGGGGTAACTCAAATATGAGGAGGAATCAGCCATTTTCTTTACAGCAAACACATTTGGCCTTTCAAAGCCGATGGATATGAAAGCAATCATGAACAAAGGTCACAATCGTGCCTGTACCTGCTTCATGTTTTTGAAAAAAGGGAAGACTTTCATTTATATGAGCCCAGAGTCGCAGGGTGGTGAAATTAGTAAATTATCGTTTAAGTATGTCCGTAGGGAGTATGGGATGGAGCAGGGGAAAATATTTAGATACATGCAGGTTCGAGACTTTACCAGAAAGGAGATACAAAGCTTTCCAGTAGAGCCGGCTTCCACGTTGCTGGAGGATGTGCTGACGACAGAGGGACTGGAGAAGGGGGTAGTATTCGCGGTTTACGGGGCTTTTGGAGGAGGAGAAGGTGCCGCTAGAAGGGATCAAGGCAAAGTGGGAAGAGGGGTTCTGGTGTGAGGTGCTCCGGAGGGTGAACGCCTCCACCCCGTGTGCGAAGATGGGGCTGATACAGCTGAAGGTGGTGCATAGAGCGCAACTTACATGGGCGAGGATGAGCCAGCTCTTTGAGGGGGTAGAAAATGTGTGTGAACATTGCGGTGGGGGGGGGGGGCTGCTTTGGTCCTGCCCTCGGGAGGCCATATTCGGGGTGTCGGATCAGCCGCGGTTGGAAAAAGGGGCGGAGGCAGATGTGTAGTCTTCACATCGTTGATTGCCCGAAGACAGATCCTGTTAGGGGTTAACCTCTCCACCCTGTGCCCTGGCGAGTCGGGGTGACCTGCTGGAATTCTTGACGCTTGAAAAGGTCAAATTTGAACAGAGGGGAAGGATGGAGAGGTTTTACAATTCACGGGCGTTATTCATTATGCACTTTCGAGAATTGGATCACATCGAACATTAGGGAGGGGGCTGGAAGGATTGGGGGGAGTTGGACTGTGTGTGTTAATGGTGACTATGGGTGATTCCTGATTCCTTTTTGTCATTTGTTTATGTTAACATGCAGGCTAATGTCTGGGGTTTCGTGGGAGGACAGGATCGTTGTTACTGATATGGGGATTGACATTACATTCGTTACTGATTATTGTTTATTGTTGGGTGTAAATTATTGTTTATTGTTGGGTGTAAATTTGGGAGAAAATGTGAAAAAGGAGGAGAATAAAATGTTTTTCAAAAAAAAAGTATGTCCGTAAGAAATTACTGGCCGCGAATTATTTGCATTTATATTAAGCAAAGTGCACCTTTATTTGTCTGGTTTACACATTGCACAATACATAAATAATGCTATAAAACGCCCTCAGTAGGGGTCTGGCCTGCGATCGGAGCCCACCGATCGGCGGGCTGGCGTCTTCCTCCGCCGCCCTGCAAGATCAATCCTCCATGTCTTGCGGGGCGCCCGCGGGGAGGATGGCACCGGCCAACCTGCGCATGCATGGGTGACGTCATTTAAGCGCCGCTGGCCGCGTCATTGACGCGGCGCCGCTGCTAGCCCCCTGGGGGTGGGAGAATAGGGGGCGAGGAGCGGCCTCCGACGCCGGAGTGAAACACTACGGTTTTCACTCCGGCGTTGGCACTTAATCTCCCGTTGGGAGAATTGCGCCCACTGTGTCCAGAATGGAGTCTTTATACTGGCAAAAACTTTTAAAAAAAATATGAATAGACAATGGGGGGAATTCTCCACTGGCGAGATTCTCCGTTCTGCAGGTTTCCCAGTGGCGTGGGGTGGCTACAATGGGAAATCCCATTGGCCAGCGGCAGAATGGAGAATGGAGCTGCCAGCGACGGTTCACCGCTGAGAAACACTGGCTGGAGAGGCGGATAATTCACCCCAATGCTCGCAATGACCTTTTGTTCTCTCGGCCATCAAAAGACTATCTCTTGATCATTTGGTGAATTCAGAATTATAAATGTTCTCCATAGTGAATGTAAACCTAATGTGCTTCTGTTGAAAGGTGTTTTTTCTGTCTTCTGGATGTTATTTGGACTGTTATGGGCCAGGGTTTAGAGAACCCCAAAGTGTATCTCGGAGTTCCCCTGACCCACAACTTTTAATAGATTGTGGTATGGGGAGACACAAGAGACACAATAGCACAATCACTTCACAGCTCACTCTACAGGTGTGGTACAGCAGAAATGGAAAAGTATTTTTTTAAAGCAAAACAATGGTTGTTCTATGAACTCAAGTCAACCTTTTTAAAACATACAGTGAAAACCTTAGCAACAATCAATTCAAATACAACCCCCAAAGAATACAACACTAAGTAACCCTGAATAACTTCCCAAATAACATCCAGAAGACAGAAAAAACACCTTTCAACAGAAGCACATTAGGTTTACATTCACTATTGAGAACATTTATAATTCTGAATTCACCAAATGATCAAGAGATAGTCTTTTGATGGCCGAGAGATCAACAGTACGCCTGCTTGGTCTGGCTTCAGCTCCAACACTGAAAACAAAACTAAAACACACCCTGCAGCCTGCTCAAAAACGAAAGTAAAAAGCTGACAGACAGCCCAGCTCCACCCACTCTCTGACATCATTGCAGTAATAAACACCCATTTCTTAAAGGTACTCTCACGACAGATATTTATATACACACCCATTTATTTATTTATTTATTTTATAATTTTAGAGTGCCCAATTCATTTTTCCAATTAAGGGGCAATTTAGCGTGTTCAATCCACCTATCCTGCACATCTTTGGGTTGCGGAGGCGAAACCCACGCAAACACGGGGAGAATGTGCAAACTCCACACGGACAGTGACCCAGAGCCGGGATCGAACCTGGAACCTCGGCGCCGTGAGGCAGCAGTGCTAACCCACTGCGCCACCGTGCTGCCCCTACACACCCATTTATAAACATCAATTTCTGAAACGTACTCTCACATGACATCACTGACCTGATTAACTCAGTTCCTCTCTGCCAAAATGCTGCCGAGCATTTCCAGCATTTCCAACTTATATTTCAAATTTTCAGCACCTGCAGCGTTTTGTTTTTGTGTAAGGAAACCAGTTAATGTATCTGTGAAAAAAATGAGAGGAATGCCACTCAAAAACATTATACTGTCAAACTGCTGCAATCCATCTGGTGCAGGGGCACCCGCAGTGCTATTAGGAAGGGAGATCCAGGATTTTGCCCCAGTAACTGTAAGGAACAACAATATAGTGGCATGTCAGGGGGGGGTGTGGCTTAGAAAGGAACTTGCATGGTATTTCCATGCATCCCTCTTCAGGTTGCAGGCTTGGAAGTTGCCATGGTGAGTTGCTGCAAAGCATCTTGTCTGTGGTGCACTCTGCTCCTCATGTGTGCCAGTGGTGGAGAGAGTGATTGCTTATGTGGTGGATGGGGCTCCGATCTGCTGGGCTGCTTTGTCCTGTACCTTTACCTTTTAGGATAAGGGCAGGATTGGGATAGCCTGGAATAGCCCAACACCTGGCCCCCTTTCTCCCCACAATGCACAGCTTTTTGATGCTCTATCTCCAGGTCGCCGTGTTTCACAATAACTTCCAGGAGAGGCGGGGAAGAAAGGAACATTTTGCCACACACCTTTTCCACCACATCAGTGCCCCTTTAAGTTGTGATCCTTCGCAGCTCCGAAGCCCTTTGAAGAGTGCCATTGATGTTTTCAAATATAATTCTGGGAGACAGTTGCATTAATCTGCTTTTGAAGTCTGCACTCCAGACTGAAACAAGTGCAATAAGTAATTGTTAAACTCCAGGCTTCGAATGTTATCAGAAACAAGATTTATCATCACACCAGGCTGCGCCATTGGTCGGAAATGTAATCAAATTCTCGTAAAAACCGAGGCAAACAGAGGATTTAATTGTGTTATAATTATAAGGACATTTCAGATAAGACTGGAGAAATTGCATTTGTTGCCCTAAGGATGAATTAAGTTTGTAATGGAGTTTAAACCCACTGAAGAAACAAGTATTTGAACTTTCCTATTTGAATTTTAGTCGGTTGAAATTAATTTTGTGAATGTTAGGAGCCAAGAGCCTTAGTTGCCTGTTCGCCATTGGGGCACGACACATGTTTGGTCGGCTGGGGTACAAATCTTCTTGAGATTATTATCTTGAGCTAGTGTCAGCCCCGGTGTGTGGCGACAGAACTGCGACATAGATTGCTCGGGTATGTATCGTCATGGCGACCAAGCTGAAGCTGCTATTGGTTGCAAACTCAGGCCTACCAATTTTGCAACAGCCTCACCTGCCAGATTGGGATCTTCCTCTACCTTGCCTTTAGGAGAGCGAATTTACAGCTGCCTGCGGTGGTAACAGTAATCGTTTCTGTTGCCATTCTCTCACTGGATAATTTAAATGCAGCCTCAGGATGAACCTGCTTTCAGATTTGCCTTCTCTGACTTGACATCAACACTTACAATAAGCTTTGGAAAGCAAAATACAATATAAAGCAGTGAAGAGACAGAGAAAAGAGCATAGGAATTTTTTCAATATCCCCTGAGATTTCATATAAGCTCGTGCTATTACAATGGTGATAAACTTTCCTGAAACAAGGCCGGTGATATAAAAGTGAATGGACTGGCAAAGGAACGATGGATTACTCACACACTTAATTTCCCGTACTGTTAATAACTGTTGGGAAATTGCAAATATAGATGTGGTCTATACTTGCTATAATTGTATATTTTTGCTTTCGAACTGGTTATGACACCAATCACATCCCACAAAAAAATGAGCAGTCACAATATGCAAAATTTTGAATCACCTTCTGCAAAAAGATTGCTGCAGTCACCTTGACAGTTCCTCACCTGCCCTCTGATTAAGCTTGCAGCATTGGAGGCCTGGCCACTATCCAGAATAGGATATTGAGTGCAGAGAAGTGGGGGGGGGGGGGGGGGGAGGCGGGGGGGGGTAACTTTGGAAAGGTTGCTGAGCTGGTCTCTCAAGCCGAACTCGACACCCTCATCGGTCCCAATATCGGGCTCTCGATGTCTGTGGTAAAATTCAGCCCAATATAATATATTTCCTTCGGAAGCTAGGAATTGAAACAGCTCTGACCCAAGTGTGTCAGTTACTGCTCAGTTGGTAGCCCACTTGCCTGAAGGTTGTGACTTCAAGTCCTACCCATATTTTGAGCATAAACATAAGGCTGGCACTGCAGCACAGTACCGAGGGACTGTACTGTTGGAGGTACAGCTTTGGTTGATTAAATCAGTTGGACGTGAATGGCCCAATTTCAAAGGAGAACATGGAAGCTGCGTCCTGTAAAATAAAAGCGAATACTATCGATGCTGGAAATCTGAAATATTGTTCTGTAGAGGGATCATTTAAATCCAAAACGTTAACTCTGTTTCTCTCAGGGCAGCACGGTGGCCTAGTGGTTAGCACAACCGCCTCACGGCGCTGAGGTCCCAGGTTCGATCCCGGCTCTGGGTCACTGTCCGTGTAGAGTTTGCACATTCTCCCCGTGTCTGCGTGGGTTTCGCCCCCACAACCCAAAAATGTGCAGAGTAGGTGGATTGGCCACGCTTAATAGAAAAAAATAATTGGGTAATCTAAATTTATTTTAAAAAAACTCTGTTTCTCTCTGCAGATGCTGCCAGTCCTGCCGACTTTATCCAGCATTTTCTGTTTTTATATCATCTAAGTTGTGTCCTGTGGCCAGGCCAATATTTATCACTCAACTGACATCACAAAAACAGGTTATGTGATCATCGGAATGCTGACAGGGGAGGTTGAGGGGAGATTTGATCGAGGTGTTCTAAGTCATGAGGGGTCTGGACAGGGTCGATAGGGGGAAACTGTTCCCATTGGCGGAAGGATTGAGAACTGGAGGGTCCTGATTTAAGGTGATTCACAAAAGAAGCGATGGGGACACGAAGACGCAGCAGTTGGTTGGGATCTGGAATGTATGGCCCGAGACTGTGGTGGAGGCAATTTCAATCCAGGCTTTCCTACGGGGATTGAAAAATGTCCTGAAGAGAAAATGCTTACAAGTCTATGGGTAAAGGTTTGGGGGGGGGGGGGGGGGGGGGGGGGTGGGGGGGGGGGGGCATGAGGTTAATTGCTCCTTCAGAGAGCTATCACAGACACTTTGGTCAGAATGGCTTTGTGTATTGTAGCCATTCTATGGATCTGCGATTATCCCATTGTGGCTGCTGCCTTTCCTACTGTCTGAAGCCCCACCGCTCTCATAGCGAGAGGATTTGTGTATTGGAATAGAAATGTGGCTATTGATGTGGCATGGGCACTCCTTCCACATGATGCTTCTTCTGCAGAAGTAGATCTTGATCTCCAGATTCAGGCCTCTGTCCTTCCAGTTCTTCATCGTCCAAGGATTTTTCTACCTCCTTCATGTCTCCCTCCAGCAACCTCCCCCCCCCCCCCCCCCCCCCCCCCCGCCCCTCAATGACACAACAGGTTGTGAAGGATGCAATAGACCATGATTATGTGGGGAAAACTCTGTTGAGTTACTGCCCAAAAAGCAGAAGCGCATCTTCAGGATGCCAATAGTCTGCTCGATAATGGATCAGGTGGACCTATGCACCATGTTGTATCTCAGAGGACGATGCATGGGTATCATGAGCCATCGTCTGAACGGGTACCCCTTATCCCCAACAACCAGCCCTGTAATTACTGAGGACCTTCAAATGTGTGAGGTACCTGGGAGTGACCCAGGGTGTATGAACCATGGGAACTGGCAGGGTACCTGGATAAACGTGCATGATGTACTTCTGATCATCACAGACTAGTTGAATGTTGATGGAGTGGAACCCTTTCCTGTTAATGAACATCAGGGGGCTGGTGCCATAGAGCTCTGAATGCCACATGTGTGAAATCAATTGCTCACTAGGGAAGCCTATATTAGCTGCAAACTCCAGAAACCTAGCAGCCTGGCTAGCTTCATCGAATGTGAAGTTCACATAATGATGAGTCCTATGGAAAAGGGCACTTTTCAACTTGCCTTGATACATTTATGTGCTGAGGACTATGAGATGCCACATACGTCCCCTGTGGATCCTTGGAATGATCTGCAAGCAAAAAATTGACGTGGCAGTGATTTTTGGGGTTGTTGGCAGGAGATTCCACCCAGTCCTCCCACAGAATGATCTACCACATCTCCTGGCAAGCACACTCATGTGCAGCATTGCCTATTGCTCATCTCCAGATAGGAATGTTTTCTTTGGTAGACCCTTGCGGATGTGCATTGCCTCCGTGGGATGGGCCTAACCTCCTCATCTTCTGGGTGTTTCTGGGGTTCCCTTGGATCATGGACCTCAGGCTGGGTCTCCTCCTGATGCTGGGCTAGGCGGCATCAAACCCTTCTCCTCTTCTTCAATTGGATCACTGCCATCTATAGGCAGCATTAAGCGCATGATCCATTATTCAATCCTCCTCCTCACTGGGGGCTGATAGATGCAGCAGATTAATGAACACCAGGCAAATATAGTAGACCTCCCATTTGCAAACAGAAATCCAATGTCATGCCTTCGAGCTGCATCTGTGCTACCAGCATTTTGCTGATACAGCCTTGCAGCTGAGGCGCAAACTGACAGATCCAGGTGACCGCGATGCCAGCCTTGAGACTTGACATCTCAATCCCACAGAGGCAGGGAGAGCTTTCGATGCATTCATGGGTCCCATTATAATTGCAATTGATATTCCAACCCTCACACCTGGACCCATCACTGTTAACATCCCCATGTCCAGTGTGGACCTCACTCGACCCCGTTTCGAAGCTTTGTCCACAGTCACTTATAAAGGAGTCATCTTTCCAGGAAAGTTTGAATACCCTCCTTTGTAATACTTTCTCCCCTTTTACAGATTGCAAGTCCAGGCCCTAAAACTTATCATCCCACCCGCAGCCCAGTACCAAGCCAGACATGTCCATGGCACGGACTGTAAGATCATGACCACACCCTCTACACCGTAACCCAATTTAGCACACAGGCCTTGCCCCTCCCTGGAGCCAGACTATGACGTGCGTGCCATGCAAAATGCTGCAGCATGGCCTGCAAAGCCCCAGGACTGCCTTTAAGCTCACACCATGACCTCTTGGTCAGAGACCAGAGAATATGACCTTCTTTCAATGAGCTCTCCTGTTCCTTCCTTACCGCTGACAACCCAGTTGTCATTCATTCCAATGAGTCTCTGTGCAACCTGTTTCTCTTATGCCAGAGTAACACAAGCTACCTCCTCAGATTCTGGAGTTTGTGTGAATCCACCCCTATTAACACAGAGTAAATCCCATCCAGCCCTTTCTTTGTCTGTGTACTAGTCTTCCATGTCAGGTTCCAACTTCTCCACCCTCGGTCCCCCCCCCCCCCCTCTGATTGCCCATTGTCCCCCACATTTCCTTCCCCATTCCCCCTCTCCAACGCCCCACCATTGCCCATTGTCCCCCATGTTTCCTTCCTCCTTCCCCATGCCCCCTACTTCAATTCTCCCATTGCCCATTCTCCCCCACATTTCCTTCTCCAGTCTTCCCCTCCAACGCCCCACCATTGCCCGTTGTCCCCCATGTTTCCTTCCCGATTCCCTCACTTCAATTCTCCCATTGCCCGTTGTCCCCCACATTTCCTTCCCCATTCCGCACACTCCAACCGCCACCATTGCCCATTGTCTCCCATGTCGCCTTTCTCCTTCCCCACCTCCACCCAGGATGCAATGCTGCTCTCGGTTTCAGAGCTTAGCCTTGCCTGAGACCTGCAGAACACACCCTTGCAGAGTACGGAGGAAGCCAGTGAGCAGCCCCACCCCACACCCTCACTGGTGAGGACCAGTAGCATCTCACTGGTGAGGACCCAGGGCAGAGCTGCTGCAGGTAGACTCTGAATGATCCACTCACCACAAGGCTGTGAATGAAGTGAGGGCTGACAGCTGCAAACCACCAAATGTTATTTAAACCAGTCTAATTTCCTACAAGATTGGGGTTAGGAATGTGATTCCGGCGATTGGCCTTTTTAACGAGCACTCATGACGTGGCAATGCAAATGGCGTTCTCCCGACGTGGATCAGGGGGGGACCCGACCCACCATCAGCCCACCACGAAAGTGGTGTGGGGAAGAATCCAAATTAAATTCCGTCGGTGGGATTCCGACTTTAGGCCTCTCTCCATATCCTCTGCTCCCACTCATCACGAAACATGCCACTGGCAGCACTGGAGTATTCCACCGCAAGTATGGTCACTTCTGTCTGCGTCAAGAAAGCTGACAACACCTGTGGAATAGAACTGTACCCCCCCCCCCCCCAGGGATCAAAGGTTAACGCACCCTGTAGTTAAATTCAGCCGATAAAACCACATCCCTCGCCAATATCTTGAGACCTGAGCTGCGTATTTAAACCAATCAATTTGTGTTGAAAAGGGTGTTTTTTTGTTTTACTTTTTAAATTTTTGAGTACCCAATTATTTTTTCCAATGAAGGGGCAATTTATTTAGCATGGCCAATCCACCTACTCTGCACATCTTTGGGTTGTGGGGGCGAAACCCACGCAAACACGGGGAGAATGTGCAAACTCCACACGGACAGTGACCCAGAGCCGGGATCGAACCTGGCACCTCAGCGCCGTGAGGCAGCTGTGCTAACCACTGCGCCACCGTGCTGCCCTTTGAAAAGGGTGGTTAATCATAATAATGAAGCATCTGATCTAAATTGCCGACTTGTAGAACTGTTCAGATGTTCTATGGCTGTAATCACTGATCTACCAGAAGACTGTTGAATTAATTCAGCACCTTAACAAAAAAAATCCAACGATTCGCTAATTGTCCAGTACGTCTACTAACCAACTTAGAAACACCACTAACATTCCCATGCACCATCGCTTCTCAACTCCAACCACACCATAACCGTCCTATCCAGACACCTTGCTATCTTTTTTATTAATAATTTAAAGTGCACAATTCTTTTCTTTCAACAATTAAGGGAGGAATTAGCATATCTTTGGCTTGTAGGGGTGAGACCCATGCAGACACGGGGAGCGTGTGCAAACTCCACATGGACAGTAACCCGGGCCAGGATCGAACCCGGGTCCTCGGCGCTGTGAGGCAGCAGTGCTAACCACTGTGCCACCATGCCGTCCCAACACCTCACGATCGTACAACATCACTTCCGTACCCTAGATTGCTAAGATGGTAGACACTCAGCTGGTACATCTCTACACCACTCTACCCAGACCTGAAACGACCGATCCAAATCTGTTCATCAGCTAATCCTTCGCCGGATTCCTGACACCCATACAGAACACCTCGCTTAGCCAACTGTAACCGGGAACACAGTCTCCTGAATCATCCTCCGCAATGACACTGGACAGAATTCCCCGGCCATTGGGACTGTGTTTTCCATGGGCCGTGCACCCTGCCTGCGGGTTTCCTGGTGGTTTAGAATGGCCTCAATGGGAAATCCCATTGACAAGCGGTGGGAAGAGAGAATCCCGTCACCAGTGAGCAGCACGTTGCTGAGAAACACACGGATGGAGTGCCGGAGAATCCAGCCCACTGTCTCTGCTCACATATAGTATGAGCCTTCTATTAACACAAATCTATCTCCATTTCCTCATCCAAATGAAGATTTCACTGGCCTGGTAAATATTAATTCAAATGAAACTGTCTGTTTTCAAAAACATTCATTCTTTGCATTTATTGTCCATGCCTAATTAACTTGTATATTGTTATAGTTTATCAGAGTGGGAGACACGTAGATAACTCATGGCAGGGGATGGTGCTCCAATGAACGAACATCACAATGCCTCATCGGCCATGTGTGTATGAGTTCAGGTCTGTTCACATGACCAGAGACACGTCCACCAGGACCTTTCATGTCTCCTTTATATGATGCACAGGTAATATTCAGCACCAAGGAACAAAGAAGGCTGTAGGTATTTTGTTAAATGGAAAATGAATTTACGCTTTGCAGAAACACCACTAGCTCCGAGGGGTCGAATGCAAAATCCAGAATTGACTCCACTTAATGGACCATTGTTAAAAAAATGATGCAGAACATTCAAAGCAGCAGCCAATTTGAAAAGATACTCGGTCGTTACCTCCAGGGCTAAGAGCTAGTTTTCTGCTTGAATGAACCTTTAAAGAGTTAGTGACAAAAAAAAAATGTACTTTTATTTTCCATCTCACTTCTGGCTGCGTCAATTACTTTCATTACTTTTGAGGTTTGCGGTGCATGGTCACCTCTGACTTCTGTCAATTATTGTTCATTTCAGGCTTGTAGCTTTGTGGATTCGTACACCGCATGATTTGTAATGGGGAAATGGAATCGCTGCCCTTTTGTGTGTCAGGTCTCTTCTGTGGAAGAACAGGCTTTCACGCTTGTGTCTTCCAGCGATTTTGAAATGGAAAGTGGCAGGGGTTACAGGGTATCCATGTATAGACTTACGGTTGTGCTTCAGCGAGCAACATTTTTTCTCTCTGCGGTTAAGTTATTCTACTTCTCAGCGTGGATTTCCTTTATGACTTTCTGGCTCATTCCTCAGCAGGAGGAGGCCTGGCAACACAGAGAGGCAGAAGGTGAAGGATGGTTGAGAACTCGACCCACATGCAACCAAAACTACTCCCCCCCCCCACCCCCCCCCCCCCCCCAAAGAAAAACGTATTCCAGGCTCATCAAAAAAAACAAAGGAATGTTCCGGCAGATTTTCGAACACTATCTGGTAAAATCCCACTCACTTTCTACGTCACCTGGCACAGGTGGGCTCAGCAATCGGTGAGAGGAAATGGAAACTTGCTGAGAAAAGGCAACGAGCGGGATTCTCTGTCCCGCAAGCCAAGTTTTCCGGCATGGAGCGTCCCCCTCCCCGCCGGCAGTGGAATTGTCCGTTCCCGCATCTGGCCAATGGGGTTTCCCATTGTGGCCACCCGTGGGAGGTGGTGTGTTTCCGGGCGAAGCAGAGGATCCCGCAGAATATTTGCAAAGTGGTAGCGATATCGTTAATAGTCACCTCGTTTCGCTCATCCTTTGCTGGTCTGGTTTCTCCACTTTTCTCTCTCGTTTCCTCTTCTTTCTTACCTGCAGAGAGTCATGCCCAGGATAAGAATGGGTAAGACACTGACTCAGCCCAGTCTGGGAAGAATGCGAAATGCCAAATGGAGTTCTGATCGAAAATTAGGATTTCCTACTCTGTGCCATTCATTTTCTGGCAATGACCATCATTAGTTTCCTTACCTCCTAATTTGGTCGTTTTGGTTGTTTAAGGGATGGTTATTCATTCAAGGGATGTGGGTATCGCTGGCTGGGCCAGCATTTGGTGGCCATCCCTAATTGCCCTTGAACTGAGTGGCCTTGCTAGGCCATTTCAGAGGGCATTTATGAGTGAACTGCATTGCTGTGTATCTGGAATCACATATAGGCTCAACCAGGAAAGGATGGCAGATTTCCTTCCCGAAAGTGCATTATTGAACCAGGTGGGTTTTTACACCAGTTGCCAATGGTTTCATGGCCAGCATTTAGACTTTTTGTTTAAGATTTTTAATTGAATTCAAATTTCACCATCTGCCGTGGGGGGATTTGCAGCGGCATTTTTCCTGGGGCCCTGGATTACTGGTCCAGTGAATATACCACTATGCCACTGTCCTCCCTTTGGATGCAGTGGTGAAGTGAAATTTCTTGTGGCGTTAAAATGCCCTAGTCTCAAACCTAACCCTTTGAAGCCACCCCACACCAATGGGGAAAAGAAGATCCCAACAGAATTCTGGCCATTGTATCTATTGTATCGCAATCATCATCCCAGCTCGGTAACTACGGGTGGAATTTTCTAGCAATCCCACTCTCGGGATCTTCTGGACCTGCCGATGGTGACCCCTCCCCCGCCCAGGCCCCCCATCCCCCCTTGCCTTGTGTTCCCGGGTGGCAGAGGGTGCGAACAACAGGAAACCCCATTGACGGCAGCAGGACCGGAAGGTCCCACCGCCAGCCAATGGCAGGACCGGAAGATCTCACTGACAGCCAATGGCGGGACCGGAGGATCCCACTGCCGCCCAATGGCGGGCCACACTAGGCGCCGCAGAACATGCTGCGAGGGGTGGATGAATCCTGCCCGAAGTGTGAAAATAATTGCTGCAAGTTTGAGCGTTACCCTCCTGAGCTCCAATTATGGGAAGGGTAAAGGTACCACCCCCAACCCCGCACCCCCAATACTCTGTGGAGCGTGGGGTACCTTTAAATTCAGGTCTTATTTAGTTTCTTTGAAGTAAAAATTTCCCATTCCCCAAGTAATTGAACAATTCAGCCCAATCCCGCCCTCATTTGGTGTCCACACTCATGTGATTTCAGCAGGGGCCTGTCACCAGACAGCGATCACGAACAGGAACTCAACCTTACGGCCTATCATTTGGGTGTGGAGCCTCAAGCTCCGATTATCACCTGGCTTGCTGCCTGGAGGTTACTATGATGGCAGAAAAATACCAGCAGCAGTGTAAAATGGTCCTTAAACGGGGCCTTAATTGCTCTAATTAGCCTTTGTGAATGGACAGCCGACATGGTTTCCAGTCCACCCTGGGAAAGCACCCGGAAGCGGGAATGTGTTGGGGAGCCCTCCAGTCTCAGCTCTCTGCTATTTTCCTGGTTCTCCCTTCTTCAACCTCAAGATTCCAATAGATTGCCCAGTATTTCAGGTCAATGACACTTTTGTCACAACTGGGATGTTTGACAAAGATTATTGGCCTGAACGTTGACTGGGATTTTCCCAGTCCCCAGGGAAGGAAGTCATGGGAAGCCGCCTTGCATTGACTCCTGGATGCATTTCTACCTCAGCAGGTCCCAGCTGAGAGACCAACTGCTCCAACAAAGAAGGAAGGCTGAGGGGTGATTTTAAAAAAAAAAAAAATTTTTATTGAAGTTTTTCAACAATAAATTTTCTCCCCGCAGTTAGACAAGGTGTGGTTCTACACCGAAACAAGAAAAGAACTCCCCCCCCCCACCCAAACAGAATAATAAATAATAACAAACAACAATACAAGAAAGAAGAAAATAACAAGCCCACCGTCGCAAAAACAAACCCCCTTAACCAGCCCGAAACCCCCCCCCCCCCCACCCCTACCTCCCCCCCCCCCCCCCCCCCCCCCCCCCCCCCCCCCCAGGTTGCTGCTGAGACTGACCACCCTCTACCCCTTCGCCAGGAAATCAAGAAAGGGCTGCCACCGCCGAAAGAACCCCTGTACCGACCCCCTCAGGGCAAACTTCATCCTCTCCAACTTGATGAACCCAGCCATGCCGTTGATCCAGGCCTCCGAACTCGTTGGCCGCGTGTCCCTCCACTGTAACAGAATCCTGCGCCGGGCTACTAGAGACACAAAGGCCAGAATGCCGGCCTCTCTCGCTCCTGCACTCCCGGCTCCGAAGCTACCCCAAAAGCCCCCAGCCCTGCCTGACCCTAGACCCGACCACTTCAGACAAAGTCCCCGCCACCCCCTTCCAAAACCCCTCCAAGGCCAGACATGCCCAAAACATATGGGTGTGGTTCGCTGGGCCTCCCGAACACCTCCCGCACCTGTCTTCCCCTCCAAAGAACCGGCTCATCCTGGCCCCTGTCATGTGCGCCCTATGCAGCACTTTCAGCTGAATTAAGCTGAGCCGTGCGCAAGAAGAGGACGAGTTTACCCTCTCAAGGGCGTCCAACCACATTCCATCCTCAATGTCTTCCCCTAGCTCTTCCTCCCACTTCGCTTTGAGCTCCTCTACTGAGGCCTCCTCCTCCTCCTGCATCAGCTGGTAAATAGCTGAGATCTTCCCCGCACCGACCCAGGTCCCCGAGAGCACCCTATCCTGCACCTCCCTAGGCGGCAGCAGCGGGAACTCCGCCACCTGCCGCTTAACAAATGCCCTGATCTGCATATACCTGAAAGCGTACCCAGGGGGGAGGTTCCACTTCCCCTCCAGTTCCTCCAGAGTCGCGAACTTCCCATCAAGGAAGAGGTCCCCAATCTGTCTGATGCCTGCCCTGTGCCAACTCCCAAATCCACCATCCATTCTACCCGGTGCAAATCGGTGATTACCCCATATCGGGGCCCAGACTGAGGCCTTCACTTCCCCTCTATGCCACCTCCACTGCCCCCAGATTTTGAGGGACGCCACCACTACCGGACTCGTGGAGTACTTTGCCGGGGGGAGTGGAAGTGGGGCCGTCACCAAAGCCTCCAGACTCGTACCCACACAGGACGCCGCCTCCAATCTCTTCCATGCGTCAGCCTCCCCCTCTGTCACCCACCTGCGAATCATTACCACATTCGCCGCCCAATAATACCCACCCAGGTTGGGCAGCGCCAAACCTCCTACCTCCCTTCTTCACTCCAAGAATACCCTCCTTACTCTCGGGGCCTTCCGCGCCCACACGAACCCGAGAATAGACTTATTCCCCCTTTGAAAAAAGCCTTTGGGATCAATATTGGGAGGCACAGGAAAAGAAACAAAAACCTCGGGAGCACCATCATCTTAATTGACTGGACCCTGCCCGCCAACGAGAGCGGCAGCGCGTCCCACCTCCTGAACTCTTCCTCCATCTGCTCCACCAGCCTTGAAAAGTTAAGCCTATGCATGGCCCCCCAGGTCCGAGCCACCTGGACCCCAATATACCTAAAGCTCCTCTCAGCCCTCTTCAATGGGAGCTCACCTATCTCCCTCTCCTGATGCCCCAGGTGCAGGACAAACAGCTCACTTTTCCCCACATTGAGCTTGTAACCCGAAAAGTCCCCAAACTCCTCAAGTATCTTCAACACCTCTGGCATCCCCTCAGCTGGATCCGCGACGTACAACAGTAGATCATCTGCGTACAACGACAGCCGGTGTTCCTCCCCACCCCGCACAATCCCCCTCCAGCTCTTCGAATCCCTCAGTGCCATGGCTAGGGGCTCAATCGCTAACGCGAAGAGCAGGGGAGACAAGGGGCACCCCTGCCTCGTCCCCCTGGAAGCCGAAAGTCCTCCAACCTCCTCCCGTTCGTCACCACACTCGCCACCGGGGAGCTGTACAGCAACCTCACCCAGCTGATGAACCCCTCACCAAACCCAAACCTCCTCAAGCCTTCCCACAGGTAACTCCACTCCACCCTATCAAAAGCTTTCTCCGCATCCATTGATGCCACTATTTCTGCCTCCCCAGCTGCCGGCGCCATCATCATAACATTAAGGAGCCGCCGTACGTTGGCATTCAGTTGCCTCCCCTTTACAAATCCCGTTTGGTCCTCATGGATAACCGTCGGGACTACATCTTCCACCCTCCTGGACAGTACCTTTGCCAACAACTTTACATCCACATCAAGGAGCGAAATCGGCCTGTAAGATCCACACTGAAGGGGGTCTTTGTCCCGCTTCAGGATCAAAGAAATAATTGCCCTGGACATCGTTGGGGGCAGAGCCCCCCCCCTCCCTTGCCTCATTCAGGATCCTCACAAGCAGCGGGCCCAGCAGATCCGAAAACTTCTTGTCAAATGCCACCGGGAACCCGTCAGGTCCTGGTGCTTTCCCTGTCTGCATACTTCCCAGCGCCTCCATCAGTTCCGCCAGCTCGATTGGGGCCCCCAGACCCTCCACCCACTCATCCCCTACTCTTGGGAACTCCAGCCTCTCCAGAAAGTGGTCCATCCCTCCTGCCTCCCTAGGGGGCACCGCTCAGTACAGCCCTTCATAAAAGGATCTGAACACCCCATTGATGTCCTTGCCACCCCGCACCAAGTTCCCTCCTGCATCCGTGACTCCCCCTATCTCTCTCGCTGCCTCCCGTTTCCTGAGCTGGTGGGCCAGCAGCCGACTTGCCTTCTCCCCATACTCTTACAAATCCCCCTGCGCCCTCCTCCACTGCGCCTCCGCCTTCCGGGTGGTCAGTATATAAAACTCCGCTTGGAGATTGTGCCGCTTCCTCAAAAGCCCCTCCTCCGGGGCATCCGCATATCTCCTATCCACCCTTACCATTTCCTCCACCAGCCTCTCCCTCTCGGCCCTCTCCCCCCTCTCCCTGTGTGCCCAAATGGATATCAGCTCCCCTCTGACTACTGCCTTCAGCGCTTCCCAAACAACCCCAACTTGCACCTCCCCGTTGCCGTTGGCTTCCAGATACCCCTCTATGCCCCTACGGACCCGCCCACACACTTCCTCCTCTGCCAAAAGCCCCACATCTAACCTCCATAGCGGGCGCTGGTCCTTCCCCTTCCCCAGCTCCAGATCCACCAAATGCGGAGCATGGTCAGATATGGCTATCGCCGAATACTCTACCCCCACCACTCTCGGGATTAGCGCCCTACTGAGAACAAAAAAGTCAATCCAGGAGTAAGCCTTGTGAACATGGGAGAAAAAGGAGAACTCCCTACTCCCTGGTTTCAAGAACCTCCAAGGGTGCACCCCTCCCATCTGATCCATGAACCCCCTCAGCACCGAGGCCGCCGCCGGCCTCTTGCCCGTCCTAGACTTCGAGCGATCCAGAGCCGGATCCAGCACCGTATTAAAGTCCCCACCCAGGATCAAACCCCCCGTCTCCAGGTCCGGGATCTGGCCCAGCATTCGCCGCATGAAGCCCGCATCGTCCCAGTTGGGGGCGTACACATTGACCAGGACCACCCGCTCCCCCTGAAGTCTACCACTCACCATTACATATCTACCTGCACTGTCCGCCACCACATTGGACGCAATGAACGACAAGCTCTTACCGACCAATGTTGCCACCCCTCAGTTCTTCGCATCGAGCCCCGAGTGAAACACCAGTCCCACCCAGTCTTTTCTTAGCCTCACCTGATCCGTAACCTTGAGGTGCGTCTCCTGGAGCATAGCCACATCCGCTCCCAGCCCCCTCAAGTGTGCCAAGACCTGGGACCGCTTCACCGGACCATTCAGCCCCCTCACGTTCCATGTGACCAGCCGAATCTGGGGGGTCCTCCCCCTCCCTCCGTGCCGATCAGCCATAGCTCTCCCTCAACCCACCACGTGCCCAGGGAACCCCCCCCAAGCCCGTTCCCCACGGTGGCAGACCCCCCTCCCAACCCCCCCCCCCCGAGCCCCCCGCCCAAGCCCCCCCACCCCCCCCAAGCTAGGTCCCCCCCAGCTGCGTTACCCCTAACATTGTACTTCCGTAAGTCAGCCGACTCCTGCTGATCCCGGCTACTCCCGCCATACCAGTGACCCCCCCCCCCCCCCCCCCCCCCCAATGCAACATAACCACCAATCCCCCCTCCCATTACCGGCCCCGCCTCCAACTCCTCCGGTGCGGGAAGAAAGCACCGCGGGGTCCATCTCGAACCCCGCGCTCCAGTCCTGATAAATCCTAATGTCCGCATTCTCCCACCTGCTGCTCCTTTCCTTCTTCGCCCATCTCAACACGCACTCACGGTCGACCAAGCACTGAAAGCGGGCCAGCACAGCCCTGGGCGGCTCGTTCAGCCTGGGCTTCCGCAGCAGCACTCGATAGGCACCCTCCAGCTACAGGGGTCCCCGGAACAACCCCGCACCCATCAACGAGTTTAACATCAGGGCCACGTAGGCCCCCAAATCCGAACTTTCCAGCCCCTCCGGGAGGCCCAAAATCCACAGGTTCTTCCGGCGGGAGCGGTTCTCCATCTCCTCCATCCTTGCCAACCATTTCTTGTGAAGCGCCTCGTGCGACTCCACCTTCACTGCCAGGCCCAGGAGCTCGTCCTCGTTCTCTGAAGCCTTTTGCTGCAGCTTCCGAATCTCCGTGACCTGAGCCGTCTGAGTCGCCATGAGCTCGTCCAGCGTGGCCTTAAACGGCTCCAGGATCTCAGCTTTTAGCTCCCTGCAGGAGCGCTGAAGCAGCTCCTGCTGCTCCCGCGCCCACTGCCGGTTCCCCGCCCTGCCGCCATCTTATTTTTTCAGCCTCGCACCTTCTTCTGCTGCAAAGTCGACTTTTTGACCGCTCCACTTCTAGTCCAGCCCATCCACCGGCCGCTGAGCACAGTGGATGTGTTCCCACCTGGGGAAAAGCCGAATCAGCGCCGTTGCGGGCCCTTAAAAGAGCCCGAAAGTCCAAAAATAGCGGGAGCTACCGAACGTGCGGCTTAGCTCCGCATCGCTGCAACCAGAAGTCCCGTCCCCGCTTCTTCAATGGCCTTGGTGAGATATTTTCACAGTTGTTCCCTCTGCTGCTAGAATTCAGCTTTCATAAAGGCCCTCATGTCAGCTTGAGGCCTCTAAGCCCGCCCTTCCCCCGCCTGCATGCTGGAAGAGGCTTTTATCTTTGCTGCAGCTTCAGCCAAATCTTTCACTGTTTCTGCGGGTCTGGTAACCAAGAAACATATCATTCCTGGGGGAAAGTACTCCTCCAACATTCACCTACGCCTTTTCATCAAAATTCCATTTTGATTAAAAAAGAGCTCTTTTCTGTAACCTTAGGCAGGAGCTGCCTTGTGTGTGACCACTCACTCCATGGTGCACACCGGAAGCCCTGAGGGGTGACTTAATAGGGATATTTAAAATTATGAAAAGTTTGGATAAAGTGGATACAGTGATAGTGAGCGATATCTTACCAGAAAATGACGAAATGTCAGTTCTGGTGTGAAAAACAGCCGTCGGCGGAATTTCACGTAGGATTTTGAGCCTTTTAAACAAAGGTTTTTTTCACCACATGAATCACCCCACACACTTGGCGGCCTTGCGCTGATTCACTCACTAATCACTGCAATCACTGGGGAGCTCCATATAAATGCCGCCCCAGCACTTGTTCCAGATCCATTGCCGGTGAGATGGCAGCCAGGAAGCCTACTCCAAGATTTTCCGAGGGAGCACCGACCAGACTTCTGGATGGAGTCTGGCAGGGATGAGCCGAGCTGTACCAGCACTCCAGGATGAAGCCCCATGTCAGGTGCACCCTGAGCAGTGAAGATCCTGAAGAATCATGGCTACCTGAGGGCTCCCCTCCGATATCTCCCTCGAAGGTGAAGCCACCAGGGTCACTCTTTTGTAGACCCTGAATGTGATGTCACAACAGCGCCCGGTGAATATTCCATGAGGGGAGGTGCTCGCTAATGACATGCTAATGTATAAAATGAGGTTCTTGGGCTCTGTAGCCATCTAAGATGGACACTGGGCTACAAAATGGAGAACTGCTAAGGCTGCAGGAAAAAACAGTCTTAGTGAGGACAAACAGCTTGCAGAAGACTAATTTGCATTCTGCACGTACAGAAACCAGTTTCTGGCCAGGTGCAGAGTTTCAGCCAAAGGTGCAAATGGGAAACAGATCTGCATAGTAATGAGGTGATCCAGATCCAGACCCCGCACAATAGAAACATTTAAGTATCAATGGATACTTTTCCGTAGACGCCCAGACAGAATGGCGCCAAAGCAACCAACACAAAGAGCCGTAGGGACCGCCCCACCCATCGAGGAACGACCCTCAGATTGGGGAGTTTGGAAGATATCGATTGGGAGAGGCCCAATCGATACCTGGCAGGTGAAAGAACCGCCCCAAGGGGGCACGGACTTCTAGGACCTATAAGAGTAGGTCCCGCACATGGTTCGGTCTGCTTGCTCCGGCCCAAGTCTGTTGTTTTGCTCCGGCCCAGACTTGTTACATCGCATCCTGACTCCAGTTTCATCACCGGCCGTTGAGCCTCAGCCACCGAACTGTAAGTGCCAATACAACGATCGCTACGTGATCCAGACCTTGCTAGATCTTGACAACTTTACGAATCAGAAAGTTGCAGACCAAGAACGGGACGAAGGCCTTGTTCCCTGACCTTGCCCGTTCCTGTCTAGATAAGTATTTAGTTGTTTAGTATTAGAAGTAAGTTAGTCTCTTTAGCGTATGCATGTGTATTTATTATATTTGTTATAATAAACACCAATCGTTTGGACTTACTAATCGGTGTACGGATTTATTACTTTGAACCTGACATTGATATACTTGTGACGGTGTCTCAATACGGCACCTGGCGACTCCGAGCATAATTACATATACAGAGCCATAGCAGTGTTAAGCACACGGCCTTTAAACGGAGGCGTGTTAATCACACTCCAGTAAAACGAGCAACAGCTCCCACGGTAGGACTCGCACTATTTCACTGGAGGGGGCGCGCAGTGGAGATTGCAAATCCCAATCATGCTGGAGAGCATCCGTTTTTTGATTCTCTGCGGATTTTGAGCGAGCCCATGCCGACTTTCTGACGGACGGAGAGAGAGGGCTCAAAATCACTCCCAATGTTTCTTATGGGGAACAGCACAACTTGAGGCCTTCACTATAAGATAGTCACCAAAAATCCAAAAGGGAACTAAAAAAAAATCTTCATCCAAAGAGAATGTGGCACTCACTCTCCATAAGATGTAAGAGCGAAAGTAGGCCATTCAGCCCATCGAGTCTGCTCCGCCATTCAGTGAGATGATGACTGATCTGATGTGATAATCCTCAACTCCACTTTCCCATCTTATCCCCATAACCCTTGATCCCTTCCTGATTAAAAATCTGTCCACCTCATCCATGAACACACTTAACAACCCAACCTTTACAGCTCTCTGAGGTAAAGAATTCCACAGATTCCCTACCGTCAGAGACAAGAAATTCCCTCCACATCTCTGTCTTAAATGGGCGACTTCTTACTCTGAGATTATGTCCTCTGGTCCTAGACTCTCTGACAAAGGGAAAGAACCTCTCAGCATCTACCCTGTCAAACCCCCTGAGAATCCGATATAACTCAACAAGGACACCCCTCATTTTTCTAAACTCCAATCTTCTCAATTCTCCTCAGAAGAAAATTTCTCCATCCCTGGGATCAACCTAGTGAACCTTCTCTGGGCTGCCTCCAATGTCAGTATATCTTTCCTTAGATAAGGGGAGTGGTTGCAGAAAATAGTCTAGATGCATTTAAGGGGAAGCTTGGAGATGAGGGTGAAGGGAATAGAGTTACGACGATAGATGTAGATGAGAAAAGATGGGAGGAGACCTTTGTGTAGCATGAATGCCAACATGGATTTATTTGTCTGCGTGGCTTGTTTCCATACTGTGTTTTCAATGTAATCCTATGTAAACGTAATTAAAGTCCCAATTAGGGGTAATTTTCCTGGCCAGGGTGGGTGGTGTGACCTCCTTCATCACTTGCGGTGTCCACTGTTCTGTTCTTAATTGGACGGCGGACCCTCAAGAGAGGTAAAGTTGCTGAGGTGGTCCCACAGCTGGGAGAAGTGGGCCTGGGATCCACCTTTCACCTCGGTGTCAGGGTCCCGGCACCCCACTTAAAATTCAGGCCAGTTTGTTTCTCCCACAGCTGAATATCTCCAACATTTTCTATTCTTTCATATGTCCTTCATCTACAGTTTATTGTTTTTGCATAGACCATTGGGTCTGCTGTCCCTGCTTTCCATGGAAGTACTAACCTCCACAGGCGTTAATTGTTTTTCGATGCAACGTGTAAATACCACTTTCTACAGATGTGGGCATGCAAGTAAACATTTAAAAAAATATTTAGTGTATCCAATTCATTTTTTTTCCAATTAAGGGGTAATTTAGCGTGGCCAATCCAGGCAAACATGGGGAGAATGTGCAAACTCCACATGGACAGTGACCCAGAGCTGGGATCGAACCTGGGACCTCGGCGCCGTGAGACAGCAATGCTAACTACTGCGCCAACGTGCTGCCCTGCGTGCAAGTAAACATGATGATTGCAGATCACCTTTGGCTTCAGCTTGGCATTCCTCTAGCCGGTACTATCAAATTTTGCCATAAAATAGGCATTAGGTCCCTTATTAGCATAATGTCTATTTCTGTCAGTTACCAAAGACATTGAAATATTGTGTGAAGTAAATGTTTTTATTTTAGATATTTTGGAGGTTTAGGGGATTATTTTGTGAAGCCGGCTAGTGGCCATGTATGTGTTGGTGTGTGAACATAATCTAATTATGCTGGGGACTGTGTGCCTATAGGGTTGGTGTCATCAAAGGAGCCGAAGTGTAAAAGCCATGCACTTGAAGTAAATTTGGCTAAGTGAATTTTCTATCAGCGATGAGACATGGATAGAAATTTGCATTTGGAGATAATGAAGGTTTTTTGTGTTCAGCTGTTAAATTTCAATGGGAAGTAAAAGGGGTTTATAACTTGGAAAAGGTCATAAAAAATATGGCAGATATAATACATTTTATTTGACCTGAAGGTGGTGGCAATAGGGAAAACATTTTTACCTCCTGGGAAAGGTGAATTTCAAAGAAGGATAAGGACAATGGAATCAAGATGAAAAGAGGCGAGGCTACTTAAAAAGAGAAACTGAAAGGTTTGGGTGAGTGGCCATGTAAGACCTCTTGGAGTGTGCCTTGTGCTGGAAGAGAACTGTCAGGAATTAAAGTGAGGCAGCTTCAGCTAACCCAGAAAAGTTTTTTCAGACAGCAGGGTTTTGTTTTGAAGTTTCTTTAATTTTCCACAGCAGAGTAGGAGTAGGATTGAAGCCCTGTGACATATCTCCTTTACAGCAACTGTGGGTTTGCCTTGTGGTAATATTAATTGGATTTTTAATAAATTAAATGTCTGTGGTAGTATGACTAGAGGTACTACGGTACCTGGGAATGTGAGCTACCATTGGTGGAGAAGGCTCGCTGCTCATTGGCCCAAGTGTTTGCTTTTCATTGGTCGGGACGTAAGGTAGCTCCGCCCAATGAGGCGGGGTATAAGGATCCGTGTTTCCAAACAGCCATCCTTCTTTCTTACTCGAGCTGCTGGGGAAACATCTTGTAGATTAAAGCTTTCAATTTGGACTACTCCTTTGTTTCAGTAGTTATTGATTGCGCATCAATGTCTGTAAGGGATTGTTGCCCAAAGGGGTGTGCATTTGTGAGTCGTCAAACCTAGTAGGAAATCATCATGGGGAATAATCTGTAAGATTAATTTTAACTGTGTACCTGTAATTTTGTGTGTTTAAATTATTCTTTCTTTTGCTAGTAAATGTTCTCATTTTAATATTTAATATCGCCAAAGGTGTTACTAGAATTTATGGCTTCTGACTTCAGTACCCGTATCGTCTTGTGGTAAAAATACCAAAAGAAAAAAAGAGTTGTGATAGCCAGGACAGGGGATGTTTCTTGCTCGGTTCCCGCCTGCTGCGGCCGTTGGACACCACTGCCTGTGATCGACGACACCGCGATGCACGGCTTTGCGACCCTCCCATCACCCGCCGCCGACCCACCCGCAGGTCGCAACACCGACTTTGAAAATGACTGCATTAGGGCAACGTCTAGGGGAAGACTGCTGCAAAGTTGGCACTTTTAAATCTTAGCTGGAAGCTGGACGAAAGGAAGAGAAGTGGCATATTGGTAATGTCCCTGGATTAGTAATCTTGTGGTGCAGGTGAATCTTCTGGGGACATCGATTCAAATCCCATCATGAAAGCTGGTGGAATTCAAATTCAATTTGGAATTGAAAGTTTGGGTGGAATTTTCCGCCACCCGTGGAGCGTTTTGCAGAGGCCGTCTGCCATTGGCTGGCTGTGGGATGGTTCAATCCAGCCGCTATCAACGGGTTTTCCCGGGGTTTGCGCCCTCCACCGCTGAGGTACCTGTGGTGGGGAGTCACCGCCAGCAGGAATGCTTTGTCCCTGGTCTCAGTAATGGTAACCATGAAACCCGATTTGGATGCATAGCCTGGTTTTCTGTTGTAATCCTATGTTGGAAAAACACACGGGCAGCACGGTGGCGCAGTGGGTTAGCACTCTGCCTCACAGCGCCGAGGTCCCAGGTTCGATCCCATTTCTGGGCCACTGTCCGTGTGAAGTTTACACATTCTCCCCATGTTTGTGTGGGTTTCGCCCCCACAACCCAAAGATGTGCACAGTAGGTGGATTGGCTACGTTAAATTGCCCCTTAATTGGAAAAAATTAATTGGGTACTCTAAATTTATTTATTTTTAAAGTTGGAAAAACCCATGTGGTTCACTCAAGTCCTTTAGGGAAGGAAATCTGCCATCCTTACCCAGTCTGGCCTACATGTGACTCCAGACCCACAGCAATGTGGTTGACTCTTAACTGCCCACTGAAATGGCCGACAGCCACTTACTCCAAGAGCAATTAGAGATGGGCAGCAGTACATCCGTAAAACAGTATTTTAAAAAAAAATCACTCTCTTGCCAGTCAATCAACTTTCTATCAAAGCTGAAACATCTCTTATTCCGACAGGACAAGACAGATTTTTTTTAATGTTATGTGGAAGATATAAAAGCAATTACAACTCAGGCAGTACTCAACCTCTCTAAAGGAGATGATTTCCTATGTGAGCTATCTGCAGCAAACTCATAAATGTGTCCTCTACAAACCAAGTTTAACAACTGCATTATCCAGGAGGAATCTTCCCCCTAAATTTTCTAATATCTTCTGGCAGGCAGTCTTTGATTTAACGGCAATGGTTGCATCCGTACAGCAGCTGGCTGTGGTGGGCAGGAGCATCTCCATTTTCCACAGCTTACACTGACACCTTGTGGTGAAACTGAGTCTTTGTGAGGGCAAGACAGCATGATCAGAAATAAAGAGCTCATATGTTTTTGACCCAAGCCGTATGTTGCGCAGTGGCTTAAATTGCTTAAATCAAACAGCGCACTCTCTTTTTAACTTGATGTGGAGATGCCAGCGTTGGACTGGGGTGAGCACAGTAAGAAGTCTGACAATGCCAGGATAAAGTCCAACAGGTTTGTTTCGAATCACTAGCTTTCAGAGCACTGCTCCTTCTTCAGGTGAATGCATCGTGCATCTTTGACTTTGTCTGCATGTATGTTTCTGGAACCTACATCTTCATTTATCGGAGGAAGGAGCAGTGCTCCGAAAGCTAGTGATTCGAAACAAACCTGTTGAACTTTAACCTGGTGTTGGAACACTTCTTACTCTTTTTAACTTGGGCATTGTCGCGTTATTCACCCTGGGGTAACACGGACTGCAACACGATGCAGATAAATAATAAAGCAGACACTGAACGTAGGCGTTGGTTCAATAAGATTTATTGAACTTCAGTAACGAAGCACACAGCTGTCTCTGGGTTGACTCTCTGCTACTCTAAGTAAACTAACTCTAACTATCCAGACCAGGCTAGCCCTGATCCATGTGTAGAAGGTGTTGAATGATTTGTGCACCCTGACTGTCACTACAGTTGTCACCAGTGGAAAGAGGCAGAGTGCTGATGCCTCGTGTGTTTTATAGTTGGAAGCCCCCTCTGGTGTTCAGCCTGGTGATTGGTTCTTTTCTGTTCTGTACATTGATTGGCTCACCTGGGTGTCTGTCACTGCCTGCTTTTACCTCATGATGTGCATGGCTGCATATTTTGATATCCCCCTTTTTAAAAAAAAAAATTGTCGGTTGCTTTTCACATATACGACATATTTACAGAAGTAACTATTTATAGCAATTGGTGAGTGAATGCATATGTATATGTAAGGTGTCTAGCATGCAGAAAAATAACAGTGTATATACAAAGGAACTATTTATAAGTCCAGTCATTGGGGCTGTTGTCAGATTCTTGTCGACCGCCTGAGAGGTGGAGGTGGGGATGATGGCATCTTGACAGGCGGGTATGCAGCCAGATTCGTGGCCTCGTGGAGCGAGGTGTCCGGAGAAGGCATAACGACCTCTGGGAATGTGAGATCCGGTGGTGGGCTGGCAAGTTTGCGTAGTGCCCTTCTGTTGCGCCTGACAATGGATCCATCAGCCATGCGAACCACAAACGACCTGGGAGCAGCCTGTTGAACAACAACAGCTGGAGCTGTCCAGCCTCCACCAGGCAACTTGATATGAACAGCGTCCTTCAGAGAGAGCACGAGTAGATCAGTAGCATGGGCATCATCTGTCAGCTTTTGCCGGGTTCTGATTTGCTGCATCTTTGCAGCACTGGAAGGTGATCCAGGTCAGGTAAATGAATGGCCGGAACAGTCGTCCTCTGGATCCATGGCGGGATCAGGGTCCATATCCAGCAGCCATTGCTGCACACTTTGAACGCGTCTGCATTGGAACTGGGATCGCTGGCCCCCTATCGGAGGTGCAGACCTGCACAAGGCCGCATAATGGCCAGGCTTCTTGCAGTTGAGACATCGCCTGCCTCTTGCAGGGCATTGTCGCTTTAAATGGGCGGTGCCGCAGTTGGGGCACGTCATTACGTCAACGTCGTGACGCTCCGTGCGTCGTGGCACATGCGCAGTGCAGTCAGCCACCACTCGCACCTGCGCAGTGTAGTCTTCGGCCGCGTCGTGTTCCCGACCGTGGTGCACATGCGTGGGACCCCTGGAAAAACGCGCAAAACGGCCGCCTTGATCGATGCTCAGGCTCCACATTCGAGCCTATACACTCTCAGCCTCGAGGGAGGCAAGTTGGTCCTACTTTGCCGACTTAAGGCGGGAATACCGACTTTTCGTCTGCTCATGGACTTTGCACATCTTGATGGCTACTGGCAGGGTCATATTTATTATTTTTAGGAGCTGCTCCTGCAGGGCGTCGGAGTGGACGCCAAACACGATCTGATCCGTGATGAGGGAGTCGGCGGTGTCACCATAGTTGCAGGATTGCGCTAAAATGCGAGATGAGTTAGAAAAGACAGGAAAGGCTCATCCTTACTCTGAAGGCGCTGCTGGAAGACATAATGCTCAAAGCTCTCGTTCATTTCGACTTCACAGTGACTGTTGAATTTGGCTAAGACAGTCTGGAACTTGGTCTTGTCCTCGCCGCCCTCGGCAAAAGTGAGTGAATTGAAGATTTGGATGGCCTGGTCCCCCGCAGTCGATAGGAGCAGCGCGATTTTTCAGGCATCGGACGCACTTTCGAGGCCCGAGGCCTCAATTTATAGACTGAACTTCTGCTTAAAGACCCGCCAGCTGGCGCCAAGATTTCCGGAGATCGGGAGCTGTGGAGGTGCCTGGATCTTTTCCATGTCGCTGGAAGGCAGTTGCTGGTCGTCAGTGAATTTTCGAAGGTAAATTACTTAGAAGCAGTAGCCACTCCTGGTATCATGTCGTGTTATCCACTCTGGGGTAACACGGACTGCAACACGATGCAGATAAACAATAAAGCATACACCAAATGTAGGCGTTGGTTCAATAAGATTTATTGAACTTCAGTAACGAAGCACACAGCTGTCTGTGGGTTGACTCTCTACTTCTCTAAGTAAACTAACTCTAACGATCTAGACCAGGCAGCTCTGATCCACGTGTAGAAGGTGTTGATTGATATGTATACCCTGACTGTCACTACAGTTGTCACCAGTGGAAAGAGGCAGAGTGCTGATGCCTCGTGTGTTTTATAGTTGGAAGCCCCCCCTGGTGTTCTGTCTGGTCATTGGTTGTGTTCTGTTCTGTATGTTGATTGGCTCACCTGGGTGTCTGTCACTGCCTGCGTTTACCTCATGATGTGCATGGGTGCATATAATGGCAGGCATGAGTTTGTTTATTTTACTTTTGTGACTTCTGCACTTTCAGAGGTGCCAACAATTTGGAGATGACATTAGCCCAAGGTGATGTCTGCTCTTTGAGAGTCAATGCTACTATTCTGAAGATGGGGCAGGACAGTCCGCCAAGACACTCTGTTCAGTATCCATCCCTCAACCGACATCATTAAAATTGATTGATCTGCTCTTTGCCCTTTGTGGGATCCTGCTGTGCAGAAATTGGCTGCCATATTTCCTCAAAGTTTAAGCAGGGACCAAATGACTGAGGGTGCAAAACAGAAAAGTTCTCACCCTCGATCACCATGGGAAGGCACATTGGGGACACGCTTCCTTAATTGACCGGAGACTTCTGGCCCTCCACCCCACGCCCCCGGCCCCCGCACCACTCCAGTCTACAACTTGCAGTGAGATCATGCCCCCCAACCTCTCTCTCTGCCCTGGAAATCTCCCCGAGCATCTCCTATGCTCCATTCCCCAGGTGTCCTGGTACTTACCAGCAGTGTGGTTCCCAGGAACGGTGCTGCAGTGCCTCTTCCGGCCACTGGAGCACTGTGCCTGGATGGGTTGGAGATCTCTTCAAGGTAGGGCTTCCTTCCAAGTGCGGACAGAAGTCCTGCCTGCTGCCAATCAGAGCTCATTTGAGCATAAAATGGCAGCGGGCCTGTCAGAGTTGGCAAGAATGCGTTCCCAGGGGAATCGTTAGGTGACAGGCTCCGAGCACTTGTCATCCTGAAAATTCAGGCCTATCTTCTTTTCTTGACACTTTTACAGGATGTTGGTCATTTTTTATTTTGTTGTTTAAGTTCACTGTAATCTCAGATCTTCAATGCCTTTTCAGTCTTTAATACAGCTGTGGATGATACAGCTGTGACAATCTCCTCTGGAGTTGAATCCTGTTCCTTTTCTGATGTTTCTTCCCACAGTTCTTCAGGGGAGCACCAAGCTCCTCAGAGTGTCCTGAGTTCTCCTCTTCTCATCCCAGAGCGTCCGCGGGTCAATACTCTTCAGTCTCCTCTTTTGGATCAGCCTTTCATTGAAAAGTCTTTGCTATCCTTACTTCACCCCACGACTGATGACTCTGACCAATAGGCATGTTATATGTTAAAAGAAACTTTAATTTAATCACCAAATTAACCACATTATCATCAAAGAAGCTGCTTCACAACTAACAGTTAAACAGTTCTTAAGCAAAAAGAAAAACTTTAACTTACTATCCACACTTGCCACTGATTCCACATGAGCAACCCGACACAGTTCAAAGTCCACTCATAAATAAAGTTAGCAATCAAAGAACAAAGAACAAAGAAAATTATAGCACAGGAACAGGCCCTTCAGCCCTCCCAGCCTGCGCCGATCCAGATCCTTTATCTAAACCTGTCTCCTATTTTCCAAGGTCTACTTCCCTCTGTTGCCGCCCGTTCATATACCTGTCTAGATGCCTCTTAAATGATGCTATCGTGCCCGCCTCTACCACCTCCGCTGGTAAAGCGTTCCAGGCACCCACCACCCTCTGCGTAAAAAACTTTCCACGCACATCTCCCTTAAACTTTCCCCCTCTCACCTTGAAATCGTGACCCCTTGTAACTGACAGCCCCACTCTTGGAAAAAGCTTGTTGCTATCTACCCTGTCCATACCTTTCATAATTTTATATACCTCAATCAGGTCCCCCCTCAACCTCCGTCTTTCCAACTAAAACAATCCTAATCTACTCAATCTTTCTTCATAGCTAGCACCCTCCATACCAGGCAACATCCTGGTGAACCTCCTCTGCACCCTCTCCAAAGCATCCACATCCTTCTGGTAATGTGGTGACCAGAACTGCACGCAGTATTCCAAATGTGGCCTAACCAAAGTCCTATACAACTGTAACATGACCTGCCTACTCTTGTACTCAATACCCCGTCCGATGAAGGCAAGCATGCTGTATGCCTTCTTGACCACTCTATCAACCTGCGTTGCCACCTTCAGGGTACAATGGACCTGAACTCCCAGATCTCTCTGTACATCAATTTTCCCCAGGACCCTTCCATTGACCATATAGTCCGCTCTTGAATTTGATCTTCCAAAATGCATCACCTCACATTTGCTTGGATTGAACTCCATCTGCCATTTCTCTGCCCAACTCTCTAATCTATCTATATTTTGTTGTATTCTCTGAGTCCTCCTCGCTATCTGCAACTCCACCAATCTTAGTATCATCTGCAAACTTGCTAATCAGACCACCTATACCTTCCTCCAGGTCATTTATGTAGATCACAAACAACAGTGGTCCGAGCACGGATCCCTGTGGAACACCACTAGTCATCCTTCTCCATTTTGAGACACTCCCTTCCACCACTACTCTCTGTCTCCTGTTGCCCAGCCAGGGTTACTTGCTGTTCTCTTTGTAGACCTTTGGAGAGAGGCTGTTTCAGGAGCAACCTGAAAATCCTTCCGTCTTGTCAGACACAAATCCTATGACAAAACTGCCCAAAGCACAGGCAGACCTGGCTCCTTCCATCAATAACATCATCTGTATTCTACTAAGATGTCCCATGCCTTGCTTAGCTAGGTCTAAACACCATCCCTCATTAATTATCTACACCCTAGAGAACCTCCAAAAACATAAACAATATTCTATTAGCCATCTCGGAGACGGTGGAATAGTGGTATTGTCACTGGATTAGTAAACTAGGGATCCAGAGTAATCCTCTGGAGGCCCAGGTTCAAATCCCGCCACTGCAGGTGGTGAAATTTGAATTCAATAAAAATTTGGAAATGTCTCACAAAAGCCCATCTAGTTCACTAATGTCCTTTAGGGAAGGAAATCTGTTTTCCAACCTGACCTGGCCTACATATGTTCCAGATCCACAGCAACGTGATTGACTCTTAACTGCCCCAAGAGCAATTAAGGACGGGCAATAAATGTTGGCCCAGCTTGTAACGTACAAACCCCATGAACAAATAAAACATTTTTTAAAAAATCTTTCTGTAAACAATGGTTAAAATCAATGATTATCTCACCTTTATGACTCCTTAATCACAGCTTTAGCAGACATACTGCCTGTGTGCAATTTAAGCCAAAGCTTTTAATAGCATTACTACAACAAAATATAAAATAAAATATCTAACAATTTCCTACATACATCACGTATGTGCCTACTCTATAACCTGCTTAGATGTGGTCCTAATAAATAAGTGTTAAGAAGATACTACAGTGTGTCTACGTCTGTCAAAGAACCATGTCGCATGCCTAGAATCCAAGTCACAAAATCCAATCTCGGAACACAAGGCTTTTTGGCTGTGCTGATTTAGGGATACAGTTGGCTGGCCACCATTAACTTCAAAGTTCCTGGGCCAGGGAGGGAACAGAACCACCAGACCAGTTGCTCCCCCTGCTGGAGAGTGTTTTTTCAACATGGTTAGAGTTGGGCTCGTTCATGAAAGGGTCTGCCTGGCCAAATGCTCACCATCAAGTTTTGTATTTGAATAAAAGTGACTTGCGTGATCATTGAAAATTGAAGCTGGACCACATCTGCATTAGTATCTCTGGAAGAGACTAGGGAGTGGGGGGGGGGGGGGGGGGGGGGGGGTTGGGGGGGGGGGGGGGTGATAAATGGCAAAAATTGGAGGAGGAGAATTGGTCAATTTATTCAACAGAACACAGCTGGGCAATGAACAATCTATATCCCTGTATAATCCATTGGAATTTGAAACAATTGCCTCATGTTTAGCTTACAGAGCCACTTCCACTTTGGCTGGCTCTGTAAAAACTTCTGTTGAAATTCCTGTGCTTTCTACCCCATTTATGTTGCAGGTCAAACCCACAAAACAAGGAGAGACTGAATACTTACAGGTCCTTAGATGTCATGATGTGGGTCTCTAATTTCTTTCTGTTAGAATCTCGGGTGATGCCAGGCATCGACTTGCCAGCCAGATTGTCCCATACTCCCATCTCACCAAGATGTCCTCAAGCTAACAGTAAAGTTGAAACAGGGGTGCTTTGAAAGCATTGCTGGGGAAGAGTGATGATATCCATCTTGCTCTTGAAATCCACTCCAAAATGGTCCAGCATCATGTGAACTCCTGATGGGGTGAAGACTGAGAACTCAACTCCCTACTCTCCCACACATACACACCCATGCCGGATATACAAGAGGGAGAAAGAGGTTGAGTATTGTTCCAGCCTGATTTGGAATTATGGCAGACATCACAAATCACGCAACCTCTCCAACTGGGAGAGCCAGTTTAGATCCGAGATCATGCTCGCTATGGACAAGTGGTTGAACGGACACCACATCCAACTCCTACCTCACATAGATAGAAAATGGTAGAAGGTGATGGAACAGTACAAGTGAGACAGCACATGTGTGCAGTAGCTTCCACAGGCACAACATTCTACACGGTTAAAGCAGTCATCTACACAATTCACAGACCAGAGATGCTGAGTTTATTGAGAGATCCAGATGACACTCAGATTGGTGAACCTACAGAATCACCTGCAGATTCTTTTCCTGCTCAGCAGAGCCGGAGAGATCATGAGTAGGACTCAAATCCCAAATCTCCTCCAAAGGAGCTGGCGACCCATTTGCGTCGTCTAGTGAAACCACCACAGCAGTTGTCTCTATAAACAAGACATTTAAGTCAGGGACTCTGGGGTGGAGGTGGGGGGGGGGGGGGGGGGGGGGGGGGATGTTATGTAGTGTAATGGGGAGACTGAGTAGGGGAGATGTAGTATAAGGGGTTCATTTTTACTGTGCGATATGCTGATAAACACAGTCCACACTGTCACAGGAAATGATGCAATGTCTCATGATCTTGCTCTCCCGTGGTGAGATTCAGCCTGCAGTAAGAGATGTTCCAATAAAGAGCTAACATTTTCCATAACTCAGCGGACACCCTAAATATGCGGTGTTAGCACAACGAGACCGAGAGTATTATAATTCCTGTGTCCCCTGCTGTGGAGACATTATTAATGTTTTCAATGGATTTTCAAAACGGCTAACATCAAAATTACGCCCCCCCACCTCCACTCCTTGATCTGTTTATGGGGCTTGGTGTCTGATGCACTGGAGAATCAGCCTAGACAATGTGTAGGAGGAGACGGAGAAGGCTGTGGTTGCTAAACATCCTGTAGCCAGTTTAGGCCCAACCTACAGGCCTCAATTCCAGCCGGCTGCCAAATCTCACTTAAATTTATGTGGCAGCTCATCTCCTCTCTACTCCTGTTAATCTAATGGCCTAAATACAGCACGGCCTTCTCATTAAGATTTCATTAGACTTTCGGACAAACACCTGTGTCACGGGCAAGTTCAGAGGCATTTATGCGCAACTTCTTCGAGAAGCAATCATCTTGTAATCAGGCTCTCTACTCACTGGTTATATCAAAGTGAAGAAAAAAAGAAAGATTGATATTCATGCTGAGTCCCTGCGCCGAGCTCAATCTGAACCCAAAGCACCATATCGCTCACTTCCAGCAAGACAGCAGCCTGTGTGCACTGCATGGGTGTGTGGGCGTGGGAGAGAAAGGAGTCGAGCTCTCAGTTATGGGCTTATCTTTCTCACTCCCAGACAAAAGCTTAATACAGTCAGACGGGGCTGCTCCATGAACATTTTAATGCCAGTGTGTGAAAGAGTTCATTTCAAATGGCTTAAACTGTCAAAAGGCGGGCTGAGGATGTCTGTGCAAGCTCATTAAGGGTTTGTCTGCGGTGGTCACAAATTTACCCCATGTTGTTTGGTATAAAGCTGTTAGGAGACAAAACATGATCGAGTGTACTGGCCAGGCAACAAATTGGAAAATGAAACCTGAAGGAATTAAGGAAGCAGCAGAGGAGTAATTTTCACACAGCAAAGCTCCCACAAATGATATTGAGATAATGACCAAGTAATCTGTTGTTTGCGATTTGGTTGACAGAAAGTAGTTGTAGTGGTGCCCTGGGTCCTATTACGTCCAGTTGAGAAAGCAAATGGTGTCTCTGTGGGAAAGTGCCCCTTTGAGGGGTGTGTTTTGGGAGGGACATGTGATCCGTTCTGCCAATCAGGCCAGAGTGCGCAAATCCTGGGGCTGAGCGCCTGTTTTTCCTGGCAGTTTGGAGTCTGGGGTTGTGGGGTGCAGTAGCCTTACCTCGATCTCTGTAAACAGTTACCTACCTTGATAAACCGTTTATTCATTCAACTACTTGGTGGTCGCTGTCATAATATACACACAAGTATATGATGGTGCAGCCACACACACTGACTGACACACTGAAAGACCAATCAACACACAGAACACAGCAGCCAATCACCAGACAGGGCACGGTCACTATAAAGCCAGAGGGCACTAATTTTCTCGCTCATTCGGGATGCAGCCTCTGAGACAGCCAGAGCCCGTAATCAGTAGCACGAACCATGTGCTAGCAGTATAGTCTGGTCAGGTTAGCCATGGGTCTTCAGTCAACCTAACATAGTGTCGACCCACAGTGCAAGTATGTTTAACAGCTCATAGTTAAATAAAATAGAGTTGTACTTCTACAAGTGTTGGTAGCCTGTCTCTCTCACTGCTCTGGTAAACGCAGTCCTCACAGACCCAGCATACCGAACACATCAGTCGCCAGTCATTTAAGATACGACATTAGGCGACAAGGATTCATCAGCGTGCCTTCCTACTGCGACAGAAATCAGGAGAGCAGGCCTTGGGAGGAAGCCTTTTTTTTGAAGCAAACTCATTCAGCTGTGTGTGTCAAAATGCCTCTTTTTGGGAAACTTGAGCCATTCGACCCTAATAAGAAACAGTGGGTGCTATATGTCGATGGGTGCTATATGTCGAATGCCTGCGCTATTTCTTCAAGGCCAATGACGTGGTGGGAGGGGGAGAGAAGCAGCGCTTAATCCTATTAACAGCCTGCAAGGCCCGACCCATAACCTAGTTAAGGATCTGAATTCTGAAGATGCTCCTGCCTCCAAAACCTTCAAGAAGCTACTGGAATTAGTCAAGGGACATTATCACCGGCAGCCCTTGGTGATAATGCAGCGATACCGATTTAAGTGAACGATTAGAACCCTAGGGGAAATGTAATCGACATTCGTGGCTCGCCCAAAACAAACTGCCGAACACTTCGAGTTCGGGTCCGCAATCAACGGCATGTTGGGATACAGGCTAGTCTGTGGTGTTTACAACACAGTTATACAAAAGAAATTAATGGCAGAAACACAAATTACCTTCAGGGGGCACTCTGCCATAGTCTCGGGTTTGTTCGAAAGATTACACATTCGAATGTCTAGCATTCTCTCAGTACTGCGCTGGGATGTCTGCCTGTATTATGCACTCAATTCTCTGGAGTGGGACTTGAACCTGCCAGTTAACTTGAGGGGAAAGTCCTATAAATTGAGTCACGGACCCATTGAAGATTAAAAACACAACATTCCAGAAAGATACAGCAGGCCCATCTGAGATGAACAATTTAAATATGGACCTTTCACGAGCAGTTTTAAATAAAGCTCCCTCCACTCTCTCTACTGCAACAATGTGCCACAGAGGAACACCGCATATTGCAGCTTATGGCTTGTTCCCAATTAGCTGAGCAATTATGGATCCTCTGGAACCACTTCCCAGTATTAGTCAGGTGTGGGGATACGAAAATTAGAGAGGATGAGAAGGTTTAAAGATACTGCGCAGTTGTCCACTTCGAGCAGAGAAACAGAATGGCAGAGTATTATTGAAATGGTGATAGATTGGGAAATGTTGAGATACAAAGGGACCTGGGCGTCCTTGTACACCAGTCACTGAAAGCAAGCACGCAGGTTCAGCAAACAGTTAGGAAGGCAAATGGTACGTTGGCCTTCATTGTAAGAGGACTTGAGTACAGGAGCAAAGATGTCTTACTGCAGCTGCCCAGGGCCTTGGTGAGACCTCACCTGGAGTAGAATGTGTAGTTTTGGTCTCCTTATCTAAAAAAGGATGTACTTGCCACTGAGGGAGTGCAACGGAGGTTCACCAGACTGATTCCTGGGATGGCAGGGTTGCCGCATGAGGGGAGATTGGGTCGCCTAGGCCTATATGCACTGGAATTTAGAAGAATGAGAGGCGATCTACTGAAACATATAAAATTCTGACAGGGATGGAGAGACTGGATGCAGAGGTGTTGTTTCCTCTGGCTGGGGTGTCTAGAACAAGGGGTGGCAGTCTCTGGATATGGGGTAGGCCATTTAGAACCGAGATGAGGAGAGATTTCTTCACTCAGATGGTGGTGGACCTATGGAATTCTCTACCACAGAAGGCTTGGAAGCCAAGTCACTGAATGCATGCAAGAAAGAAATAGATTTCTAGACTCAAGGAAAAGTGCGGGAGTATAGTGTTAAGATCGAGGATCAGGAGACTTCCAGTGACAGGCATATGCTGAGCAATCACACATCAGGTGGCTCTCCTCCAGAATACAGTAAAATAGGTACTTTTGGGCAGATTTAGCCTGAGAATTGGGACTTATTCTACCCGTAGACAGAAAAGGAAGAGAATAAGAGCAACATGCCAGCAAATGGGAGCTCAAGAGGCCACAGGGAAGCCAGAAGCGGTGGAAAAGTGCGGAAGCAGCGAGCGAGCGAGCGAATCGGCGGTCCAATGAGGCATGGGGTAACCGGCCACCCCCAAGAGAGAGGGAGACTAATGACCCAAACAACGGGCTCCTCCCCCCCACCTGGAGAGGGATGGAAGACATTCCTAACCAAGGAATTGTCCACGATGAAGGAGGAAATCAAAGTGGGGGATCCAGGTGGCGGACGCGCTGGTTGGCATGCAGACGGCGCTCAACGGAATGGGGAAGAAGCTGGAGGCTCAGAGGAAGATAGTCCAGGAATGCGAAAAGACATCGACTGGCCGGAGCAAAGGATTGTAGCTCTGGAAGCCAAAATAAAAAGGTTTGTGGTGACCCAGGGGGCCTTAAGGGGAAAGTCGAGGAACAGGAGAAATGCTTCCGCGCCAACATATTCAAATACTGGGCCTGCCAGGGGGGATCGAGTGCAGGGACTGACTATGTGGCCCAGATGCTGGGCAGCTTGGTCGGAAGGGACAGCTTCCCCAAGCTGCTGGAGATTAATAGGGCCCACAGATCACTCCAACCAAAGCCCAAGGCTGGACTGCAGCCAAGGGCCAATAATCACCAGGATCGGGAGAGTATCCTGCATTGGGCCTGGTAGACCAAAGTGATCGGTTGGGAAGGACACAGAATATCTGGTGTACCAAGACATTGGGGCAGACCTGGCAAAGCGCAGGGCCGGGTTTAACCAAGCAAAATCGGCCCTGTACAAAAACGGAATAAAATTTGGAATGTTATTCCCAGTCAGACTCTGGGTGTCATTCCACACCGGCAGAGGCAGATGAGCTTGTGTGGGTTAACAGCGTAGACAAAAGGCAGGTAAAGCAGCGATGAGGAAGACGCAGGGAGAGGAAGGAGGAAGAAAAGTGATGGACATGAATAATTATTACCGCCTCGCTTCGAGCAAGAGCACCAGCTCACAGGAAGGAAGGGGGCGAGGGCAGCGGAGCGCAGGAAAGGGTGAAGAGGAGACAGAGGAGGTGGGAGACAATTGATTGGGAATAGGCGGGGGAAATATCAGCCCCGGGAGGGGGTGGGGGGGGGGGGGGGGGGGGGGGGGACATCATACTAGCAGGGAAAACTAGTGCCAGGAGGTATGAACGAAAGGTGGCCCAACGGGGAAGGAGATCTGTAGGGAAGGGGAGGGGGGGGAAACCACAGGGGTAGGGAAGGGGATGGTAGGATGACGAATAGGGAGCGAGGTATGGGGGGGTGGAGGTGGGTAGAAAAGAGGACAGAGGAGGGAAGGGGCTCACAGGGGGAGCATAATAATAAGGAAGGGAAGGGTTTTACATTGGCTTCAGCATGTCAGGCTCGGGCTGAAGGAACAAGATGGTGCCATAAGCAGCCACTTTGGAGGGTGCCTCAACAAAGGAAAACCCCGGAGTGCAGGGACCTGACCTGACCTCATGTTGAGTACGGCAACCTCGGCCATTTTGGATGGCCCCAAACAAAAGGAAAGCCTGGAGTGCAGGGGCTCATCCATTAGATAGTTATGGGTGCAGGAGGGGGCGACAGAAGCCCTGACCAGGATAGCCAACTGGAACGTCAGGGGACGTAACGGCCCAGTGAAAAGATCCACAGTCTTCGCCCATCTGAGAAGTTTGAAAGCCGACATAGTCTTCCTCCAGAAGACGGACCTGAGAGAGAAGGACCGACTGCGCGTAAGGAAGAGTTGGGTGGGACAGACCTACCATTCCTGCTATGGGACGAGAGCTGGGGGGGGGGGGGGGCAGCTATTTTAATAAGCAAATTTTATTATGGCGACAACGACGGTTATGGACTAAGTGGGTCAGTACGTAATCGACATAGAATTTACAGCGCAGAAGGAGGCCATTCGGCCCATCGAGTCTGCACCAGCTCTTGGAAAGAGCATCCTACCCAAGGTCAACACCTCCACACTATCCCCATAACCCAGTATCCCCACCCAACACTAAGGGCAATTTTGGACACTAAGGGCAATTTATCATGGCCAATCCACCTAACCGGCACATCTTTGGACTGTGGGAGGAAACCGGAGTACCCGGAGGAAACCCACGCACACACGGGGAGGATATGAAGACTCCACACAGACAGTGACCCAAGCCGGAATCGAATCTGGGACCCTGGAGCTGTGAAGCTATTGTGCTATCCACAATGCTACCGTGCTGCCCTAATGGTCAATGGTCAGAGGTGTCCCAGACGAGGCACTGGTAGTCCTGGTAAACCTGCACGCACCCAACTGGGACGACATGGATTTTATAAAGAAGACTGGCGGAAATCCCCGACATAGATACGCACCGACTGGTTATGGGGAGGCACTTTAACTGCGTGCAGGACCCATTGAAGGACCGATCAAACCCCAGAATGGGGAAAATGACCCGGATGGCTCGGAGCTGGGAATGTTTATGGGACAGATGGAGGCAGTGGACCCATGGCGGTTCCTGCACCCAGAAGAGAAGGAATTCTAATTTTTCTCACCAGTACATAAGTTCAATACCCCCATTGACTTCTTTGTAGTGAGGAAATCGGCGCTTCCAGAAATAGCCACGGTGGAATACTCCGCGATTGTAATCTCCGACTACCCTTCACATTACATGGATGTGAGGTTGGAGATGGGCCATGCCCAATGCCCACATGGAGGTTGGACATGGACTTCTTGGCCAACAAGATCTTCTGCCAGAAAACATCACAGACCATAGGTGAGTAAGTTACGAACAACTGGAACGGGGAAATCTCACCTTGTGCGATCTGGGAGGCACTGAAGGTAGTGATTAGGAGAGATTATAGCCTGCAAGGCTCGCAGAGATAGGGAAGAGAGGGCAGCTAGGCAGCAACCGGTCGACTCCATCTTGGAGATTGGCAGAAAATACTCCGAGGCCCCGACTGTAGAGCTTCTGGCGGAGAGGAAAAAGCTACAAATGGACTTTAACCTGCTATCTACCAGGAAGGCAGTGCACCAACTCCGCCAGACACGGGGGATCTTTTATGAGCACGGAGAGAAGGCTAGCCGCCTGCTGGCTCACCAGCTGAGAAAGCAGGCAGCTACAAGGGAAATAGCCCAGGTGAAGGATAGCTGAGGCAGACTGGTAACTGAACCAGGCCAACAAAGTATTTGAGGCCTTCTACCAGGGAATGTACACCTCTGAGCCCCCCAAAGGGGACTCGGGGATGAAACGGTTCCTCAATGGGCTGGACATGCCAGTCATGGGGGATGACAAATGGGAGAGCTGGAAGCAACAATAAAACTGGGAGAGATCATGGAGAGTATCAGGTCCATGTAGGCAGGGAAGGCACTGAGACACGGGGATGAGACAGTTCCTCAATGGACTGGACATGCCAGTTGAATGGAAGTACCTCATTGAGGCTAGGGACAGGGTGAAACACCAATAAAATGCCCCCAAGGCGAGCGTTTGGACCAACACCAGCAGCTCTGAATACTTCCAGTTGCACAGAGGCACCAGGCAGGGATGCCCGCTGTCCCCGGACCATGTTCGCCCTGGCAATTGAACCCCTGGCAATCACCCTGCGAGACGCGAGAGGTTGGAAGGGTATCCAAAGAGTAGGCAGAGAACACAGAGTCTCGCTCTATGTGGATGATCTCCTCCTCTACATCTCAGACCCACAAAATGGCATGAAAGAAATCATGAAACTTCTGGAAGAGCTCGAGGCCTTCTCAGGCTCCAAACCCAACCTGGGAAAAAGCAAGATTTTCCCTGGGAACCGGAATGGGGAGGGGCAGCGCTGGAAGGATTCCCATTTAAAATAGCCTGAAACAAATTCCGCTACCTGGGGATCCAGATAGCCCATGACTGGACACGGATCCACAAGTGGAATCTGACCAGTCTGGCGGAGGAAGTCAAAAAGGACCTACAGAGATGGGATGCACTCCCACTTTCCCTGGTGGGAAGGGTGCAGACAATCAAGATGAACCAAGGTTCCTCTTTCTGTTGATATCCATGCTGATCTTTGTCCCCAAGGCCTTTTTCCAAAAAGTTGACAAAATGATTATGGCATTTGTATGGGGGAGGGGGGGGGGAGAAAAATTCAAGAATTCCTCGGACAACATTGCTGAGAAGAAATGGGTGCATTACTACCACTGGGCAGCCACAGCCGAGAGAGTGAGGGGATGGGCAAGGGAAGCAAACATTGAATGGGTGAGGATGGAGGAGTCCTCCAGAGCGGGAATGACCCTCCGGGCCCTCGCCATGGCTGCGCTCCCATCCCCACCAGCAAAACACTCAACCAGCCCAGTAGTAGTAGCTGTAGTGGGTGTATCTTTAAGAAATGGGTGGTTGTCAAATAGCTGCAGTGATGTCAGAGTGTGGGTGGAGCTGGGCTGTCTGTCTGTTTTACTTTTGCTTTGGGCTGTCAGCTACAGGGTGTGTTTAGTTACGTTTTGTGGATTGGGAGCTGCATCCAGAGAAACAAGGTGTGATTCTGATCTCTCTCTGTATGAAAAGAATGTCTTCAAATCACTTGCTAATTTAAAAGTGATAACTGCTCTCAGTAGAGAATTTAAACCTGATGTCTGTGTTGAAGATGGTATTTGTCTTGTTGATGATGCAAGGAAAGATTATTCTTCGGGGGGAGTATTTTAGTTGAGATGTTTACTGTGTGTGTTTAAAAATGTTAACTGGATTCATAGAATAAACATTGTTATTTTGTTTAAAAATACTTTTAGTTCTCTGTTGCACCACACCTGTAAAGTGGGCCCTTGTGCTCTCCATAAACAAAATCTATTTAAAGTTATGGGTCAGGTGAACTCCATGATACACTTTGGGGTTTTCCAAACCCTGGCCCGTAATATTACTAAGAACCTGGAAACAGACGAGCAACACTTTAGTTTAACCAAGGTGTCCACCATGGCCCCCATCTGTGGCAACCATGGATTTCCACCAGCCATGCTAGATGCCACCTTTAAGAGGTGGAGAGGATAGGGGGGTGTTAGCGATCAGGGACTTTTACATGGGGGAAGAGCTGATGGAGAGACTGGAACTATCGAATGGACAGGAATTCTGACATTTATAAGTCAAAAGCTTTCTCTGCAAGAAGACGGCGAGGTGCCCTCGAGCCCCGAGGGATGTTGGAGGAGCTGCTGGACGTGGACAGTATGGAGAAAGGGAACTGCGAGGACATATACGGACACGCTCACCACTGGACGGAACAGGGAAGAAATGGGAGGAAGAATTAGGGACAGAAACTTTGGAGCAAAGCACAGGGCCAACTCCACCACTTCCTTAGCAAAGCTAAGCCTCATGCAGCTGAAAGTGGCGCACAGAGCACATCTGACAAGAACCCGAATGAGCAGCTTCTTCCTGGAGATGGAGGGCAAGTGTGAACGATGCCAGGGAGGCCCAGCAAACGTTGCTTACATGTTTTGGGCATACTCCAGACTTGTCAGGTTTTGAACAGTCTTCTTCAAGGCGATGGCCAAGGTAGTAGTGGTGAGGGTGGAGCTGTGCCCGAGAGTGGCAGTCTTCGGGGTATCAGACCAGCCAGAACTTCATATGGGGAAGAGGCGCTTGCTTTTGCTTCCCTAATCGCTCGCTGGAGATTCCTGCTCGGCTGGCGATCAGCAGCACCACCCACAGCTGCAGGCTGGCTGGCAGACCTGTCGGAATTTCTCCAACTGGAGAAATACGCTCTGGGGGGCAACAGGGAAGAGTGAGACCCAAGGAAACGCCAAGGGGGAACACAGGGAGAGACCGACATGGGGACCAGAGGGCCCCTCAAAAGAGCAAAACACACGACAAAATAAACCATCTACGGCAAAGGGAAGGGCCAAGAATAGGACCTGAAGACAGTAGAAAAGAGGAGGGGGGAACAAAAGGGGGTGGAGACGGGGCGCCAAAATGTGACAACGTGGGAAATTGTAAATAATAACCATTTCATCCATCTCTTGTACAGTGTCAAAAATGTAAATTTCAATAAAAATATTTATTAAAAAAAAGAAACAGAGAATCAGCCACAATAATATTGAATGACAGAGCAGGCTCAAAGGGCCAAATGGCTTACTCATGCTCCCTATTTTCAGTGTTTCTATGTTACAAGGCACTCTGCAGAGAATATGTGAATGGTGCTGGCTTCCAATCAGCCTAGTACAACCAGGACCTAAACTTACTGGACTGACTAAAGGTCAATGGCAGGGTCAAGCCAGTTTTCGATGGGAAAGTAGTGACGAGAAAGTAGAGAGACCTCCCTTCTGCATTAAACACAAGCCCATGTGGCACCTCTGCGAAGAAATGTTTGCCAGCTCTTTTCCTTCAAGGATTAGGAGTTACCTGGGTGATCCTTGACAGATGAAAAATTAGGTGCAGTAAAATACCTAGATACCTATCTCGATATCTATTTAGCCTTTCACACAGATGCCCCTGTGATTACTGTCTGCATGGCAAGTATGTGACTTACTTTCTGAAATGAGAATCTAGAAACAAGTGCATCACCAGAGGAATTAATCCTCCAGGAAAGCTGTAAAGGAGGAAAGGGAATTATCAAAAGGGAATTCTATCGGAACGTATATTTGAACAGGCAAGAGAGAGAAAGGCTAAAACAAATGGGGCATGGAAAACAAGAGGAAAGAGTGTTCTCATCACTCGATACAGTAGAGAGGTCATTGAGGCTGACTTAAAGGGGCACATCTTCAATGAAAATATTTGCCAAATCTATTCTTTGGGAGAATTAGTTTGGTTTTTGGGCAGCCTTTTAAAAATATTTTGTAGAGGAGAGCCAACGTCTTAATGCGATTTATGAAATTGTGTTTATCAACAGTTGGCGGAAGGTTTAATAAGGGCAATGAGGCAGTATCCCTTTAAGAAGGCCTGCTGTTATTTTTACAGGGAAGGTGATAGCACAGTTCAGTAACCCCTGGTACAAGAAGCAAAAGGTTCATCAGACAGTAAACAATGTCACCAGATCTGCTCATGTGCAGACACCACAGGGACTCTCAGGAATCGAGGGTGCAGCAACTGAGAGGGGAAATGCAGAAATCTCTTACAATGTGGTAAGTACAACGGAGGGAGCATTAAGTGAGCAAGAATGGTCAGTAAACTGTACATCAATGGACAGCGTCTGAGCTGGAAGGATCTGTAGGCTTAATCTGAAATGTTGTTTTTAAATTTCATGCAAACGTTCTATCTTAAAACTGATTTTTTTTCTCTCTCACTCTCTCGTGATTCCATTACAGTACAAAACTAATATTTTTATTGGGGTCTGACAAGCAGAGTGAGTTGGAAAAGTGGAATTTCACATTCTTAGCCTGGGTTTTGAATCCAACCTGGATGGATGGGACAGGGAGACACCACCCTATTCTGTCAGGGCATTCCGTGAAATCAGTTTGGATGGCTCGGAACACGGGTTCTCCAGGGCATTAACACACATAGGGCTGGATTCGCCGATTCTGTGGCTTTGTCCGCAGGATCCGTCTGGTTTTACGACCAAAATGTGGGCGCTGCCTCCGTACCGATGCTTGCTGCGCCCGGTGGGGGGGGGGGGGGGTTTAGCAGCTGCACCACATAAAGCCTCAGCCGAAGGCCCCCCCCCCCCCCTGCCAGTGGTACAGTCCTCCTCCCCCTCCGACTGTGGCGCCGTAGGACACAGACCACAGCCGCCACATGGGGTCCCAGAGAAGTGAGAGCACACGCGCCCCACACCGTCAGGACTCGGCCCATCGGGGAGGGCCTCAGGTGACACTCTACCCATGTCCACTTCCATGCCCACCCCGCTCTATCCCCATAACCTACCCTACACATCCCTGGACACTAAAGGGCAATTTATCATGGCCAATCCACCTAACCCGCACATCTTTGGACTGTGGGAGGAAACCGGAGCGCCTGGAGGAAACCCACGCAGACACAGGGAGAAAGTGCAGACTCCGCACAGTCAACCAAGGCCAGAATTGAACCCGAGTCTCTGGCGCTGTGAGGCAGCAGTGTTAACCACTGTGCCACCATACTGCCCAGCATGGGAAGGTTTATATTTTATCTGACGCAGGGCTACAGGGAAAGAGCAGGGGAGCTAGCAGACGCACAATAGACTGAATAGCTTGTCTTATTCTGTGCTGTATGATTTGACGCAGTGGTTGATACTGTCCTGAGGCTTTAGTAAGGAATATTATTGAAACAGAGGGAGCTTTGCTTTACTCCATTAAACCTCAATTGTTGCTGGCCCTGAATTAAGGTTGTCAATGCTGGCTGGACACATTCCAGAAGAGTTTGGCAGAAGTGAAGTCAGCTGTTCAGCTGAATGGCTTCTTTTCTGTGCTGTGTATTTATATAGTTCAATGGAATACGTTTGAGATTGGCAGTTGCAAAGATACAGCTAAAAGCAGCCACAGGGCTCTACTCCATCGAGCTTTTCCATCAAGCTGGTCACCTGGTCTCGAGTCACATCAGCTGTCTCCATCGGCTGTGCGCATAGATTCAGGGTGCCACTGAGTGAGCCTTGTTCTTTGGTAACCCATAGCTATATAAATATCCAAGGTTCTGCCATGCATGGGTGCTGTTTCTATGCTGGCTCCTTCCATAATTTATTACACACAGTCTACCGTGTTGTGACGCTCTACACCAATGTGTGGGCACCATTGTTCTCCAGTCCCACATCAATCCTTGATCTACCCAAACAGCCTTATACTACACAGCCAAGCCTAACCTTGGTTTTCCTCCAACTCTGCAGCCAAGTGGGTATCATCTCACCTTCTCACATGATCTGTAGACCATTCAGACTTTTCCATCAAGTGGCCTCTGCCAATGCTGAGTCAGGCTTTTCCGTGGGTGGGCGAGTAGGTTCCTGGCGTAGGGAAGGTCAGCTGGCACATGAGCATGAGCTGTGATTGGCTGGCAATTTGTCCTGGTCACCTATGGGGTCAGGTGGTACCCAAGTGCGGGCTCTGATTGGCTGGCTCCCATTGCTGGGAGCCGAAATGCTCCCAGAGTTCTTTGTGTTGGCCACTGGGCAATTGAGGGCAGTTCCCGGGACTCCCAGCCATTCTGGATGGATTGGCTATCCTACACTGAATACCAAAGTGGAATAGAATGCCATTTCCCACTGTGGGCAGTCTTCAAGCTAAGGAACAACAATAACAACAACTTGCACTTGGCACATTTTATTGCTACACAAGTGCAAATTGTTGTTGCTTTTGTCCATTAGCTTGGAGACACTTTTCAGGGATTGACTAGACAGAATGTGACACTGAGCCACATATAGCTGGATATGGTGACCAAAGCCTTGGTCAGAAAGGTTTTGAGGAGAATGTTAAAGGGGGAAAGGTTTAGGGACAGAATTCTCGAACTCAGGTCCCAGCCAGCTGAAGACACAAAACAGTGGTGGTGCAAAGAAAAATAGAGATGTACAAGAAGCCAGAATTGGGCAAGTGCTTCGAGGATCTCGGGTGTGGGGGATCGGGAGAGGCAAGGACAAAAGATTATCAAAACAATTTCCTTGGAGTCTAGCAGCTGCTGCTCAAACCATTCCAAGTGATATACTTCTGTTATGTTAATCTCTCTTCCCAGGCTATTCCTGTGGGTCTCACTCCTGCGTCCAGCAGCTTTTGGATTTCAGTTGAATGACACGTTTGGGCAATTTCAATCCCCTGGTTTTCCAACTGCATATGGAGACAATATCTATCAAACCTGGAACATCTCTGTCCCTCGTGGATTTGTGATAAAACTGTATTTCTCACATTTCAACCTCGAGCCATCGTACCGCTGTGGCTATGACCATATTAAGGTATCTCTACTTTAGTTGAATAAATGAGTTTACTCAAACATTGGGCGGAATCTTACCATATTTTTTTCAAAGTGTCAGGCTCAGACTGAAAACTGGCGGGTAGCTCTCCAGTTGCATTGACCAACTTTCACTCCAAATCTTGAGACTCTTTAACAGAAACAAAATGAGTGAGCGTGGTTTATGCCATCACTCTGGTGGGACGAGGCCTGATAGAGCTGACACCCAGCTCCACAGAGATCGGGGCGCCATCTTTAACGGGAACCCCAATCAGAACAGAAGTTTTACTCTCCTCGCCACCCCATCCCATGGACAAGCTCCCCCCCCCAACCTCCCCCGTCCCCTACCACCACCGCGGAGGTATTGCTGGCATTCGCGACCTCAGTACCCACTCCCCCAAGCGTCTGAAAGTTCCTCCCTCACTTTGTGCTCTTCCCCTGCCCTCCCCACCATACATAAATGGAACACCCCCCCCCCCCCCCAACCACAGGGCTACCATGAGGACCCACCCCAGCACTACTCCCTGGCACAGGTTGGCACTGCCAGGTTAGCACTTCCAGGTTGGCATTGCCATCCTGTGCCTGGGTACAGTGCCTGGACACTGCCCGGGCATGCCCCTCTCCTGCCGAGGGCTATACTGTTCACCCCTGGAGGGAATGATTCTCATTTTTTAAAAACCGCAGTAAACCTCACCGACACCAGTATGATCATTTAGTGAGGGGGAGGAGTCATATGGCCGAGGAGGCCCACTAATAATATTAAAATGTAGTCAAATGTTTTCAAATGAGGTTCCTGCCCTTTATGGGCGTGAACCTCATGTCGCCGCCAGTGAGGGGTGGGAAAAGTCAAGAAATGCAGTCTCTCCGGAGAGAATCACGTTTTCCCTTCCGCGCCGGATTTTCCGTACACACCGCCATTTTCCCTGACGGTGATCCCGAGCTGAAAATCGCCCCAATAAAACAAAATATTAGGTAACCAAGATGTTGGTGAAATAAGCCTGGAACAACATTGGTGTAAGAATTAAGGGGAGGCGATGGTGTCGTCCCATGAATATATTTTTCAAAAATTAATCTGGCATGTTAATATTAACATTTGAAATCAATTTACGAAAGATTCTCTCTGCAGCAATTGCTAACAAAATATTAAAAGCATTGTTGAAAATATTTGTGATTTATAAACAAGAGAAATGCTAATAAAAATATATTTTTTTAAAAAGATAATGGGCGCGATTCTCCGCACTCCCGACGGTGCGGAGAATAGCGTGGCTCGTAAAATTTTATGGCCACGCTGTTCCGATGCCCTCCCGCTATTCTCCCCCCCCCCCCCCCCCACGCCCGACTCCCGATACGAATCGCTGCCGCCGTTTTTTTTACGGCCGGCAGCGATTCTCAGCTGATGGATGGGCCGAGTTCCCAGCCCTTTACGGCTGTTTTTACGAACGGCAAACACACCTGGTCTGGCCGTTCGTAAAAACGGCCGTAAACTGTCGATTTTTAAAACCATGGCACCGATTGGCACGGCAGTACCATGGCCGTGCCAAGGGTGCCATGGGCCCGCGATCGGTGCCCACCGATCGCGGGCAGCGGGCCCGATGCCCGCGCACTCTTTGTCCTTCCGCCGCCCCGCAGTATCCATTCGCGGGGAGACTGAGGGGCATCCCGGCCCGCGCATGCGCGGGTTTTGCGCAAATGCGCGATGACGTCATCCGCGTATGCGTGGGTTGGAGTCTTCCAATCCGCGCATGCGCGGCTGACGTCATATGACGCGTCAGCCGGCGCTAACTCTGGCAAGCGGGCTTAACGAAATTCGTTAAGCCCGTGATGCCGGAGCTTACGGCGTCGGGCTGCTAGCCCCGACCGGGGACCAGAATCGGTTCCTGGTCGGGAAGGGGGGGGCTGGCGTCAAACCCGCCCGGATTTGACGCCAGCCTTACGATTTCTCCCCATATGGGAGAATCGCGCCCAATATTTGTGATTGTACAGGAAATGCAGAGGAAATTTCCAAATAGAAAAAACAATATCACTGTATGCAACAGCGAAAGGTTTTCTCCCCGCCCAGTTGGTTGTCGAAGATAGCGGGCACTAGACTTTTATGTTCATGTGGCTGTAAATTGCATAATTACCAGCGGCAGATGTGACTAGAGACCCAACCGGTCATGTAGATCATTTCATGCCAACCTCAAAGGTTGTTACAGTACACAGGAGTGATTGAAGGCTGGAGAGTCGGGCAGGTAGTATCCGGAATGAAAGCCAAAATCCCATTATGCAGTTGGTACAGAGTATTGAGCAGAGGTCAAAGTATCAGCCAACCTTACTGTAAAAATACACACGTGAAGGAGAATGTGAAAATTATAAATGATATAGGCAAAGCAAGCAAGGAAAATTAAAATGGATTGAAATTGGCCTGTCTTGTATTAGCACGTAAAAATGTGTTAACATTTATCAGAGATATATAGGTTCTTGATTAATAAGGGAATCAGAAGTTATGGGGAGAAGGCAGGAGAATGGGGATGAGAAACATATCAGCCATGATTGAATGGCGGAGCAGACTTGATGGGCTGAATGGCCTAATTCTGCTCCTATGTCTTATGGTCTTAACATGCTGGTTTAAAATTTCCCTGTTCTATGTTCAAAATGGATTAATGCCCTTGTTAAAATGATTGATAGAGATATCTTGTACCTGCAGTTTGTTACTAATGGAGCACAGTGATTTAAGTCCTGAAGCAAACAAAAATAAAGTAGGTTTAAAATGACAGATGAAAGAAAAAGAAGTTTTAATATTTTTTTGAAGTGCCAACGTTTTCTTTTCTCCCAATTCTGTTCAGATCCTGACGGGACAACAGCTGGTCAAGCTCTGTGGTGAGACCAGTACAGATACAGAAGAGGTTCCGGGTGACAAACAATACTTTTCCACAGGGAACAACATGACAGTTATATTCAGAACTGATTACTCAAACGAGAAGAACTACACTGGATTTGCTGCACATTATGCAGCCGTGGGTAAGATTCCACTTTTACACCTGAATCTGTATCCACGAGGGACACACACACACCGTTTTTCAGAGTTGTGAATGGAACGAATGCAAGGAAATACCAACTTTGCAAAGCCCCACAGACTACCTTGTACCCAACTGGATTGATTATAAGATCTGTGTTGTGATATCAAATTCTGCCATAGCCTTGGGCCAATCCATGATTCCATCAAGTATTTGTCAATGGTTGGACACCGATTATATTTATTTATTTAAGGTAATTCATGGCCCCGCCATTAAGGCCCTGCCTTCTCACCCTTGACCCTCGCCGGGGCGGCACGTGGCACAGTGGTTAGCATTGCTGCCTACGGCACTGAGGACCTGGGTTCGAATCCCAGCCTTGGGTCACTGTCCGTGTGGAGTTTGCACATTCTCCCTGTGTCTGCGTGAGTTTCACCCCCACAGCCCAAAGATGTGCTGGGTAGGTGGATTGGCGACGCTAAATTGCCAATTAATTGGAAAAAAAAAATAATTGGATACTCTAAATCTATAGAAAAAGAAAAAAAAATCTTGCCCCTCGCCTGAGGTGTGGGGATCCTCAGGTTAAATCACCACCAGTCTGCTCTCTCCCCTCAAAGGGGAAAGCAGCCTACGGCCATTTGGGACTTTGGCGGCTTTACCTCACGTATTTCTTTATTTTCACTCCCCCTGCCCGAGCATTAGTGACCATTCCTTCAGCTATTGCTCATTCCTCTGGAATTCTCTCTCTTATCTAAACTTCAATTCTGCTTCCAAAGGCTCCCTTAAAATTCTAACTTCTGTTCATGCCTTAGGCATCTCCATAACAACATTACCACCTCTATTTTCTCTTCTGTTTGGTGTCTGTCTGATAAACTGCTTTAGGATGTTGCGCCAAATCCCCAATCCCGTATTCGTTGACATCCTGTGGACTGGGAACCTGCAACTGGTCAAATTTAAAACTTTCATCTTTGTGTCCAAATCCCTCCATGGCATCACCTCTTCCTTATTTCTGTAACCTCCCCTCACCCTGTGAGGTCTCGGTGTTCCACCAGTTTGAGCCTTTTGGGCATCCCCACTTTTTATTGTCCACGATTTGACAAATGTGTTTTCAGCTGTCTAGCCTTTATGCCCTGGAAATTCCACCTTAAATCTCTCTACTTTGCTGCCTAATAATGATAATCTTTATTATTGTCACAAGCAGGCTTACATTAACATTGCAATGAAGTTACTTTGAAAAGCGCCTAGTCGCCACATTCCGGCGCCTGTTCGGGTACATGGAGGGAGAATTCAGAATGTCCAAATCACCTATCAAGCCCGTTTCGGGACTTGTGGGAGGAAACCGGAGCACCCGGAGGAAACCCACGCAGACGCAGGGAGAAGGTGCAGACTCTGCACAGACAGTGACCCAAGCCGGGAATCGAACCTGGGACCCTGGTGCTGTGAAGCAACTGTGCTAACCACTGTGCTACCGTGCCGTCCATCCTTTCACTCCTTCTATAACATATCCCTTAAAACTTATCTTTTTGACTAAACTTTTGTTGTCTTCTCTAACTGGTCCACTGGACTTCAAAAGACACTTTTTTTCCCTTTCTCTCCATCGAATATTGTAAATGTGAAAACAATTTGTTGTATATAGTTCTCCACCACCCCCGCCGGTGATTAATGCCTTAATCACCAGTATTTTCCAGCCCCAGCACTGGTGGCATCGTCGTGGGTGGGACAGGAATATTTGGAAAGCCAGGCTCCAAATTTTCCTGTTCCGCCCGTGACAATGCCCACCCGTGTCAGGGCCAGAAAATCCTGCCTGATAGTTAACAAGATGATGCACGATCAATTGCACAAAGACTAGAGTTGGATACAACTGAGGCTTTATTGCTCTAAGATGTGTGGCCTCCCACAGCAGTTGGCAAAATGGCTGCAGCATGGAGGACACACATATTTATACTCCGCCTACTGGGCGGAGCCAGCAGGCAGGGTCTACCGATGTACCTGTAGTACAGGTGCTACCATACATCCTCTAATAGAAGTGCAACAGTGGTTTACCACATTCACACCCTGTTAAAATTGAGTACGGCGGGGGTGGTGGAGAACTATATACAACAAATCGTTTTCACATTTACAATATTCGATGGAGAGAAAGGGAAAAAAATTGTCTTTTGAAGTCCAGTGGACCAGTTAGAGGTTTAACTGGTCCTGGCTTTGATGTGCCGCTGGGAGCGACGTAGTGGTGGCGGCGTTGCCGATGCTGGTCTGATGTCCGGTGACTCTGGGAGCATGCCAAAATCCTCTTCATCCTCGGGCGTGGGCAGGGAAGGACGGATGGTCCTGGGGGGTTGCTGCTGGGAGCGCCAGGGGAGAGGAGGGTGGTGCCGGGTCGGGGGTGTGTGTGTGACCTGCTGGTGCCAGGTCCCTGAGGGAGATAGTATCTTGGCGGCCGTTGGGGTATGCCACGTAGGCATGCTGGGCGTTAGCGTGGAGCAATTGCACCCTCTCCACCAACGGGTCTGCCTTGTGGAGTCAGACGTGCCTACGGAGCAGGACGGGTCCTGGAGCTGCGAGCCAAATCGGGAACGACACCCCGGATGTGGACTTCCTGGGGAAGGTAAAAAGACGTTCATGGGGTGTATTGTTAGTGGTGGTGCACAGTAGTGACCAAATGGAGTGTAGTGCATCAGGGAGGACCTCCTGCCAGCGGGAGGCCGGGAGATTCCTGGACCGTAGGGCCAATTAGACGTTCTCCCTCTCTAACTGCCCGTTTCCCCGGGGGTTGTAGCTGGTCGTCCTGCTATGCAGGAACTGACGCAGCTCATCACTCATTAAGGAGGATCCCCTGTCACTGTGGATGTAGGCGGGGAAACCAAACAGAGCGAAGATTGTGTTGAGGGCCTTGATGACGGTGGCAGATGTCATATCGGAGCATGGGATGGCGAAGGGCAATCTGGAGTACTCATTGACCACACTGAGAAAATACATGTTACGGTCGGTGGAGGGGAGGGGCCCTTTGAAATCCACACTGAGGCGCTCAAAGGGGCGGGAGGCCTTCACGAGACGCACACGGTCTGGCCGGTAGAAGTGCGGCTTGCACTCCGCACAGACATGGCAGTCCCTGGTGATTGTCCGTACTTCCTCGACGGAGTAGGGCAGATTGCGGGCCTTTATGAAATGGTACAACCGTGTGACTCCAGGATGACAAAGGTTGTCGTGCAGGGTCTTGAGTCGGTCTACTTGTGCGCTGGCACATGTACCTCGGGATAGGGCATCTGGGGGCTCATTGAGCTTACCGGGGCGATACAAAATCTCATAATTGTAGGTGGAGAGCTCGATCCTCCACCTCAAGATCTTATCATTCTTGATCTTGCCCCGCTGTGTGTTATTGAACATGAAGACTACCGACCGTTGGTCAGTGAGGAGAGTGAGTCTCCTGCTGGCCAGGTAATGCCTCCAATGCCGCACAGCTTCAACGATAGCTTGCGCCTCTTTTTCGACGGATGAGTGCCGAATTTCTGAGGTGTGAAGGGTGCGGGAAAAGAATGCCACGGGTCCGCCTGCCTGATTGAGCATGGTGGCTAGGGCGACGTCTATTGCGCAGCTCTCTACTTGGAAGGGCAGTGTCTCATCGACTGCGTGCATCCCGGCCTTGGCGATATCAGTTCTGATACGGGCGAAGGTCTGTTGTGCCTCGGCCGACAGGGGAAAATGGGTTGACTGTATGAGTGGGCATGACTTGTCCGCATAGTTTGGGACCCACTGAGCGTAGTACGAAAAGAAGCCCAGGCAGCATTTGAGGGCCTTGGGGCAGTGGGGGAGGGGGAGCTCCATGAGGGGGCGCATGCGGTCGGGATCGGGCCCCAGAACTCCGTTCTGGACCACATAGCCGAGGATGGCTAAGCGGGTCGTGCTAAACACGCACTTCTTCTTGTTGTAGGTGAGGTTTAGGAGAGTGGTGGTGTGGAGAAATTTGGCAAGGTTGGCGTCGTGGTCCTGCTGATCATGGCCGCAGATGATGACATTGTCTAGGTACAGAAAGGTGGCTCGCAAACCGTACCGGTCGACCATTCGGTCCATCTCCCTTTGGAAGACCGAGACCCCGTTGGTGACGCCGAAGGGAACCCTGAGGAAGTGATAGAGGCAGCCGTCTGCCTCGAAGGCAGTATACGGACGATCCGATTTACGAATGGGGAGCTGGTGGTAGGCGGATTTGAGGTCTACCATTGAGAAGACCCGGTACTGTGCAATCTGATTGACCATATCAGATATGCGTGGGAGGACGTCGAACTGCGTATACCGATTGATGGTCTGACTGTAGTCAACAGCCATTCTGTATTTCTCCCCAGTTTTAACTACTACCACTTGGGCTCTCCAGGGGCTGTTGCTGGCCTCGATGATGCCTTCCCGAAGCAGCCGCTGTACCTCGGACCTGATGAAGGCGCTGTCCTGGGTGCTGTACCGTCTGCTCCTGGTGGCAACGGGTTTGCATTCTGAGGTTAGATTTGTGAAGAGGGAAGGCGGATCGACCTTTAGGGTCAGGAGGGCGCACACAGTGAGAGGTGGTACGGGCCCGCCGAATATGAGGATTAGGCTCTGGAGGTTGCACTGGAAGTCCAGGCCGAGTAGTAGGGCAGCGCAGAGGTTAGGGAGGACATAGAGGTGGAAGCCGCTGAATTCTACGCCCTGGACCGTGAGTGTGACCGTACAGTACCCCCGGATCGTCACGGAATGGGATCCAGAGGCCAGGGAGATTTTTTGGTTGGCGGGGTGTACCGCGAGGGAGCAGCGCCTTACCGTATCCGGGTGTATAAAGCTTTCGGTGCTCCCGGAGTCCGGCAGGCAAGAGGTCATATGTCCGTTGATTTTAATGCTGGTCGATGCGGTGGCCAGGTTGTGCGGACAAGACTGGTCGATGGTCACTGAGGTGAGTCGTGGTCAGTCATCACTGGTGTCGGATGATGGAGAACCGGGGGGGGGCACAGGCCCTGGAACACTGGCGGTGCCCATGTGCCATGGGGGGACAAGATGGCGGCACCTGAAGATCGTGAGGAGGACAAAATGGTGGCGCCCATGGGCAGCACATGGTAGGGGTTGAACAAGATGGCGGCGCCCATGGGACGCACGTGTTGCTCGGAGGGGAAGTTGGCAGCACCCGCTGGCCGCGCTTGGTCCGAGGGGGAGAAGATGGCGGCGGCCACTGGCCGCGCATGGTCCGGGGAGGTGAAGATGGTGGAGCCCATTGTCTGTAAACGAGGGGGGCGGGGGCGATAGCGGCGACTGCGCGGGCCTCTGCCCCTTCTTGCCGCAAGTCTTACAAAGACAGCGTGGGCCGGGCAGCGTTGGCGGGGGTGTTTCTGCTGGCTGCAAAAGTAACATCAGGGTCCCCCGGGGTTCGCTGGCTGGCGCATGGTGCAGGCGTATTGGCTGGGTAAGGCCCCCGCTGTGGCGGCCGTCTGTGGGGTCCACGATGTGTAGGAGGGGTGACCGAATGGCTGGGGGTGTAGGCCTGAACGTTGCGCAAGGCGAACATCATAGAGAGCGCGTGCTTCTTTGTCTCTGCCAGGTCGAGCGTGGCCCCTTCTAACAGTCGCTGGCGTATGAGGTCCGACCCAATCCCCGTAACAAACGCTTCCCGCATGAGGAGGTTTGAATTTTCAGTGGCCGTAACGACCTGACAGTCACAGTCCCGGACGAGTGGGATTAGGGCCCGCCAGAAGTCTTCTATGGAATCACCTGGCGACGAGCGTGTTCGTTCTTCTGAGCGTAATTCTCTTTAAGAAGCATAGTTCGGCGCCTCCTGGATTAGCAGAAAGACGCTGGAGCTGAACCTTGAGTACAGGATTTGTATCTTCTGAGCCTCCGAGACAGGGATGGGCACTGAGTTGATGTACGTCTTGAAACAAGCTAGCCAGTGTTGAAAGTCCTTTTTGGCATCGCTTGAATGCGGATCCAGCTGCACGCGATCCGGTTTGATACGGAGGTCCATCTTTTGAAAATCTTAGAACAATAAATTGATGCACGATCAATTGTACAAAGACTTGAGTTGGATACAACTGAGGCTTTATTGCTCTAAGATGTGTGGCCTCCCACAGCAGTTGGCAAAATGGCTGCAGCATGGAGGACACACATATTTATACTCCGCCTACTGGGCGTAGCCAGCAGGCAGGGACTACCAACGTACCTGTAGTACAGGTCCTACCATACATCCTCTAATAGAGGTGCAACAGTGGTTTACCACATTCACACCCTGTTAAAATTGAGTCCGGCGGGGGTGGTGGAGAACTATATACAACAAATTGTTTTCACATTTACAATATTCTAATAGAGGTGCAACAGCGGTTTACCACACAAGATATCAAATTTTGCTTGTAAGGGGTTGAGATTCTTTGCTACATTAAAGGCCCTACATAAATGAAACTTTCTGTTCACTACTTGAAGAGAAATATCAAATTTAGGGCAGCATGGTAGCACAAGTGGATAGCACTGTGGCTTCACAGCTCCAGGGTCCCAGGTTCGATTCCCTGCTGGGTCACTGTCTGTGCAGAGTTTGCACTTTCTCCCCGTGTCTGCGTGGGTTTCCTCCGGGTGCTCTGGTTTCCTCCCACAGTTCAAAGACGAGCAGGTTAGGTGGATTGGCCATGATAAATTGCCCTTAGTGTCCAAAAAGGGTAGGAGGGGTTATTGGGTTATGGGGATAGAGTGGAAGTGAGGGCTTAAGTGGGTCGGTGCAGACTCGATGAGCCGAATGGCCTCCTTCAGCACTGTATGTTCTATGTTCTAAATTGTAAGTTGCTGAAGGATATCTCGACACAGAGCTTGACTGATCACTGGAAGTGGGTTAGTATGAAGTGTGATTGATATTAGGACATTGAACTCAGCTTGCCCATCCAAGGGGACAATTCTTATAATGAGACAGTTTGTGAAGATCATGATTAACACACCAATTACCTCCTTCTTTTAATGAAAACTTGTCTAAATTTAAATTGATTGACTTCTCCCTCATCGTTTTGTTTGCTATATTAAACTGTAGCCATGCTGGCCACGCAAAATGGACACTGAGCCAAACTAAAATGGAAGGCTGCTGGGAAACAGACAGTTCAGCCAGAACAGCAGTCTGCAAAGAGCAGTTTGCATTCTGCAGCAGCAGAAACCAGTTTGGGCTCAGGTGAAAAGACCTTAGCTAGGTGCAAATGGCAAAACGCTTTGCATGCTAATGAGGCCATCAGACTTGAACACCCACACAATAGATACATTTGGTTCTGAATGGACACATTCCAATCAAGACCCAGACATCGAGGCACCAGAAACCTCCAAACAAAAGGACATAAGAAACGCCCCCTCCATCACGGAGATCCCCTCGCATTGGGGAATTAATCCAGTATCGATAAGAAATTGATCCAATAGGTAGAGCCCGCCCGAGAAGAGGGAAGGACAACGGAACCCCTATAAAAGATAGGGACCTCGTGTTGTCCGGTCTGTTAAACCCGTGCTCCGGCTCTGACTGACACCTGGCATCCTGACTCCAGCCGTTGAGCACCAGCCGCCGAAACCGTAAGTTCAACGCTCGCTACGCGATCCAAGCCCACTAGACTCCCAAGTGCCAGAACGCTTGCTGAAGGCTGCAGACAAAACCAGGACGAAGGCCTCGTTCTCTGACCTTGCCTGTTCCTGTTAGATAAGTATTCTGTTTGCTTAAGTTTAGTTGTAGCTTAGTCTCTTAGTGTGTGCATGAGCATTTATTATTAACTGTATAATAAATATTGATCGTTTGAACTTGACTAATCGGTGTATCGTCTTTATTACTTTGAATTTGACCTTGGAATACTTGTGACGTTGCCTATACGGCAACTGGCGACTCCAGAGCTAAATAATTACATAGAACAGAGCCTAGCAGTGTTAAGCACACGTCGAACTCGGAGGCGTGTTAATACACTCCAATAAACGCGTTTTACGCCCATAGTAAAACGTGCAACATTTAGTGGCGACATCCGCCGGGACCCTGTTTTAAGTGGAAACACCACAGTGTCCAGGACCCTGAAATTTGAATTAGAACTCCAAATTGCAGAGAAAGAAAGAGATCACAAGTATTCAAGGTGTTCAAAATAATAAGCGTAATTCGGAAGTGTGTTTAGTGCATGCGTACTAACAGGGCTGTAAGGTAAAACTGAAAGCTTTTTGTTGCGACAAACTTTCGGTAGTTTTGTGATCGGAAAATAGCGTAAGCCGTACCCTTTTCTCGAAACACCACCCCAACAACCCCCTGTTCCAAAATTATAAAAAGAGAGTCAGAGGAAATGGCCATGCAGGCAATGGAACGTCTGATGGATCCAGCAAAGTTTGTGGTCGCAGCGACCAGCAGCAGTAGCAGAGTAGGCCAGTGTCCCACGTGGGAGCTGGAACTCCGCAAATATCTGCAGGGAAAGGGATGGCCCCTTTGGAAAGAGTTTTGTGCAAATGAGGAGACAGGTCCCGGAAGTATAGGTCATACTTGGTGGGAGAACCTCTCTCAAATACACAAAAAGAGTTTAGGTAAAGCACGCAAGCCGATGGCGATTGTGTCCTGCTTGGCACAGTTGCGAGGCGCAGAGGAGGTCATCAGGACGCTCCGGGCAGATTTAGAGGAAAGGAACCGAATGAGTAAGGTCGATGTCAGGGACATCGAGAAAGAAAACCTGGAATTAAAAGGGAAGTTGGCAGAGAAGGGTAGAGAGGTGGATGATGCCAAGAGGGCTCACCAGTCTTGTCTAGCTCATCTGAACAGTTCCCAGACCCAGTATGAGAAAGCCTATCAGGACGTGCAACGTGCCGTTCTGATAAGACAGGAATCGGAAAAGCAGGTGGAGGCATTGCAGAGGCAATGTTCCGATCTCAAAGCAGCTTTGAGAGCACTCCATGCTGCAACGACCGAACAAAGACAAAGCACAGTTGACCACGCGAAATGCAGGAAACAGATTGCGGAACTGCAATCTCTGCTTTCGGTGCAGAATGGCTTCCAAAGTACCTTTGGAGCACAGTTAGATGGGGAAAATGCCCCAGATTGGCAGGAATTAAGCGAGACAGCGCAGCGTTATGTTCAGGGAACATGTGCGCCCGCAGCTCAGCAGAAACGACAGGCACCCCAACCCCCCACAGCTCAGATCATAACCGCACCCATGAATCCCGTAACCACACAGAGGAAAGCCGAATCAGAAGGCGCCCCAGACATAACTTACACCACCCCTTTAACAGTAACCCAGCTAAGGGACGCTTGTGAAAAGATCACTCCGTTCCTCCCCACCGCAGACCCCCACCAGTTTTTCGCTAAAGTAAAACAGCAGGCTACCATGTACGGCCTGGATGAGAGAGAGCAGGTTAAGCTCACCGTGCTGAGCTTAGACCAGAGTGTAGTGGCAGCCCTCCCCGACCCACAAAACGTGGCAGGAGGCAGCCTAGAGGAGATGCACACTGCCATTTTAGATGCCATCGGGTACAATAGAGGTGACCCCGTAGAAGGATTGAATAAGTGCAGGCAGAAGAGATCCGAACACCCCACAGCATTCGCAGGAAGGCTGTGGATTCACTTCAGCGCAGTTTTCGGACAGCTAGATAGAGCGCATTTAACCCGCGAAAACATGGTTAAGTGGACGCGCACAATTATCTCACACGCAACAGAAGCAGGACAGAGCGCTTGCAATAGTTACGACCCCTCAGAAGAGGCCCATAACGAAAAATGGGTCCTGAAAAGATTGTCCCGCGCTTGGGAGCAATCGCTTCAGGCAAAAGGAAAAGTTAGATCCCCAGAAGAGGCTCAGGCTGCTGCAGATATCCAAGCAGTCAGAGAGCACCAGAAGCCCGCATGGGTAAATGAAGGCAAGAGCAGCCCACAACAGAAAGGACAGGAATGCTATAACTGTGGACAGTTAGGGCATTGGGCAAAAGAGTGTAATGCACCCCAGCGATCTCAGAGAGGCCAGCAGACAGGCACTCTGAACCGCAACAAAGCAAAACCCATCCACAATGTAGCAGTACAGTCAGGACCCACCAATGTGGACGAGACGAACTGACGGTGTTCGGGCTCCCCCACTTGGGTCTGTGACACACTATGGGACTCATCAGGGAGGCCCGTAGTCACGGCAAAAGTCAAAGGGAAGCCCATAGAGTTACTGTGGGACACAGGAGGATCCCGCACCACCATTAACTCCACAACCACGGCACACGCAGACACGTGGCCGACCACCTCCACCATCACACTTAGCGGGTTCACCGGACACTCGCAGCAGGGACATATCACAGCACCCGTAGCGATCCAGCTAGGGAACATTAGCACAAGACACCCCGTAGTTTTAGTAAATCTTCCCCGGACAGCAGAGCACATCCTGGGGATAGATTTTATGCACGCTCATAGCTTGTCGTTCGACCCAGTGAACCAGTGTGTCTGGCGAATGGCGAGATCAGACAGAGCCCCAGCCACCCTCACAGTAGGAGACTACGCTAATCGGATTAGCGCAGTGGGAGAGTACTCATTCGACCTGACTACACTCCACACCGACCGACAAATTAAGGCCCTACTAAACAAACACAGGACAGCATTTGCAAGTCACCGTCATGACTGTGGCAGAATGACTGGACAAGTTCATGTTACCGGACAGGACCCCCGACCACAAAAGCAGTATAGATTTCCCCTCGAGGCAGAGGTGGAAATAGAAAAGGTTATAGGCAGCTTGTTGGACCAAGGTGTACTGAGAACGGTAGCCTCCACCAACAATGCCCCTATTTGGCCAGTGAGGAAGCCCGATGGATCATGGCGTCTGACCATCGATTATCGGGAACTCAACAAAGTAACCCCCGCAGTAGCCCCAACGGTAGCTACTAGTCCCGAGACCATGCTCAAGCAGGGTCTCAACGCCAAGTACTTCACGGTATTGGACATCAGTAATGGATTCTGGTCAATACCATTGGCAAAAGCGTGCCAATACAAATTCGCATTCACTTTTAAAACGCAGCAGTACACGTGGACATGCCTCCCACAAGGATTCCACAATTCACCCTCCATTTTCCACCGACAGCTGGCAAGTGGATTAGAAAAATTTTCCCGACCCGAATGTCTGGTACAGTATGTAGACGACCTACTACTGCAGACAGACACAAAGGCAGAGCACATTTCGCTTCTGGCCGAACTCCTGGAACTCTTAACTGAAATTGGCTGTAAAGTTAACCCGAAAAAGGCCCAAATATTGGAAAGTAAAGTGATGTATTTGGGATCAGTCATCACGCACGGCAAACGCGAGATCGAATTCAAAAGAATTGATTCGATTGTCAAATTGCCCCTTCCCCAGAATGTTTCAGCCCTCCGGTCGTTTTTAGGACTGGTTGGCTATTGTCGGAACCACATCGACGGATTCGCGACAAAAGCCGCCCCACTTTCAGACCTCCTTAAGAAAGGAGCCCCCTGGGAATGGCTTCCGCAGCATACAGGCGCTGTGGAAGAGTTGAAACGAGCCCTTAGTGCAGCACCCGCGCTGCTAGTCCCCGACCAACTTTCCCCGTACGCAATCGAGGTAGCTAGCACAGATCTAACCCTCTCGGCCGTGTTGCTTCAGGAACGGCACGAGCAGCTAAGACCAGTGGCTTATGCCTCCCGACTGTTAGACCCGGTAGAGCAAGGATTTTCGGCCTGTGAGAGGCACCTCCTTGCTGTCTTCTGGGCAGTGCAGTATTTCTCATACATCACCGGACTCAACCCCATCACCATTCTAACCGAACACACACCCACACAGCTACTACTAGACGGTCGACTGAAGGACGGTTCAGTTAGCCAGATTAGGGCAGCTAGGTGGACCCTACTTTTACAAGGACGGGACATTACAGTGAAACGGACACGCACCCACACATACTTAGCAGACAACCTCCAATACCCCGGACAGCCCCATGACTGTGAAATTGTAGCTCCCCTGCATAACACAGGACCCTTTTTAGCAAAAACACCCCCCAGGAAGATAGGGAACCCGAAACAAAGCCCCCAGCCCACAGACACGTGTGGACCCTTGAGGATTTATGTAGACGGTTCCTCCACAGTTTTAAATGGTGAGCGTATCACAGGATGCGGCATCTATGTAGAGGACGCGCAGGGGCGCGCTCTCGAAGAGATAGCTCTTAAGTTACCAGGTCACTTAGGCGCGCAGGCAGCAGAGCTAGCAGCCATAGCGTACATAGTGGACCACCCCGATTCTTTCCCCAGCCCAGCAGACATATATTCGGACAGCTTATATGTCTGTAACAGTTTAACCGATTTTCTGCCCCTGTGGAGGACACGAGGTTTTGTCTCCGCAGACGGAAAACCCCTTCCATCAGCCCCCTTACTCCAGCATATCCTAGAGAAAGCGAAGGACAGGACCTTCGGCATTATAAAAGTTCGAAGCCACCATAGGTCATCACCCCCTGGGAATGTAAAAGCCGACGCGTTGGCTAAGGCAGGTTCCAGGAGAGGACACTTATGGACCCCCCCAGCTAGCGCACCAGCTAGCGCCCCTGTGAGCGCAGTCCAAGTCTCACAGACTGATATTACAGATCTCGTGGCAGCACAGCAACAGGACGGAGACCTCAGGGAGGTTTTCAAGGGAAACTTTGTGCCTGCTTACGAGCACTTTAAACACGCACTGACCACACATGAGGGTGTGATCATTAAGGACCGACTTTATGTGGTCCCACAGCAGGACAGGAATCAGATGATTGCCTTGTTCCATGACGGACACGGGCATCAGGGAATTGATGCAACAACGAGGCACCTCAGGCAACTCTGTTGGTGGCCTAATCTCAGGAATGATGTAACGCACTACATAGAGAATTGCCTGATTTGTGCTCAGAATAACCCGGAGCGGTATTCTAAGAAAGCACAACTTCGGCATACTCGCCCAGTTAACGGCCCTTGGACAAACCTCCAGATCGACTTTATAGGTCCATTGCCCCCTTGTAGGAATGGCTATAAATACGTTCTGGTGGTGATAGATACCTTTACCAAATGGGTAGAGGCATTTCCCTCACGAACAAATACAGCAAAGACAGCTGCAAAGATCCTGACCCACCACATCTTCACGAGATGGGGTTTACCCCGAAGTATCGATTCGGACCAGGGATCTCACTTTACAGGACGGGTCATGAGGAACGTCCTGACAATATTCGGAATCAAACAGAACTTCCATATTGCGTATCATCCACAGTCCAGCGGGATTGTGGAGCGCATGAATCGGACCCTAAAAACTACCCTCAGGAAAATGGTCCAAGAGAATAATTCCACATGGGATTCAGTGCTCCCCTTTGCACTTATGTTCATAAGGAACACTGTCTCCACATCTACAGGATACACACCACACACACTCATGACCGGACGCCCTATGAAAGGTACAGAATTCCTTTTAGGACTGGACATGACAAGCCCCGAAGTGACGGCCCTCACACATGAAAAGGCAGTTAAAGATCTAGTTGAGACTGTGAGGTCTGCACAGCTCGCAGCCGCAGTCCAGCTAGGGAAACGCCGACAGCAACGGACTGCCTGTTTCAATAAGACCGTCCACACCACAGAATTCCAGGTTGGGCAACAGGTAATGTTATCTGTTTATAACCCCAGCAGTTTTTTGGCTCCAAAATATTCCGGTCCCTACTCAATTTCGGACAAAATTAGCCCCTCCGTTTACAGAATAAAGTATCCTAATGGGAAGACCGCGTGGTTCCATATAAACCAGTTAAAGGCATATGGAACACAGGCCAACCATGCTCACCATGTCCTGCTGGATGCAGCAGAACACTCCACCCCGCCCACCAGAGACACTTTTCCACCATCCCCCTCACAGACCAGTTCATCAACGGACTCGCCCACGACTCCGCCCACAGACCACTACAGACCACGCCCCGACACGCCCACAAGCTGCCACAGCAGAGACAGCAGGACTGACACTGACTCTGAAGACAGCGACAGCACACAGCCATACAGCCCACACTGCACCAACTACGACCCCGACTCCAGTGACCCCATGGAAGTCACTTACCTCAAATATCCGGAACCACCACCCGACCCCGACTACCCCGACAACACACTCGACGCTACACAATGGCACAGGGACAATTCCTACAGACTTGTCCGCAATGATGAAAGTGACCCCCGGTCACACAACTCCAAAATAGCATGCCTGATCCACACAAGGGTGTGGGATCCGGGAGAGCAGGACGACACGGTGTCTGACTCCCGACACGGCAACCCCTTTGTGACCCTGTTCACAGAGGCAGAATCAAAGTGAGGTGTCCAGATGATGTAAGATAGGAATCGTTTGAGGGAAACGATGTCCTTTCTGATGGAACCTGCACGTATGTTTGTCTTCGTTTTATGTTTGTTTGTTTTCAGGAATGTAAATGTTTCAGTTGGAGGATGGACATCTTCTTTTCAGCTGAAAAGATTGTGACCACCTCACATACACGTTAGCTTGTCTGCCGAAACTTTTGAGAACTTCGGTTTGATTGGAGATCTTTTCCAAAGTTGTAACACTTGTGACAGCCTGGTGAGCAGCTCACCGTATCGTCTAAAATATCTGAAGACCAGCTCATGTCCTCAGTTGGAGCATCTTGGCTCCCTTGGTTTTTTAGGTGCCCCTCTATTCGGCGAAATAGAGGCTGCAAGTCATGGTCAACACATTCGTACCCGTTTCTTTCCAGGTTACTCAGGCAGTGGACAAACGGCACTGAGGACCCGCCCTGTCTGAGAACCAACCCTTGGTCAGCCAAGCTCGGGTATGGCACAGCACGCCCTACCCGGGGATCCCATCCAACTCGTACCCGTAGCGGCCCATACGCAACTCATTCGGATGTTTGTTTCCAAGTTTGTTTTCATTTTACGTTAGGTAGCCCTTCGGCCGCCATCCCACATGCTATTTACATCCGGGAACATTCGGATGGTAAATCAGCAAAGCCTGCGAGACGGCTCGCAGAAGGAAGGATTGTTAGGTGTATGCTGGTCTTTAAATTCGCTTTTTGAAAAAAAAAAAATGAGGGGAGTCACAGGGTGTGACTTAGCCAGTCATTTTAAAGGGTCAATTGGGTTTTGAAAGACAGATGCACTAACAAGTAAAGGTCTTAAACTGTGTATTGACAGATACTGTGCTTGATCCCAAAGGTTTCAAAGGACGAGACAGAGGTCGAAGCCAGGATTGTCAATACCGGAGGAAGAAGGAAGAGAAAGAAGAAGAACAGCAAAATGATGGAAGCCCACTTATTACTGTTCAATGTCATATGTATATGTGTGGAAACAAGACACGTTTCCCCCACAACCCCCACCGTAAATGTTAGTACAACAAACCCCCAGTGCTCAGCTCTGATCAGCGAGGTTCAGACCTGGTGTACTAAATTCATGACGTGGTACTCCATGTCCTACATAATCGAATCACTGTTGGTGATCGCGATCCTCACCATCCTAGTGCAGACCCTCAGGTTGAGGAAATGGAAGAGGAGAGCCTCTCGTTCCAGCACCTCACCCATCTATAGAGTGCAATCCCCCATCTTCGGATTCCACCAAACCCCTCAACCCCTCACTGATTACAACACTCTGTAAATAAAATTCAGCCATGTATTATATTGTTCCATACTCGACTGCCGAGTTGGGAAGTGTGATGTTGTGGTGTGAATGGTTAAGGTTTTAGAGTGATTAAATGTTTAAGTTAAGGTTAAGGTTAATAGTGATAGGTAGAGGTTCCCAGTTGTAGTAATGCATGTCCCTTTGACTTAGGGCCAAGTAGAAATGTTAGTTAAAATTTTTTTTCTCTTCTTCCCATAGTTTAGAACAGAGTAGAACAGGAACTGGCAAGAGGTCAGAACACAAGGAAGGCAAAGTACATAGGTGATCCTTCACAATAGTATGATTGTGAGGATCACAAGGAGGGAATGTAGCCATGCTGGCCACGCAAAATGGACACTGAGCCAAACTAAAATGGAAGGCTGCTGGGAAACAGACAGTTCAGCCAGAACAGCAGTCTGCAAAGAGCAGTTTGCATTCTGCAGCAGCAGAAACCAGTTTGGGCTCAGGTGAAAAGACCTTAGCTAGGTGCAAATGGCAAAACGCTTTGCATGCTAATGAGGCCATCAGACTTGAACACCCACACAATAGATACATTTGGTTCTGAATGGACACATGCCAATCAAGACCCAGACATCGAGGCACCAGAAACCTCCAAACAAAAGGACATAAGAAACGCCCCCTCCATCACGGAGATCCCCTCGCATTGGGGAATTAATCCAGTATCGATAAGAAATTGATCCAATAGGTAGAGCCCGCCCGAGAAGAGGGAAGGACAACGGAACCCCTATAAAAGATAGGGACCTCTTGTTGTCCGGTCTGTTAAACCCGTGCTCCGGCTCTGACTGACACCTGGCATCCTGACTCCAGCCGTTGAGCACCAGCCGCCGAAACCGTAAGTTCAACGCTCGCTACGCGATCCAAGCCCACTAGACTCCCAAGTGCCAGAACGCTTGCTGAAGGCTGCAGACAAAACCAGGACGAAGGCCTCGTTCTCTGACCTTGCCTGTTCCTGTTAGATAAGTATTCTGATTGCTTAAGTTTAGTTGTAGCTTAGTCTCTTAGTGTGTGCATGAGCATTTATTATTAACTGTATAATAAATATTGATCGTTTGAACTTGACTAATCGGTGTATCGTCTTTATTACTTTGAATTTGACCTTGGAATACTTGTGACGTTGCCTATACGGCAACTGGCGACTCCAGAGCTAAATAATTACATAGAACAGAGCCTAGCAGTGTTAAGCACACGTCGAACTCGGAGGCGTGTTAATGCACTCCAATAAACGCGTTTTACGCCCATAGTAAAACGTGCAACATAAACCTAGTCAGTTCTTCACTTGAATTATTAGTTAGTTCTTCCCCTTGAATTATTTTAAATTTTTCCTTAATCGCTGATATTTTATCCTTCGCCAGTCTGCATTTCCTGATTTCAATTACAATATTACCCAATTATGTAATTAAGGGATGCAATTAATCTTAGCTTCTTCCTACCCCTTTCATTTATTCCCTCATAAACATTTTTTTGCATTAAAGTTTTTAGCAGCTCTTGCTAAATTTGTATATCTTTGTTGTTCTTCCAGTTCATGGGATCCCGTCCTTTCTTTTAGTTTTATAATTTTTCTGACTTCCCTTGCTGGCCAAGGTTGTTTAATGACACATAGGGTGGGATTCTCCGATTGCCGACACCGATATCGCATTCGGGCGTTTGGGCGGAGAATCCGTTTTGACGCCAAAATCGGGGGCTGCGCCTGTTTTCGGATGCTCCATCCCCTGCAAAACGGCATCATCGGTGAGTAAGCCGCACGCCGTTGGGACGGCCTCAGGACATCACCTGAAGGCCCTCCCCCCCCCCGATGCTGCGCCTCCGATGGGTCGACTTCCTGACATTGTGGATCACTTGTGGTCTGTGGTCTCGTCAACCTCATGTGGCAGCTGAGGACTTTGTCCAGAGCCACTACAGTCGGTGGGGGGAACCGTTCCACTGGCCAGGGGGGGCTTTGGCGGGGGCTGGGGGGGGAGACTGTTGGGGTGGAGCCATCTGGAAGGCCGGGTCCACGCAGGGCTGGCGCCATGCTGTACAGCGTGACCGCTACAGGTCTCCGCCGTGTGCATGCATGGCCACGGACCGGGCAATTCTCCGTCTTTATCTGCAGAGTGAGCCAGGTGTTTTACATGGCACAGCTGTTAGCCCCCTCCCCGTTACATGGTGCCGCTGCTAGCCCCCCCCCCCGTTACATGGCACAGCTGCTAGCCCCCCCCACCGTTACATGGCGCAGCTGCGAGCCCCCCCTCCTCCTACCATTACATGGCACAGCTGCTAGCCCCCCCTCCCCCACCGTTACATGGCACAGCTGCTAGCCCCCCCCACCGTTACATGGCGCAGCTGCGAGCCCCCCCTCCTCCTACCATTACATGGCACAGCTGCTAGCCCCCCCTCCCCCACCGTTACATGGTCCAGCTGCTAGCCCCCCCCTCCCCCACCGTTACATGGTGCAGCTGCTAGCCCCCCCCACCGTTACATAGTGCAGCTGCTTGCCCCCCCACCATTAAATGGCACAGCTGCTTGCCCCCCCATCATTACATGGTGCAGCTGCTTGCCCCCCCCTACCGTTACATGGTGCAGCTGCTTGCCCCCCATCATTACATGGTGCAGCTGCTAGCCCCCCCCTCCCCCACCATTAAATGGCACAGCTGCTTGCCCCCCCCATCATTACATGGTGCAGCTGCTTGCCCCCCCTACCGCTACATGGTGCAGCTGCTTGCCCCCCCATCATTACATGGTGCAGCTGCTTGCCCCCCCACCATTACATGGCACAGCTGATAGCCCCCCCTCCCCCACCGTTACATGGTGCAGCTGATAGCCCCCCCCTCCCCCACCGTTACATGGTGCAGCTGCTTGCCCCCCCTCCCCCACCGTTACATAGTGCAGCTGCTTGCCCCCCACCGGGCAGAGCATCTTTGCGGGGGCAGCGCCGACTTTCTGGGTGTAATATTAGACACATGGGGCAAAATTCTCCGACCCCCAGCAGGGTCTGAGAATCGCCTGGGGGCGCCTAAAATCCCACCCCCGCCATGGCAGAGATTCTCTGCCACCCAGGAAGTGGCGGCGGCGGAATCTCGCCACTCCGATCGGAGAGGCCCCTGCAGTGATTCTCCGGCCCGGATGGGCCGAAGTCCCGCCGCTGGGAGGCCTCTCCCGCCGCCGAGGTTTAAACCACCTCTGGAACGGGGGCTCAGCGGCGCGAGCAGGCCCACGGGGTCCTGGGGGGGCGGGGGGGCGATCGAACCCTGGGGGATGCCCCCACGGTGGCCTGGCCCGCGATCGGGGCCCCCCGCTCAGACTCCGGGCCAGTGCCCTGGCTGCACTATTTTCCTCCGCGCCCGCCACGGCCTTCACCATGGCGGAAGCGGAAGAGAACCCCACATCGCGCATGCGCGGACCGGCGAAAGCCTTTCGGCCAGCCCCGCTGCCGGGGGCGCCGGTTTTTTGCGCCAGTCTTCTGGTGCTAACCGCTCCGGCGCGGGGCTGGCCCCCAAAGGTGGGGAGAATTCCCCACCTTTGGGGAGGCGCGACCCCTGAGTGGTTGGCGCCACTCCCCTACTCCGGGACCCTCTGTCATGCCGGGTAGGGGAGAATGCCATCCATGGTCCGGACATAGCCTCAATATCAGAGAATCCAGATCCTAGAGTTCTTGTAGTTCAGGGCTTTGTACATTTCTTATATTCCAACAAATACATTTTGGAACGCTTCACTGTACATCCATTGTTTGATACATTAATTGTTCCGCCCAATCTATCGGACTCAATTCCTGTCTCACCTCTTCAAAATGAGCCTTCCCTAAATTTAACATTTTGGTGCATGACTCCCCTTCTCCCTCTCAAATCTATAAGGCGAGATTCTCCATCAGCCGATGCCTGAATTGGGAAACTTGATTGGGCGGAGAATCACGTGTGAGCTGAAAATCGTGGCCGGCGCCAAGCGCCAAACGGATTCCCGTGCTCCAGCCTCTCGACAGCACTGTGAATATGTTCTACCTGCAGGCCAACATGGTCATGCAAATTGTACAGTAAACGCTGTTGGCATGTCATTAACAGGCCTGCCCTGGTATTTACCCTTCCTCCAGCGATGGTCCGCCTCCACCAGGAGGAATTACCGACGGCGAGATTCACTTGTGTCATATAAAATTGAGAAGCAGGCACTGTGGTTGCTGAGGGAGAGGGAGGAGGTAGGACATGTTCCCAAAGATGCAACTACTGGATGAGGTGGCTTCTGCCAGGGCTGGGTGGAGTAGCGAGGGGTGGCCAGAGGACGGGCCGTCACCTTGACGACCACCAGGAACGGGTGTCCTCCCCCATTCCCCCATGGTGCCAGATGAGCCCTGATCTGGCAGAGATGTCGCACTGTCTCTCTGCTCGGTCCGGCAGGTCCTTGAATGTCAGCGTGGCTGCCCAGGAATGGGGTGTCTAGGCACGGCTGCTGTCATTGCCACGTCCTGCAAGGCAGCCATCTTGCTGTGCACTCCACTGACCGCCCACCATGGCCAGTGGTTGCACAAAGAGACACCGGCCGTATGGGCACCCCCCCCCACACCACCCACACCCGGGCGCCACCCTGCTGGCCAGGCATCACACAGCCCACCGAAGGAGGACACCCACAGTAGATCTCACAGGAGGGCACCGGACAGGGGACGCTGAGCATACAACTGGCATGTGGAGGGCCAGCCACCGATATACCTTCCGGCAGAGATGGGTGCCGGGGCCAGAGGCCTCCCCCCTCCCCCCCACCGCCCGGTGCCGGGGGCACTGATGGGGCCAGGGGTACAGTGCAGAGGGCAGAGTGCCATGGGGAACAGCTGGTGATGGGTGTGGGAATGGGAGGGGAGGAGAAGGTGGGACTGGGACATGCAGGGTCAGGGGCTGCAATGAGGCCAGTGCCACCGTGTAGCCTGCTGGGCCTGATTGGGTACGGCAGTACGCACCATGCTACTATATCTGCACTTTAACCCTGCAAACAATAGGTTTTGGTTTCCAATGAGGCATGGTTGCCATCATCTTAACTGCCACAGCCCTAGCGGATGCACTGTGGCTGTATGAGCAGCAACTGCTCAGGGAGGGCCATGCAGCAGTTGAGCCTGCCCCAGAGGAACAGGGGCCAGCTGGTGAGGGTAGAGAGCCAGCTGCCCAACATACCGAAGGAGGTGGGGAGGAGGCGCCGCATCACACCTCCTGTATATCGGCAGCGCCTGACATTCAAGGACCTGTCGGACCGATGCAGAGAGAAAGTGTGAAATCTCTGCCAGATCAGGGCGTATCTAGCACCCTGGGGGAATGGAGGAGGACATCCGTTCCTGGTGGCCGTCAAGATGACGGCCGCCCTGAACCTTTAAACCATGGGGTCCTTCCAGGTGCCGAGTGGGGACCTGTCCATCAACTTGCAGACCTCAGTGCACAGGTGCATCCACAACATAATGGAAGCCCTGTATGTCCAGTTGGCACAATACATTACCTTTGGCGTAGACTAAGCCCATCAGGTTGCCTAGGCATTGGGGTTTGCCACCATCGCCAAGATGCCCCAAGTCCAGAAGGTGATCGACAGGACGCATGTCCCCCTGAAAGCACTGGTGCACGAGGGAGTGGTCTTCACGAACTGAAAGGGGTTCCACTCCATGAACATGCAATAGTGTGTGATCACGAGATGCATATTATACACATCTGTGCCCAATACCTGGGCAGTCTGCACAATGTCTTCATCCAGGTACACTCAACAGTTCCCGACACCTTCAACGCGCACCCCCGGGTGAGGGGTTGGCTCCTGGGTGACGGGTTATCCACTGCGGTCGTGGCTGATGATGCTTATCCGGAGGCCGCAGACTGAGTCAGAGAACCACTACAACGACGTCCATGCAGCGACCAAAGTGATCGAGCAGTACAACAGCGTGCTCGAGATGCAGTTTAGGTGCCTGGACCGCTCTGGAGTGGCCCTCCAGTATGGCGCTAGGAGAGTCTCCCACATCGTGGTGGCTTGCTGCGCCCTCCACAAAATCACGCAGCAGAGGAGGATGACGAATGTCAGTCCTTGTCCGATGAGGAGGATGCAGGTCAGCCAAGATGGACAGGGCATGGGGCCCGGGGGTTGCTGGGGGTGGAGGCGAGAGGGGTGCCACACGTGCCATAAGGGCATCACAATCCATTGGGGACTCACTTGCATCTCTGATGCCTGGGCTATTGCCTGATCTCCGGCCACACTGACCAGGTCCAACGCCCTCTGCCCAGCGGTGGTGAAGGGTCGAAGGTATGGTAGGCCGCATCCAGTCTACTCTCTCTCTCTCTGCGGTTGTGGGCTGCCTTCTCCTGGGGACAGATACTGCACAGTGTAAGACACTTGGACGCGGGCAGCACGGGGGGGTGGGGGGGGGGGGGGGGGGGGACGGTGTCTGCGGCTGGCAAGTGTGGTTCAATCGCCTTCTGCGGGGGGGGGGGACTATCGATGTGTTGAACTGGGGTTGCTGCCAAGGTCATGGAGGTGGCCTGGGGATTACCCACCCTCGCCCAGTGCGGCCTGCCAGTCCACCTTGGGTGGGGGTGATACCAGGGGTGGCGGCACGGCTGGGGGCTGGTTACCCACCCTGGCTGCCCAGAGGATTTGGGCAGCTTCTTGCGACACTGCTGGCCAGTCCTGGCGGTGGGGCCGACGGCGCTCACGGCCTCTGCCACCTGCACCCAGCCCTGTTTCTTGTCCCCAGGTGGCAGCTGCCTTTCTATCTGGGGAACAAGGTGCCCCGCCTCTCCTGTGTGGCATCCATCAGGGTCTCAAGCTCCGCATTGGCAAAGCGGGGTTCCGCTCTTCGGGAATGATTGTTAATGGGGAGTGGAATGCTTGTATGCGGCTGCAGCTCGTCAGGTTCTCGGGTGCCAGTCCCGACCCCGCCACCATGCATTGGAATTGCACTAGTTCCACTTGCCGCTACAGTTAGCCCATTAACGGGTCCTGAATTACTCTGGGACCTGCCCAGTTTTTGTCAACGTAGAACACTCGCGTTTCAGTGCCGGCATTGGCACTGATGGCTGGATTCTCCGATTTTGTGGCTATGCCCGGAGCATGGGCTGGGTTCTCCGATGCAGACGCCAAAATCGCATTCGGCGAGGGGATGGAGAATCCCCAATGACGCCGAAATCGGAGGTGGCGCCGCTTTTGTGGTGCTCTGCCCCTGAAACGCCATATGATGCTTAGTCCATGACCGGACAAGTGGACACGTGTGGTCTCAGCCGTCGGGAACTCAGCGTGGCGGCTGCGGACTCAGTCCAGCACCGCCACAGTCGGGGGAGGGCCGATCCGCAGGCAGGGGCGGCATTATTCGGGACCCGGGGCACTGTGGGGGGAGGGTGCGGTCCAGGGTGCGTGAGCCGGCCGAAGGGGGGAACGACTATTTTTTAAAATACATTTAGAGTATCAATTCATTTTATTCCAGTAAAGGGGCAATTTAGCGTGGTCAATCCACCTAGCCTGCATATCTTTGGATCGTGGGGGCTGTGGTGAATGTGTAACCACTATAATTCACACTGTACATTACTGTGTCCCTGTGGGCTCCATCTGTGAGCCGTTGCATGGCTCTGCCCACAGGGGGAGATGAGGAGCATGTACAGGGCTCCGCCCTCGGCTCCGCCCCCTTCATGAACTATAAGTGCTGCGGTCCTGCGAGTCTGCCTTCAGTTCAGCATAGTCGCAGGCAGGCTCAGTTGTAAGCCAATTAAAGCCACAGTTTACTCCAACTCATGTCTCTAGTTGAATTGATGGTCGCATCAATTTAATCGGATTAAAGAACTACTATGGGATCAGCCCTCAAACCTGACCGACTGGAACTCAATCCACAGGCTGCAGAGGCAAGGGAAATTCTTTTGCATTGGCTTTGGTGCTTCAAGGCCTACCTGGCTGCGTCGACGACCTCCTCTGTTACAGATGAACAGAAACTAAGTCTTCTCCACACACGGGTGAGCCATCGTATTTCTACTCAACTTAATGAAGCTGACTCTTACACCCAGGCCCTCGCGATGCTCGACCGCCTGTACGTGTGGCCCATGAACAAAGTCTACGCGCGACACATCTTCACAACTCATCGCCAGCGCCCTGGTCCCTAGATGACTATCTACGCGACCTCAAAGCCCTAGCACGCGACCGTAACTTCCAGGCCGTGACAGCCTTTCAGCACATGGAACTCACCGTACAAGATGTGTACGTTGCGGGAGTCCGATCATATTATGTGCGGCAGCATCTTCATGCAACCCCATCCTGGACCCCCGACCAAAGGCTCCCCCAGGCCTGCGCCACGCGGCCACCCGCCCACCACAGAGGACTATTGTGCCATTTCTGCCGCCAGCCCCAACACCCCCGACAGCAATGCCCGGCCCACAACGCGACCTGCAGCAGCTGCGGGCGAAAAGGGCACTTCGCTAAGGTCTGCCTGGCCAAATCCAAAAACTCGAACCTCACCTCGAACACTCGCTCCTCCGACTCTCAGGCTCGCAGACCCCATAACTTGGCAGCGTGTCTGCTGACTCCGCTTCCACACAACATGTGCGAAACACGGGGGCCGCCATCTTGGCCATCCTCCTCCACGCGGCCAGCCACATGCGATCCATGGGGGCCGTCATCTTGGACGCCATCTTCCTCGCCGCCCGCCACTTGCGATCCATGGGGGTGGCCATCTTGGGCACCATCTTTCTCGCCGCCCGCCACGTGCGATCCATGGGGGCCGCCAACTTGGCCATCACCCGCTACCCAACTTGAATAGTCATTGCGGGGCCACTCCAGCACCGCTGACCACACCGCCGTCTACCCTCAACTCAGCGCCGTCACCTTGGACCAGTCGTGGCCCAAGCACCTCAAAAGCTCCATGGTGGCCGTCCAGATCAACGGCCACGAGACACTGCGCCTCTTCGACTCTGGGAACACCGAGAGCTTCGTTCACCCGGACTTGGTAAGGCGCTGTTCGCTCCCGGTATTCCCAACGCGGCAAACAGTCTCTCTCGCCTCGGGGTTGCACTCAGTCCAAATACAATGGCGCACCTCAGCGACTCTAACGATACAGGGCGCCAATTATACGAATTTCAAATTGTACGTGCTCCAATGTAACCTCAGGAGCCTCACACTTAGCTTCGGCGGGCCCCTGCCCCACTCACTATATGCAGCCTAGCAACCCTGGAAGTCGACCCCCCCCTCACTCTTCGCTAACCTCACCGCCAACTGCAAGCCAGTGGCCACTCGTAGCAGGAGGTATAGTCTGCAGGACAGGGTGTTCATCAGATTTGAAGTCCGGCGCCTATTGCGTGAAGGAGTCATAGAGGCCAGTAACAGCCCCTGGAGAGCTCAGGTGGTGGTCGTCAAAACCGGGGAAATGCTCCAGACCATTAACCGGTTCATGCACCTTGATGCGTACCCCCTCCCCGGAATGCGGACATGATAACCAGATCACACAGTACCGCATATTCTCCACGGTGGATCTGAAGTCTGCATACCATCAGCTCCCAATCCGCCTGGAGGACCGCCACTACACGGCGTTCGAGGCAGACGGCCGCCTCTTCCATTTCCTCAGGGTCCCCTTTGGCATCACAAACGGGGTTTTGGTGTTCCAAAGAGCAATGGACCGAATGGTGGATCAGTACGGGCTGCGGGCCACTTTCCCGTACTTGGATAATGTCACCATCTGCGGTCATGATCAGGAGGACCACGACGCCAATCTCCACCGATTTCTCCAGACCGCCCAAAATCTCAACCTCACCTATAATAAGGAGAAATGCATTTTCCGCACCACCAGGCTAGCCATCCTCGGCTACGTCGTGGAAAACGGAGTCCTAGGACCTGACCCTTACTGTATGCAACCCCCTCTTACAACTCCCTCTCCCTCACTGTCCCAAGGCCCTCAAGAGGTGCCTCAGATTTTTTTCGTACTATGCCCAGTGGGTCCCCCAGTATGCAGACAAAGCCTGCCCACTATTTAAGGCCACCCTCTTCCCACTGTCAGCTGAGGCTTGCCAGGCCTTCGACTGTATTAAGGCAGACATCGCTAAGGCCGCCATGAGTGCAATAGACGAGTCTGTCCTGTTCCAGGTGGAGAGCGACGCCTCAGAGGTCACTCTCGCTGCTGCTCTGAACCAGGCAGGCAGGCCAGTAGCGTTCTTTTCCCGAACCCTCTCCTCTTCCGAACTTCGACACTCCTCAGTCGAAAAAGAAGCCCAAGCCATTGTGGAAGCCGTGTGGCACTGGAGGCACTACCTCGCAGGTAGGAGGTTTACCCTCATCACCGACCAAAGATTGGTTGCCTTCATGTTCCCCCGCTGCCTTCGCAGCGGGGCAAGATCAAAAATGACAAGATCTTGAGGTGCAAGGATCGAACTCTCCACCTATAATTACGATATCGTATATCGTCCTGGGAAGCTCAATGAGCCCCCAGATGCCCTGTCCCGCTGCACATGCGCCAGCGCGCAAGACAACCGTCTTTAGGCAATCCACAATGACCTCTGCCATCCGGGGGTCACCCGGCTCGCCCATTACATCAAGGCCCGCAACCTGCCCTTCTCCACTGACGAGGTTAAAGCCGTCACCAGGAATTGCTCGATCTGCGCGGAGTGTAAACCGCACTTCTATAGACCAGACAAGGCCCACCTGGTAAAGGCATCCCGGCCCTTTGAACTCCTGAGCATCGATTTCAAAGGGCCCTCCCTTCAACTACTCACAGCATATATTTCCTCAACGTTATAGATGAATTCTCCCGTTTCCCCTTTGCCATCCCATGCCCCGATATGACCGCCCATACAGTTATTAGAGCCCTGCACAGTGTCTTCACCCTGTTCGGTTTCCCCAACTATGTCCACAGCGACAGGGGTTCGTCCTTCATGAGCGACGGACTGCGTCAGTACCTGCTCAGTAAGGGCATCGCCTCGAGCAGGACTACCAGCTATAACCCCAGGGGAAACTGGCAGGTGGAGAGGGAGAACGCGACGGTCTGGAAGACCGTCCTACTGACCCTACGGTCCAGGGATCTCCCAACCTCCCACTAGCAGGAGGTCCTCCCCAATGCACTCCATGCTATTAGGTCCCTCCTTTGTACGGCCACGAATCAGACTCCTCATGATCGCCTATTTGCCTTCCCTGGTGGAACTAGTACGGGGTCTCGCTTCCGCCCTGGTTGAGGACACCGGGCCCTGTCCTCCTCCGAAAACACGTTCGGACACATAAAACCGACCCCCAGGTCCAACTCCTGCACTATAATTCACACTGTACATTACTGTGTCCCTGTGGGCTCCATCTGTGAGCCGTTGCGTGGCTCTGCCCACAGGGGGAGATGAGGAGCATGTACAGGGCTCCGCCCTCGGCTCCACCCCCTTCAGGAAGTGTAAGTGCTGCGGTCCTGTGAGTCCGCCTTCAGTTCAGCATAGTCGCAAGCAGGCTCAGTTGTAAGGCAATTAAAGCCACAGTTTACTCCAACTCATGTCTCTGGTTGAATTGATAGTCGCATCAGGGGCGAAACCCACGCAAACACGGGGAGAATGTGCAAACTCCACATAGACAGTGACCCAGAGCCAGGATCGAACCTGGGACCTCGGTGCTGTGAGACTGCAATGCTAACCACTGCACCACCGTGCTGCTGTGGGGGGGGGGGGAACTATTTTTACAGGCCAGGTCCGTGGGCTGCGTCTGCCATTGAGCACGGCGCGGCCGCCGCCGTTCGCATAGGCGGCCACAGACCCGGCAGTTCTCCGGGCCATATCGGGAGCTGGAGCTGGGAGACTCCCCGTCCCGGAGCAGGGAATCGGTGGCCGTTTTGCGCCAGTTTTCATGGCATAAAACACCACCGTTTTCACACCAGCAGGGGGTTTGCCACTTAGCCTCCCAAATGGAGAATCCAGCCCACGCATGTATCTAATCTTACAACTAAAAGGTCGGCGCCGATCATCCGCCCGGCTATCAGCCGCGCCACATAAAGCCCCCGGATTTACCTGCAGATATGGATGGGGAATTGCCGGGTCCGGTTGCATCATACAACATGGTGCGGCTTCACCCTGCCAGATAGAGCCCTCCTGTAACCATCCCGGACCAACCCCCATCAGACGCCCCAGCCCCTGCTGAAGCCATCCTGGCCAGCGGAAGCCCCCCCCCCCCGCCGTCCGCCCGCTGATCGTAAATTCAATTTATTGAGCGTAATTATCCAAAATGGCGGGAGAGGCAGAAAACGAGGACCCGCCAGGCGCCAAACTGTTTGCGATGCAACCGGCCCACGCCCATTGGCAAAATCGGTATTTTGCCGTAGCCTGTTGAGAAACCAATTATCACCACTTAAGCCCTATTGCCAAACAATTAATGGGAGCCACCCCTTGTCCAATGGCCTCCCGTCAGTCAGCAGCCTCCCCTGCAAGTGGTCACGCCGGCGATAATTAGTACTCCTTTTGAAAAATGTGATCCTGGTGGAAGGGCTTCTGTAAGGAGCCATGGAGGTGAGTAGCCATCTTTGCTCACAGGCAAAGAGCCCTGGGGTGCTGGGCTTGCCACCCCAGTGCTCGGCGGGGGGTGAGGACCCTCGGTTAGGGGTGGGGGACAGTCCGCAGGGGTGGGCCGCCATAGGCGGGTGGGGGGGGGAGTTGCTAGAGGGGGCAACCGGACAGCAACCACTCGTGGCACCACCATGCCAATGTCTGGATCGTGTGCACCCATTCCTGGGGCAGCCCTTGTCCTTGCTCGTCTGCCCCACAGACCACCGATAACCCCCACTAACTGCCGAGGCCTCTGGCCGTGCGGCTGAATAGGGAATTGGCATTCACAGTTAAGTGAGCACGTCACACAACCCAAGTAAATTCCTGTGAGTGGGTAGGCAATGTAGCATGTGGGAGTCATCGCCTAGAGTCCCAATCAGACCGCAGTGCCTGGACACTGTGCCTGAACACTGCGGGTGAGAACACTACACAAGCAGCAGCCAACATCCGTACACCAGGGAATGGGACACAGCTCCAGGGACATGCCCACAGCCGGAGGGTGGGTGAGTGCCAGGGGGAGGGGACCAGCGCCCGGTCCAGGTGACGTTTTGAGCGGGTGTCCAGGGTACAGGGTCTGGCGTCCGGTGAGGGGGGCCCGCTGCAGCCGGGTGTGCGTGGGCACAGCGTACCAGGTGGGGGGTATCAAAGAGGAAGATATCCCAGGAGTGGAGCCACCGCAGTTTGTCAGTCTAACACCCTCTCCTAATGCCTTATAGATATTGAATGCTATGGCAGGGGTTTTGGACCCAGAACAGACCCCCCGTGGTGCTTCTGGTAGCCCAGACGGCCAGACACCAGAGACGGCGGCAGCAACAGCATCAGCAGATGCTCGAGGCTGCGGCCCATGTGCCAGACCCTGCCCCACACCCTAAGAACCCGGCCGCCCATCAGGCCTGGGAGGGACCCAGTGGGGGAGTGCTGTGACGGCCCAGTATGTACAGGTGTCGCTGGTCATTGGAAATAGATGATGGAAGTGGATGCCGCAGGAGGCTCCACCTCAACTAGGAGACGTGCAGCACCTGTGTCATGTCCTCGTGGACTTGGCTCCACATGGAGGAGGAGGACACCTGCTCCCAGTGGCCGTCAAGGTCACCACAGCCCTGAACGTTTATGCCTCAGGATCATTCCAGGGCTCAAGCGGGGACCTGTGTGGCATCTTCAGGTCAGGTGGCAGCGGCAAGGGTCCGGGACATGCCAAGAGGGCCAGGGATGCCCTTATACTGGCCAGATTCACTTAGGATGTGGCCTGGTCCATCATTGCTACCTCACAAATGCCCCACCCACCATCTCCCAGCCTCCCAGGATCTGTGTAACATCACTCCAGGATGCTGGGACTGTGTTGGCACCGTCAGCACTGACGAGGGCAGGGGGTAATGATAACCCACACAGAGCTGAGCGCTGGTGCTTCTCAATCTATGCCATTGTCTGACCCCTGCCTGTTTGCTGAGTGCGTGCTCACACCACCCATCACCTGCATGCGGTGTGTCTCGGGCGGGGGGGGAAGTGACAGAGGCATCATACTGGTTGTGCTCAAGGGTGTTTATTGTGTGTAGCAATTCCCCACTTCCCCACCCCCACTCCCACCCTCACCCCCTACCTTCCCGGTGCCCTCAGTGATCCTCAATGTGCTTAGCTTTTCTTGCTCTATCACTATGTCGAGGTGTTTCCCCAGGATGCACCTATGAGGAGGAGGCAGCCAGCTGCTTACCTTGTCCCGTGTCATTTGATGCCCCTGGCGGGCGTCCTCTGGGGCCGGAGGGCCCCGGCTCACTTGGTGGCACATGCACAGCCTGTCCCGTGTGCTGGCTGTCAGACGCGGCCTCATCAGAGGGGTGGAACTCGGGGGAGCTGGTGGCTACTGTCATCATTCCGTGGGACGGGTCCTGCTTGGCACCCTGTGCCCGCTATTCCGCTGGGTTCCCATATGGCCTTGGGGTTCATCATGGGACAGAGGGGCAGCTGGCTCGAGCCGTGGCTGCCCCTGCACCATCTGGCTCTGCCAGCCCTGGTGGTTCCCCATGGACTCACCATTGTGTCACCGCCCTCTGTGATCCTCCTCAGTGACTGGGACAAGCTCCACAGCGTCTCGGCCATTCCCATTTGAGAGCAGGACATGTCCCGCAGAATCTCATCAAGGTCAGCCTGGTACTTGGTCACGTCCCTCAGTGAGACGGACATTCTGCCAAGACTCTCGGCCGTGGCCGTCACCAACAGTGCAACGCCTTGGACACCTTCACTAATGGTACCAACGTTGTGTAACAAGCTCTCCACTACAGTCGCCATCCTAGGAGTGTTGGCCTCGATGCCACGCATTGCCTGCAACATCTGTTGCGTCCGTAGCCTCTGGGACTCCTCCAAGTGGCTATGGACCTGCTGGAGCATTGCTGACATCTCCCTCTGAATATCATGGCCGCTCCCTAACGTCTCCATCGGCTCTGGGATGACCTTTTCCACAGGCTCAGCATCAGGCTGGGACCCAGCTGGGATCCAGCAGACGTCTGACTGCTGTCTCACCTGGGGGGTTCTTGCCTCCACCTGATGTGCATCATCAGCTGTGTCGTGCTCAGCAGATTGTGCCCCAGAAGCCTCTCCACTAACATGACCCACCGAGGTGTATCTGCGCTGGTGGAGGGTGGGGATGACAGCTGTGCCGCGACTATTAGTGGCATCCTTGGAGCTCTCCCCCAAGGAGATCTCATGGGAGGCAGGAGACGGGCCATCCAAGATGGGCCGGCTCTGTCGGCTGGAGGACCTGTGGGAGAATGGACATGTGGTCAGCGGGAGGGGTGGGTCAATCAGTAAGGCAATAACAACTCACGTGTGACAAGTCTTTTGACTGGCGCCCGGTGATTTCTCACCTCTGCAGCGTTCGCCAACCTCCGCGTTGGTGACAGCTCTGTCCTCGGCAACCCCAATCACCTCCTCGGCACGATTCTCGAAGGTGATGGGGATTCTTATGTCCACCCACCGCCAGTCTGGGCCCTCGCCCAGCAATTGTGGGAGAACATTGTGGTGAATGTAACTCCGTAATTCACACTGTATTGTGTATACATGAGACCATGCATTTGTAAGCGCAGTTGCATTGCCCAACCACTAGGGGGAGTAGCGCTGGGAATGCTTAGGAGTTTGTACAGGGCTCCACCCTTGGCTCCGCCCATGACTCCTCCCCCTGGACTGCTGTATATATACCAATGCTCAGAGCCAGTCGTTCAGTTCATCGAGAGTTCAACGCGGAACAGGCTGGCTCTGTTGTAAGTAGATTAAAACCACTGTTCATATCTTAAAGCACGTGTCTAGTGAATTGATGGTTCCATCAAACATTTCCTGAGGAGACACAGAGAGGGCATCGTCAGCCACACGCGTGGTTCACAGTGGTGGGAGGGGCGATAACTGAAGGGTTGGGGGGAGGGGTTGAACTGAGTTTTGGGGGTCATATGGAGAGTTTGGGGTAGATGGGCCTGTGGGGGCGGAAAGCTGTCGCAGGGTCGGGGAGCGTTGGTGTCTCCACATTCGTGCTGCCCAGTGTAGGTTGTTATCCTTTTTCCAGCACTGGAGGCCAGTCTTCCCGGTCACACTCCCGGTGCTCACAAACGTCGCCACCTCATCCCAGGCAGCGTTGGCTGCCTTATGGCTGACCCTCTGGGAATCTCAGGGGAACAGACCATCCCTCCTGGCCTCCACTGTGTCTAGGAGGCTCCCCAGATCTCCATCTTGGGGATGGTCTCCTGGGCACCATTTCTGTGGGCTGGCTGGGGTTGGCTGAGCAAGTGCAGCTCAAGTGCTGCTAGATCTTGATAGCAGGGGCCTGGCGAGTGCGGTGCCGGCGAATCAGTTGGTGAGCGTTCATTTGAGGCAAGAAGCCCGAGAGGCCTCGTTAAGTGGACTAATTAACGTTGAATAGCATTGCCGGCCTCGCTGGATCTGCTTGCTACCACACTTTAAAATCTTTCCGGAGAACCACACCCTCTGATTCATTTCCGAGAGGAAAGTCAGTGTGAATCGCTTTGGCTGTTCCGTCGCAGTTCTCCCACACTTAGTCCTTTTTTGGGGGCCAGGGTGAAACCCACGGGAAAAGTTATTTTGGGGGCCGGCAAATGCAGCCTCACAGAGATCAGGGTGCCACTTTTAAAGGGTTCCCCATCCCAAAGTAAGAGTCCCCATATAAGGATCCCTGGCATTGGGACATTGGGGCCGTCCAAAAGGGTCTTCCTTCATGCCCTGTCCCCTTCTAGTCAGCACAGACCCCCCTCCACCACACGGTGAGCGGCGCTCCACTATGGAGTCAACAAATGCCCCCCTTCATGGCCATGCCCCCTTTCTGGTCCCACATCTTGAAGATGCCAACCTGACACTGCCAGGTTGTCAGGAGGCCCTGCCCATGTTCCAGATCACCCAGGGGCTCCAGGGGCCTTCGAGGCACCCGGAATTACTTCACGTTTGGTCTCTAGTGATGGAGACCAGCAATGATTCCCGCCGGCCTCAGCTGCGCTGGTGGTGGGGGAGAATCCCAGGAGCCAGGATACTCTGGGCGGGATTCTCCATTCCTGAGGCTAAGTGCTGGCTCGAATGGAGAATCCGCAGAAGGTTCACATCAAAAGAACCGGCGCAAATCCCTCCCCAGTATTCCAGACCCGGTGAGGGGCTAGCACCAGCGCCGTGTGAAACACCCGCGGATCGTGTCGAGAATGGCCGGGTCGTGGGCTGTGCATACACATGGCTGATGACCTGCACCGGTCGCACCTTACAAAATGGCGTTGGCCCTGCAGGTAACCTGACCCGCCGACCGCGACCCCACAGATCCCCCCTCCCCCCGCATCGGCCGACCCCCTCCCAGACCCCAGCTCTGGCAGATGCTCCCCCAACCAACGGCGCAGATCCCGGCCGAGTGTGGAGGCACCGGACACAGTCAGCAGCCGGCACGCCGGCTCAGACCACACATCGGGAACTCGGCCCATCAAGGGCGGGACGGCCAGCCAATTACGATTTCGGCATCGGGCAACGGAGAAATCAGCCCTCTGCCTTTGAATGATCTAAGCATATTTTAATGCTAATTTAAATATTCCCGTCTGCTTCATACCCAGCGAGGGCATGAACCAAATCGTATCAGGTGCAGCAGGAAGGGAGCACCGTGCTCTCTATGGCGTCCGGTGTGAACCCTATTTACGGGGTTCTCTCACTATTCTCCCAGAATAGCAAGATGTGCATCAGCACAACATGGGCGGAGAATCACCCCCATTATGTTCCATTAAAAATTCTCAATTAAATAGATTTATTCAGAATCAAGTCGTTTTCTCAATATTCACCACTGCTCATCTACCAAAATACTTTTTAGTCTAATTTCCCAATCCACTTTATCCAACTTGCCCTTCATACCTATGCAATTGACTTTATTAAGTTTGATTTTCAAACCTAATGTAAAATACATGAACCTGGAGAGCTGAGGAATTAGTTGCGATAACAACGCAGTTATAACTAATCTTTCCCAGGTGATCCCTTATTAGTCCCATCTTAGAACAAGATCTGAAGTAGCCTCTGCTGGTGATTCCACAGGATTGTAGTAAACTCTCTCAAATGTATTTGTGCTGCGAATGGGTTCCTTCTAATCTTGGAAGGTTGAAATTGACAGACCCACAAAACGGATGGAGGACTGGAGAAAGGTTAGATGTTCCATTTTCCCCCCCAAAGCCATTGGGTGGTAGAGTAGCACAGTAGTTGGCACTATTGCTTCACAGCTCCAGGGTTCCAGGTTCAATTCCCGGCTTGGGTCACTGTCTGTGCAGAATCTGCATGTTGTCCCTACGTCTGTGTGGGTTTCCTCCCACAAGTCCTGAAAGAAGTGTTGTTAGGTAATTTGGTCATTCTGAATTCTCCCTCTGTGTACCCAAACAGGCGCTTGAATGTGGCGACTGGGGGCTTTTCACAGTAACTTCACTGCAGTGTTAATGCTTGTGACAATAAAGATTATTATTATTATCAGTTATGTCTTCCCCTACAATTAAAGTATTGACAGATTCAGGCCCATTACTCATTGCAAAATCTTTGATGGCATGTTGTCTTGTTGGTTCAAGAGTATATTATCCCAGACGACTTGCACAAGTACATTCAGAATTTGCTGCTTTTGGGGTTAAAATTGTTTTACTCCCAGTCTATATGACAATTCAACTCCAGTTATAACTGCTTTGGAGGGCAGCACGGTGACGCAGTGAATTAGCACTGTGGCCTCAAGGCGCCAAGGTCCCAGGTTCGATCCCGGCTCTGGGTCACTGTCCGTGTGGAGTTTGCACATTCTCCCCGTGTTTGCGTGGTTTTCGCCCCCACAACCTAAAAGATATGCAAGCTAGGTGGATTGGCCATGCTAAATTGCCCATTAATTTGATAAAAATGAATTGGGTACTCTTAATTCATAAAAAAATAACTGCGCTGTAGGGCGGCACATGGCACAGTGGCAAACACTGAGACTGCAGCACTGAGGACCTGGGTTCGAATCCCAGCCCTGGGTTACTGTCCGTGTGGAGTTTGCACATTCTCCCCATGTTCGTGTGGGTTTCACAAGGTGTGCAGTTTAGGTGGGTTGGCCGCACTAAATTGCCCCTTAATTTGAGAAAAATATATATATAAATAAATAATTGGGTACTCTAATAATAATAACCCGTTTATTGTCACAATTGTGAAGTTACTGTGAAAAGCCCCTAGTCGCCACATTCCGGCGCCTGTTCGGGTAAGCTGGTATGGGATTTGAACCCGTGCTGCTGGCCTAGGAGCTGGTTTAGCATAGGGCTAAATCGCTGGCTTTTAAAGCAGACCAAGGCAGGCCAGCAGCACGGGCTTTTCACAGAAACTTCATTTGAGGCCTACTTGTGACAATAAGCGATTTTCATTTCATTTAATTTAAACACAAACCAGCCCTTTTATATTTATAAAAAAATGTATTTCTAATTTATAAAAATTTATAAATTAAATTTATAAAAGAAGAAAAATAAATAAATAACTACGTTGTTATTGCAACTAATTTCTCGGCTCTCCAGCTTTATGTATTGTGCTGTGTTAGGGCTGGTTTAGCTCAGTGGGCTAGACAGCTGGTTTGTGATGCAGAACAAAGCCAGCAGCACGGGTTCAATTCCCGTACCAGCTTACCTGAACAGGCGCCGGAATGTGGCGACTAGGGGCTTTTCACAGTAACGTCATACTTGTGACAATAAAAGGTTATTTTTGATGACTGGGACTGGTTTAGCACAGGGCTAAATCACTGGCTTTGAAAGCAGACCAAGGCAGGCCAGCAGCATGCTTCAATTCCCGTACCAGCCTCCCCGAACAGGCGCCGGAATGTGGCGACTAGGGGCTTTTCACAGTAACTTCGTTTGAAGCCTACTTGTGACAATAAGCGACTTTCATTTTATTCATTTCATTTCAATCTAAAGATCCATAAACAAATCACATCAAAGTCTTGTATTCTTTTCTGCTTCTGAATTCTACTTCAAGTATTTCTACCACGTTCTTACTCTTATCCCTCTTTTGACTGTTGTACATAGCGTCTCTTGTCAATACTGCTCCTCTTCTTCCTTTTCTTATTAGCCTGTTCTTTCTAAAGACCTTGGGCGGGATTCTCCTTTGGTGGGATTCTCCGCCAGCGGGATCCCCCGCTTCGCTGGGATCGCACGTGCGTTAGCGGATTTCCCAACGGCGTGGGAGTGCCCACAACGGGAAACCCCATTGACCGGCGGCTGGGGCAGAATATCCCGCTGCCGGTGGGTGCGGCCGAACCAGAAAATGGGAGAATCCCACCCCTTATTACCTGGAATATTTATCTCCCAGTCACCCCCAACTTATCCCCAAGTCTCAGTCATATCCCTTCAGCTAAATTTCTGCTTCTAATTTATTATTTCAGTTTTCATGCAGCATTCAGTAGTGTGTAGATCATTCACTTGAGCAGTAGACCCTCTTTTACCCTTTTGCCCTGATGTTTTAATACACGTTTTTAACTTAACACATTTGCTTTGGCACTTCTTCAGTCAGGTGGTTTGAAGCGCCTCATTCATTGAAACTGATTTTCTGAATATTTTCTTTATTCAATTAGGTGGCTGAAATACATGGGAAACACATCACACTAAGCTTCTATTTCCATACCAAAGATTTGCAAATAAAAGTTCCCATTCTGATATTTTTGCATTGCGAAGAAGTGCTGCATCCTTTCTGGACCATTCAACAGCTGACTTCACTTTCTCGTTTCATATCGAGCAGTTTTCCTTTGATTTCGCTTCCCGCCTCTCCATATAAGATGCTGTCACTTACAGGGTTGCAGGTTCGTACATCTGGCAATGGACTCCCAAAATTGACCATCTCTCATATATGAGCCAAGAAATTTTGCATGTTGGCAGACTGAACAACTTGGACGTCAGTGACTTTAAAACAACTTTAGAACATAGAACATAGAACGATACAGCGCAGTACAGGCCCTTCGGCCCTCGATGTTGCACCGACATGGAAAAAAAAACTAAAGGCCATCTAACCTACACTATGCCATTATCATCCATATGCTTATCCAATAAATTTTTAAATGCCCTCAATGTTGGCGAGTTCACTACTGTTGCAGGTAGGGCATTCCACGGCCTCACCACTCTTTGCGTAAAAAACCCACCTCTGACCTCTGTCCTATATCTATTACCCCTCAATTTAAGGCTATGTCCCCTCGTGCTAGCCACCTCCATCCGCGGGAGAAGGCTCTCGCTGTCCACCCTATCTAACCCTCTGATCATTTTGTATGCCTCTATTAAGTCACCTCTTAACCTTCTTCTCTCTAACGAAAACAACCTCAAGTCCATCAGCCTTTCCTCATAAGATTTTCCCTCCATACCAGGCAACATCCTGGTAAATCTCCTCTGCACCCGTTCCAAAGCTTCCACGTCCTTCCTATAATGAGGCGACCAGAACTGTACGCAATACTCCAAATGCGGCCGTACCAGAGTTTGGTACAGCTGCATCATGACCTCATGGCTCCGGAACTCAATCCCTCTACCAATAAAGGCCAACACACCATAGGCCTTCTTCACAACCCTATCAACCTGGGTGGCAACTTTCAGGGATCTATGTACATGGACACCGAGATCCCTCTGCTCATCCACACTACCAAGAGTTTTACCATTAGCCAAATATTCCGCATTCCTGTTATTCTTTCCAAAGTGAATCACCTCACACTTCTCCACATTAAACTCCATTTGCCACCTCTCAGCCCAGCTCTGCAGCTTATCTATGTCCCTCTGTAACCTGCAACATCCTTCCGCACTGTCTACAACTCCACCGACTTTAGTGTCATCTGCAAATTTACTCACCCATCCTTCTGCGCCCTCCTCTAGGTCATTTATAAAAATGACAAACAGCAACGGCCCCAGAACAGATCCTTGTGGTACGCCACTCGTAACTGAACTCCATTCTGAACATTTCCCATCAACTACCACTCTCTGTCTTCTTTCAACTAGCCAATTTCTGATCCACATCTCTAAATCACCCTCAATCCCCAGCCTCCGTATTTTCTGCAATAGCCGACCGTGGGGAACCTTATCAAACGCTTTACTGAAATCCATATACACCACATCAACTGCTCTACCCTCGTCTACCTGTTCAGTCACCTTCTCAAAGAACTCGATAAGGTTTGTGAGGCATGACCTACCCTTCACAAAACCATGCTGACTATCCCTAATCATATTATTCCTATCTAGATGATTATAAATCGTATCTTTTATAATCCTCTCCAAGACTTTACCCACCACAGACGTTAGGCTCACCGGCCTATAGTTACCGGGGTTATCTCTACTCCCCTTCTTGAACAAAGGGACCACATTTGCTATCCTCCAGTCCTCTGGCACTATTCCTGTAGCCAATGATGACCTAAAAATCAAAGCCAAAGGCTCAGCAATCTCTTCCCTGGCTTCCCAGAGAATCCTAGGATAAATCCCATCCGGCCCCGGGGACTTATCTATTTTCACCTTGTCCAGAATTGCCAACACTTCTTCCCTACGCACCTCAATGCCATCTATTCTAATAGCCTGGGTCTCAGCATTCTCCTCCTCAATATTATCTTTTTCTTGAGTGAATACTGACGAAAAGTATTCATTTAGTATCTCGCTTATCTCCTCAGCCTCCACACACAACTTCCCACCACTGTCCTTGACTGGCCCTACTCTTACCCTAGTCATTCTTTTATTCCTGACATACCTATAGAAAGCTTTTGGGTTTTCCTTGATCCTACCTGCCAAAGACTTCTCATGTCCCCTCCTTGCTCGTCTCAGCTCTCTCTTTAGATCCTTCCTCGCTTCCTTGTAACTATCAAGCGCCCCAACTGAAACTTCACGCCTCATCTTCACATAGGCCTCCTTCTTCCTCTTAACAAGAGATTCCACTTCTTTGGTAAACCACGGTTCCCTCGCTCGACCCCTTCCTCCCTGCCTGACTGGTACGTACTTATCAAGAACATGCAATAGCTGTTCCTTGAACAAGCTCCACATATCCAGTGTGCCCAACCCTTGCAGCCTACTTCTCCAACCAACACATCCTAAGTCATGTCTAATGGCATCATAATTGCCCTTCCCCCAGCTATAACTCTTGCTCTGCGGGGTATACTTATCCCTTTCCATCACTAACGTAAAGGTCACCGAATTGTGGTCACTGTCTCCAAAGTGTTCACCTACCTCCAGATCTAACACCTGGCCTGGTTCATTACCCAAAACCAAATCCAAAGTGGCCTCACCTCTTGTTGGCCTGTCAACATATTGTGTCAGAAAACCCTCCTGCACACATTGTACAAAGAACGACCCATCCAATGTACTCGAACTATATCTTTTCCAGTCAATATTAGGAAAGTTAAAGTCTCCCATAACAACTACCCTGTTACTTTCGCTCTTTTCCAGAATCATCTTCACCATCCTTTCCTCTACATCTCTAGAACTATTAGGTGGCCTATAGAAAACTCCCAACAGGGTGACCTCTCCTTTCCTGTTTCTAACCTCAGCCCATACTACCTCGGAAGAAGAGTCCCCATCTTGCATCCTTTCTACCACCGTAATACTGTCCTTGACTAGCAGCGCCACACCTCCCCCTCTTTTGCCCCCTTCTCTGACCTTACTAAAGCACCTAAACCCCGGAACCTGCAACAACCATTCCTGTCCCTGCTCTATCCATGTCTCTGAAATGGCCACAACATCGAAGTCCCAGGTACCAACCCATGCTGCCAGTTCCCCTACCTTATTTCGTATACTCCTGGCATTGAAATAGACACACTTCAAACCACAGACCTGAACACTGCCGCCCTCCTGCGAAGTCAAAACTGTGCTCCTGACCTCTCTACTCTCAATCTCTCGCACCCCAAAGCTACAATCCAGGTTCCCATGCCCCTGCTGAATTAGTTTAAACCCCCCCAAAGAGTACTAACAAATCTCCCCCCCAGGATATTGGTGCCCCTCAGGTTCAGATGTAGACCATCCTGTCTATAGAGGTCCCACCTTCCCCAGAAAGAGCCCCAGTTATCCAGAAATCTGAATCCCTCCCGCCTGCACCATCCCTGTAGCCACGTGTTTAATTGCTCTCTCTCCCTATTCCTCATCTCACTATCACGTGGCACGGGCAACAACCCAGAGATAACAACTCTGTTTGTTCTCGCTCTGAGCTTCCATCCTAGCTCCCTAAAGGCCTGCCTGACATCCTTGTCCCCTTTGTATGTACAAGTCTTTAAAGGCACTTCCCCGATATGAATACAGCATGAAGCTCCTCTGATGGCTCGAGAGGACACTGCCTGGCAGTGTTTCCTCTCAGCTGTACATCTGTGCTACAACTCTCAGAAGTCTCCATGCAGGCCACGCACAGGTCAGCCCCTTTAAATTGCCATGTGCGTGCAGATATGCAAAAAAAAATGATCACCTGTGCACTTGAAGAAAATTGGATTGAATGTTGCTGTCTGGTATAGTAAAGAAAGGTAAAGAGGAACTAGTGTGGGTTTCCTTCTGGCGCTCCGATTTCCTCCTACAAGTCCCAAAAGAGGTGCTGTTAGGTGAATTGGACATTCTGAATTCTCCCTCAGTGTACCTGAACAGGCGCCGGAGTGTGGCGACTAGGGCCTTTTCACAGTAACTTCATTGCAGTGTTAATGTAAGCCTACTTGTGACACTAATAAAGATTATTATTAAAACAGCCTGCATGTACTCAATGGATGGTCACTTGGATAAGAACATAGGTCTTAAGAGAAGGACCAAGCCATTTGGCCCTTCTAGCTTGTTCTGCCATTCAGTAAGATCATGGCTGATCTGAGTGTGGTCTCAACTCCACCTTCCTACCTGCCCCCCATAACCCTTGACTCCGTTATCGAGCGGAACTAGGATTTAGGAGAGGAGTGATCTGCTTAGGAGCAGGAGTAAGATGAGGTGCCAAATGGTTGTCTACGGAGCCAAACCCAGTGTAAGACAGTGTAAACAAACAAAACATAACAATGTGGATTTCAGCTTTGACCTTCTGTCATATCTTGTTTTAATAGATATTGACGAATGTGATCAGGCAATTTTTGAAGAGCCGTTCTGCGACCATTTTTGTCACAACTACCTAGGAGGGTACTACTGCTCCTGTAAGCTGGGGCATTTTCTAGACTCAGATAATAGAATCTGCAGAGGTAAGAAAATCAAAATTTCATGTGTGGCTCAAGAGCTGAATCTCTATCCAAAGCTTTGTGTTGGATTCTCCGTCACCGGGATGCCCAGAATGCATTCCCCGATAGGTTGCAGAATTAGGTGTCGGGGCAAAATTGGGAGTGGCACTGGGGAGTCCTTACGGGGTCCCACTATTACAGGGGTCGATAAGGGGAGGGGGGGGTGGGGTGGGGTCAGGTCACCCCCATACGTGGGGGGGGGGCACCCAGGCATTCCGAGGCGGGGGGGTGCTACTGTGCGGTGGCGGGGTGTTGGGGGTCAGGGCCATTTGCGGTGCAGGTGTTGGCTGGCCACGGGACTCCACTCAAGAAGGCAGCTGGATAGCGGGAATCCCATGGGAATCCCTTCATATTCCAAGCCATGCATAAATTTGAATTGCATCCCATATTTTGACCACAAGGGGATTGTTAAATTAGTGCAATTCAGCTCCGGCAGGAGAGAGCGGGTGGGGTTCTCCGCTTGCCGATGTCAAAATCGTATTCGACGATCGATCGGAGAATCTCTTTTGACGCTAAATCGGGGGCGGTGCCTGTTTTCGGATGCTCCGCCCCCTCTAAAACGGCATCAGCGGAGAGTAAGCCGCACGCTGTTGGGACGGCTTCAGGACGTCACCCGAAAGCCCTCCCCAGATGCTCCACCCCCAATGGGCCGACTACCCGACGGCTTGGGACACGTGTGCTCTGAGTTTTCGTCAACCTCGAGTGGTGGCCTCAGACCTTGTCCAGCGGCGGCAGTCAGTGGAGGGGCAGCCATTCCGCTGGCTGGGGGGGGGGGCTTCAGCCGGGGCTGGGGTGGCGAGGGCGGTTATGGGGGGCATCCGAGGCCAGAAATGAGCCCGGCCGGGTCCGTGTGCTGCCAGAGCCATGTTGTATGGCACGACCGTTGCAGGGCGCCGCTGTGCACATGCGTGGCCGCGCACCCAGCAATTCTCCCAGCTGTTTCTGTCGGGAAAGCCGGGGCTTTTACGTGGTGCGGCTGATACCCACTGGGGGGGAGCATCGGTGCGGGGGCAACGCCAATTTTTTTCATCAGAAAACTAGACACCTCCTCCGGACATTGCCTCAAAACATAGGAGTTAGAGAATTCAGCCCAACATATCCCAAATGGAAAAATTTCTGGCCATTATTTTGTGTCAAAGGTCACCCAAAGAATACTGCACCAGGCCACATTCTAGAAACATTGCAATGAGGTTTAGGATGGGAAGCAGTCTATTCTTAGGTTTTTCAGGTATCCAACCTTTGCTGTTGTGTGGATATACTGCGTTGGACAGCCGAGCAGAAGGTGCTGAATCTCATTCTCAACCGTTTCACGGGTGGGCAATATTCTATTTAGTTTTTTAGGATTCAAGTTGATGCTGCTCAGACACAGGGAATATAACCATACAACAGGTGCTGAATTTCATTATTTCAACTATTTCAAAGGGGTTTAGGGTGGGAAATATCGTTGTCTTTTTGTTTTTTTTTAGTTTTTCAGGTCTCCAGTTGGGGTGGTACGGTGGCACTGTGGTTAGCACTGCTGCCTTCCAGCGCTAAGGACCCGGGCTCATTTCTGGCCTCGGGTGCCTGCCTGTGTGGAGCTTGCACTTTCTCCCCGTGTCTGCATGGGTTTCCTCCCACAGTCCAAAGACGTGCAGGTTAGGTGGATAGTGGTTAGCACTGTGACTTCACAGCTCCAGGTTCGATTCCCGGCTGGGTCACTGTCTGTGTGGAGTCTGCACGTTCTCCCCGTGTCTGCGTGGGTTTTCTCCGGGTGCTCCGGTTTCCTCCTACAGTCCAAAGATGTGCAGGTTAGGTGGATTGGTCATGATAAATTGCCCTTAGATTCCAAAAATGAAGGGTTATTGAGTTTTGGAGATAGGGTGGAAATGAGGGCTTAATTGGGTCAGTGCAGACTCGATGGGCCAAATGGACTCCTTCTGCACTGTATGTTTTATGTTCTTAGTTTCAAAAGGGTTAGGTGGAGTTACTGGGTTACAGGGATGGGGGGAGTGGAGGCGTGGGCTTACGTAGCGTGCTCTTTCCAGTGGCCGGTGCAGACTCGATGGGCCGAATGGCCTATTTCTGCACTTTAAATTCTATGATTCTATGAAGGTGATAGGAGTACCACATAGTGAGCTTTTGATTTCAAGTGGCGAGCAGCATTTTGCAACAGGAAGAAAGGTAGGAGCTAATCATTTGATTTTACTACGGGCCTTTCAATTGTTCATTGGAAACTGGACCAATGCTGCCTCTCAGTGGCATTCCTGTGCCTTCTTTCAATGGAGAAAAAAGCAGTAACTAAGTGTGTGGAGCTCTTGGAGCTCAAGTGAGCTGTAAGTATCCCCAAGTCACAATTATTTTACTTTTGTGTGGAATATCCACACTAGTCCAGTGATTAATCAAACAAAACCAGTCCATCTGCAGAAGGAAGGCATTCCAAGACCATGCATTTTTGTGTGTTTTTCTTCCTCCTTATATAGATTACTGTTAACTTTTTCTGTTCCACACATCACCATGTATTAACCAATGCTTTGGCTTAGTTTTGTCTGTTGCCGAGCTCTGTTTTGCCTGATTTTTTATTTGACTGTATCGATGTGGAATGTCTCACAGATATAATTTGCTCTGTTCTTTGGTGCTGCAAACTAAGTTTTACGTAAGAGTACAAATGAGACTTGAGCTAAGTGAAGCAATGCGCCAATTAGGGATGAGAGCTAAGCGAAGCAATGCGCCAATTAGGGATGAGATCCAAAGAGGTGTGGAAACTCTAACTGACAAAGTTAACCCATGATTTTGAACTTCTACCACAATTCAATGTGCTCTATTGTTATTCAGGCATTAACTGATTTAAATTTTGGACATAAACTTCATCAAACACAAATTTTGCTGATAAAGTGATTAAAACTGTCAAACTATTAACACAGAATTTAGTTCCAATAAAGAAGAATCACTGGGTTACATTAACAAATGCATACACAAATTGGTGGCACAATGGTTAGCGCTGCTGCCTCACAGCGCCAGGGACCTGGGTTCAATTTGGGCCTTGGATGACAGTGTGGAGCCTTGTGTCCACATGGGTTTCCTCCAGGTGCTCGGGTTTCCTCCCACGGTCCAAAACTGTGCAGGTTAGGTGGGGTTATGGGGATAGAGCGGGGAATGGACCTAGGTCAGGTGCTCTTTCATTGAACATACAGTGCAGAAGGAGGCCATTCGGCTCATCGAGTCTGCACCGACCCACTTAAGCCCTCACTTCCACCCTATCCCCGTAACCCAATAACCCCTCCTAACCTTTTTGGATACTAAGGGCAATTTAGCATGGCCAATCCACCTAACCTGCATGTCTTTGGACTGTGGGAGGAAACCAGAGCACCCGGAGAAAACCCATGCACACACGGGGAGAACGTGCAGACTCCGCACAGACAGTGACCCAGCGGGGAGTCGAACCTGGTACCCTGGCGCTATGAAGCCACAGTGCTATCCACTTGTGCTACCGTGCTGCCAGAGGGTTAGTTCAGACTCAAAGGGGCAAATGGCCTCCTTTCGTACTGTAGCAGCTCGACAGTAATCCGACCCGGGGGGGGGGGGGGGGGGGGGGGGGCCTCCACGGTGGCCTGGTCCACGATTGGGGCCATCCGATTGGCGGGCGGGCTAGTTCCGTGCAGGGCCTATGTTCCTCCCCGCCGGGCCCCTGTTGGGCTCTGCCGTATTGCCCGGGGAGCCGGTATGGAGATGGGAACCCACGCACATGCGCAAACTCGCATCAGCCATAGTGCGCATGCCGGCCGAGGCGTGCCGGCTGTCAGGTCACGGAGCTGCGGACACCACTCCGGCACCATACTAGCCCCCTAGGAAGGGGTGGATACCTGCTAGTTGAGCCCCATTGACGCCGGAGTGGCTCGCGCCGCTTTTCACGTCGACGTCAGAACTTGCCCGCGGGATTGGAGAATCCCGGCCATAATGTCCTGGCACAGGGCCTCCAAATGATGGTAGGCCCCCAAAAGGCAGAATAGTCCTGTAACACCACTCAACTGATTGTTGAAAAATGTTATAAAGCTGCTCATTCGATTCTGCTGATGGGCTAACTTGTGACCTCACGAGAGGGCAAGGCAGCAAAGCCATCGAAGGGCTATGCAGCAGACCCCAAGGCCATTGGGGTGGGTGTGTCATCCCGGGAGAGATGGGGAGACATCCCGGGCTTGGGGGCGGGGGAGCAAAACTGAAGCCGAGCACAGGGCTGCACTAACTTTAAATCCGTCACTTAGGCCTCTTTGACTATGTGAAGTTAGGCAGGAGATGGGCCAATAGTAAGGATGCCATCATTTTCTGGTGATTTGGCAGCTTCAGCACAACCCATTGTTTATACATGTCCCACTTGTTTGGTATGAGGATGCCACGCTGTCTTACTTCTGAGGATGTACCATCTCACGACTAGCAGTGAGAGCTAAGGATGGCTTTGAATCACAGGGTCTCATTGGCCTTTAAGAAACTCGCTGAATTGGCATGTAGGTCATTCACAGTTGAAATATTTCATTCCAACTGACTTGCACGCTATTTACTTACAGACATTTCATATATTGTCTTGGACAGCATTTAGACTTGGGTGATCTTTGCTTTTTACGTTTAGCACTTGTCAGCCACCATAATTCATGGTGGACCATTCATATCATAAAAAAGAATGCTGCGATTCTATATGAAGGGATGGCGATATATTTCCAAGTCAGGATGGCGTGTGGCTTGGAGGGGAGCTTGCAAGTGGTAGTGGTGTTCCCATGCATCTGCTCTGTGCTGGTCCTTCTAGGAAGTGGTAGTGGTTGTGGGTTTTGAAGTGCTGTCAACATAATTAATTGCCCCACGTTGCTTCACCGGAGCACAACGTTTTGACAAGGAGACACAGGAGATAAAGCTTGGTTAAAGAAGTAACTTTTAAGAGAGCCTTAAAGGCGGAAACAATGGTAGAGAAGCAAATAGGTTAGGGAAATAGCAGAGCTTGAGGCCTATGCAGCTGAAGTCAGTTCCACTAATGGCGGGTTGATCAAAATTGGGATGTGCAAGAGGCCAGAATTGTAGGAGCTCAAAGATCCCAATGGGTTCTCGGACTGGAGGTTGGAGACATGAAAATGACCAAGAGAGGAGTGATGAAAGGCCATCTAAGGGATTTGAAAATAAGAATGGAAATTTAAAATAGACCCATTGTTGGACTACCAGTCAGGGGTGATGGGTGAAAGTGATTTGGTGTGCATTAGGATACATACAACAAAAGTTTGGATGCACTCAAGTTTAAGGAGGGTGGATGATGGACAGCTGACCAGTAAAGTATTGGAATACTTGAGTCTAGAGATAGCAAAAGCATAAAAGAGAAATTCAGAAGCAAATGAAGTAAGACCAAGGCGGAGTGGGTGATGTTACAGAGGTGGGCACAAGTAGTTATGGTGATGCTTATTTCAGCGTTAAAGTGGGCAACAATATTGCAAACTGTCTGGTTGGCAGTCAGAAGGTTGTCAGGGGTGGAGCTGGTGGCGAGGGAATAGAGGTTTATGTGAATGATCATACACAATGGATTTGGGTCTTTCCAGTATACGAGAGAGGATTTCTCTTCGTCTAGGACTGCATGTCAAACAGCTTGGCCAATCAGACGCAATGTTCTTGAGAGGTGTTGTGGGCAACCTATATGTTAAAGCTGATATATTTTCCAATTATGTCAGAAGGGAAGCTTGGAGAAGAGAAACAGGATGGGGAACCAAGTAAAGGTCCTTTGAAGGCTCCAGAGGCAACAACGGGGGTACAGGAAGAGAAGCCATTGCAGGTGATTTTCTGGCTATGACTGGATAAATAGAAATAGAACCAGAGAAGGGCATCCAACCTAGTTGGAAGATGGTGGAGAGGCGAGGGAACAGGATGGTATGGTCAACCATGCAGGCTGCTGATGAGGAATAAAAATGCAACTTGGTATAAGCAGTGTATGTGAATCAACACTGTCACAACCAATGTGATTACATCATGACACTTTAAACATCCCCTCTATTTCCATAATGGGCAGTGACAGAAGGAATAATATTAGTAAAACATTTGGATTTACTTCTTAAAAGGCAAAATAGATTAAATAATTAATCAAAGTAAAAATAAAATAGTAAAGAAAGGATGGTCCACAAGAACAAAATCACCATGGTAAGAAATATTGAAGCATTTGAAAGTTGCTACGTTTTATAAAGGTATTAAATTTACGCATTAAATTCTGGGGTTATCCCTGGTGTTTCAGTAGTTTTATTATCTTGACAATTGTTTCAGTATCAAAATAGAGTAGACTGCTAGCGGTCTAAAGGTTAATAATAGTCACCATATGTTTCAAGTATTTGTTTAAGAAGTTAGTTTTCTCGGCGCCACTAAGATTATCTTTGTTTCCTCTTCTAGTCCGCAAGGGATAACTATATATCCGCAAACCATACTTCATACGTCAGCACATGGGGGCATGATGACATGCCGGTGTTAATGTAGTATTACTGTGTGTGAATAAAACTGAACAACACTGACTGCTGTTTTCATTGATTTTCATTTTCAAATTGAGAGAGCCATAGATTTTGGCGTGGGCCACCAGAAATCAAACAAAGTAGGATCACTTGTCAGGTTTTGGATCAGCAGAGTAGCTTTAAGCGAATATTTGTTCGATATTGACAAATGAAAAACCAGCAGAAAAGTCCCGAGTTAATTTCTGAGTGTAAAAACAATTCTTGTTCGGACAGGTACAGACCACTTTTTAATTGTCACGTTGCGTAAGTATGCATAATTTAAAAACATATATCAAATACAGCCCACGAGGCAAAGGGTGGCCATTCAAAACTTGAGGAAATTTTAGAAGCCTACATTGACTGTAGAACAGTGTTTTCAAACTTTTTTTTCCCGGGGACCCATCTTACCAACCAGCCAGCCTTCGGGACCCACGCTGGCCGACCTTTGCGACCCACACCAACCGACCTTTGGGGCCCATCTTCGCAACCCAGCATTTTCTCTGACCTTGTTTGCTGCTGACAAAAATGGAGGAAATGGTTTTAGGTCCATTTGGCCCTCGTACATGCTCCTCCAATGGAACCTGTTGGATGAAGGTGAAGCCTTCCGGTGTCAGAAAGTATGGAGTCTCCATCTGTCCAAAGTTCTGCATTTTTTTCCTGTTAAATGTTACCAAACCCCCCCCCCCCCCTTGAACTTGTAAACAAAAGCTGCGACTGTTTAAAAAAAGCGGGCGCACTGCGCATGCGTGTCTAATCCGTCGCGCATGCATAGTTTTGCGCATGCGCACCGATGATATGGCATGCACAGTGCAGCTGCATTTTTTTATATGTTCGTGGCCATTTTGAAGGCTGCTTGCAGCCAGCGTTATTAAAAGCCGGCTGCAGCGCACGGATTTGCGTGATCGGGAGCACAGCGACGGCTCCGCGACCCTCCTGACATCCGCCCACGACCCACCCACAGGTCGCGCCCCCGAGGTTGACAATGCCTGCTGTAGAATGTTTGAGGGTGTCTCACAGGCTTAACATCCTGGAAACGAATGAATAACAGTAGAAGGTAGGAGGAGTGTCTGCTTCATATAATGAGCGTTATTCCAGAACAGGATAATGCATTTGCAATTTAGGAAAAATAAGAAAACTGTGACTTGATACTATATTCATATCTATCCTTTGCTGTCAACTAAACAAAAATTGCTTGAGAAAAATAGATGATCGTAGAACTGATGAAATTCTAAATAACAGAATTGGATTCAGGCAACACATGCAGTGGCTGAAATTTGGAAGTCTGCCAATCAGGAATGTTATTTTCTCTCCCATCCAATCTGTACTTCACATCGCACCCATTCCACCCCCCCCCCCCCCCAACCGGAGATTCAATAATTTTGAGCATAAAGCTGCAGTTGCAGAATTTTTTTTAATTTTGGGGAAAAACACACAAGTCCTGCAAGGAGTGGAGCAGGCTGAAGGCCCCACAATTTTCAGACTATCGGTTAAACAGTGTATAAATAGATTTGCAGGAAACCGATGGATCTATGAATCTGCTTCCAGTTGTGGCAAGGTGGATCCAAGCAACTTGTTTTGCTTTTCTGTAGTGTCAAAGGATTAGGCATGTTGCCAGCTGGTTCATGGAGACCAAATGCAAAATGGATTGCATTACATGCATGACTGGATCCTTAACATGTCTTTATCTTGCCACCAGTTCACTGCCATCTTCCCTTCCCACTCCATGGCGAGATCTAAAATACAAATTGTACAACAAAAAGCTGATGTTTATATAGTGTCATGCCTCTTCTCACATTTAATTAAAAGTGGTGTTTGTTATGCAGATTGTATTTTCCACATAGCAACACCCCACAAAAAGTAATGTGGATGAATGAATAGCTAATCTGTTTGGTTTACCAGAATTCCCTGCTCATTTTTGAATAGTGCCATGGAAGTTTAAAAAAAAAATACATCTCAACAGGCAGATCTGCAAGATGATACCTCCTGACATTTGACTTTGACAAGTTCCACCTACTGAAAAACAAACAACTTTGTTACCAAAAGTTCCACAACATTAAAATGTTTAGAAAAAAAACATGTAACTTAAATTCCACCCATAAGGTGGGCTATTAAATGAGTGAATACTTTCAACAATACTGATACAAACACCTCTGCAGAATTTCAGGGTCCCTGGGCAAACCATTTTTGAACTGTTAAATCTTGTAATTTGTGATGCTGAAATAATCTTTAAGATTACAGGGATAAAGATTATCTGATTCGACAGGTAGAAACAATTTTAATTTGCTTGTTATTTTTAACTGATGAGACATTTTATTACATTCAAAGCAGTTTTTCTTCATAAATAACTGATTGTGGAAATGTTTTTTAACTATCATCCCATCACAACTAAATTATTTCAAAAATTAGCCAATTCGGACTAATCAAGATTTATTGTAACTAAATGCAATGACGGTAAATATTGTCTTAAATTTTAAGCAAATAGTAAATCTACGCTACCACTCAACAAGTTATGCAGTTGGCAAACCAGCAGCTTTGCGGATTAAGTATCAAAATTAGAATAATTTATTTCAGCTAGGCACTGAGTAAATGCACAGTATTTAAGGCAAGTATGCATGTATGTTGGCACATGTACTGGTTTAAGTAAATACATTAACTGTCCTGCAATTTATTGCCATTAATCAATGCAATAGCAATATTGCACTGAAAGATTAGAACAGTTCTCCAGATGAAACTACCCTGTCTTATGCCAATGTTCCAATTGCATTACAGAAATTGAAATGGAGGAGGGTTCAGCTTTGTCCTTGAATTTATGGAATTCTTTGTTGTGGAAATTCATCCTGATGTCCTATGTATGTAAACCCCTTCAAACATTTGTGCTCAGACTTCATGCAAACCCCGCTCCCCCGGTTTCTCAAATCCCGATTCCCCTGATATTTTGCTTCTCTCCTATAAAGCACGGTATCTTGTTGACTTAGTCAAATGGGCACCACCAACCCTCCAAGATCTCAGTCATTATTTATTAGCAAATCTATAATTCTTGGTATGCTCTAAAAATTGTGTAGGTTATGCCTTAATAGCCATACACCAACTTACCAGCAGTGAAAAGAATGGGCCAAATTCCAACTCCTTCTCAGCCTATCCGAGGATCAATTACAAAATTGCTTACTACTATTCTTGCTAGATCCACTATAATAATCTTTATTAGTGTCACAAGTAGACTTGCATTAACATTGCAATGAAGTTACTGTGAAAATCCCCTAGTCGCCATACTTCGGCGTCTGTTTGGGTATACGGAGGGAAATTCAGAATGTCCAATTCATCTAACAAGCATATCTTTCGAGACTTGTGGGAAGAAACTGGAGCACCCGGAAGAAACCCACGCAGACATGGGGAGAACGTGTAGACTCCGCACAGACAGTGACCCAGGTCGCGAATTGAACCTGGGACTCTGGCGCTGTGAAGCAACGGTGCTAACCACTGTGCTATCGTGATACCCTCAACATCAACCAATTTGAATGTCCGAATGTCCAACAGAGCAGTTAGTAAGTATTCCAGTATTATTTTGTTATTAAACTTAGTACGAACAAAATTAGAATTTCTTTCTGATTAAACTTTTAGAAGTTATCAAACTCCCCTCGTTGGGAGGGGGTTTGGGTGGCACGTTGTTCAGATCGCGAGCTGGACTCTCCACCAGTAGGTTTCCTGGTGGCGTGGGGTGACCAATGGGAAATCCCATTAGCAGGTGGCAGAATCCTGCTGCTGGTGCTCTGCCCAGGAAAATCCAGCTGGCGGACCCTTACTTTTGGCAAATCCAGCCTGTTTATTCTCAGGGGACTTGACAGGGTAGATGACAAGAGGTTGTTTCCTCCTGTTGGACAGTTGAGGACCAGAAGGCATAATCTCAGAGTAAGGGGTTGCCAATTTAAGACAGGAAGAGGAATTTCTTCTTGGAGGGTAATGAATCTGCAGAATTCTTAACTGCAGAGGGCTGTAAAGGCTGGATTGTTAAGTATGTTGAAGGTTGAGACAGACAGATTTTTAATCAGTAAGGAAATCAAGCATTATGGGGATAAAGTAGAGTTGAGAATGAGATCAGATGAGTCATGATCTTATTGAATGGCAGAGCAGACCCAATGTGCTGAATGGCCTACTTTAGCTCCAATGTTTTATGGTCAAGATGGGACTTCGCCTCCACAAGAACTGTGCGGTGGGATACAATCATAGTCAGATTCATCTGCAGCTGGCAGGTTGGTGAGGATTAGGTCAAGTATGTTTTTCCCTCACCAAAGACTTAGTCCAGCAGCTACATCCTTTAGGACTCGGCCAGCTGTCTGCACCGGGGCTACCAAGATACTCTTGATGAACATTTAAATTCTCCACCCAGAGCATGTTCACCCATGCCACCCTCAGTTCTTCCAACAGTGGCAGTCAACATGGAGTACTGATTCATCAGCTGAGAGGGTATAGGGTTATCAGGTTTCTTTGCTCATACTTAGCTACACATCTTGGGGTGTGGTTTTAATGTTAGGGCTCCCACTTTACCACTGTCACCACCCCTGCAGGGTCTGTCTTGCCAGTGGTACAGGACATACCGAGGGATGATGATGTGTGGGGCATTCTGTTGTTGCTACTTGACTAATCTGAGGTAGCTCTTCCAATTTTGGCACAAGCCCCATGATGTTAATAAGGAGGACTTGGCAGTGTTGAGTTTTCTGTCATCATTTCTGGTGCCAAGGTTGTTGCAAGGTGGCTCTTCGGTTTCATTCCTTATCCATTTTTTCATAGTGGTTGGGTAGGCCATTTCAAAGGGCACTTTAAGAGCCATCCATTTGTCAGGACAGCAGATTTCTGTCCCTCAAGGGCATAAGCAAATCAGATGGATTTTTATGACAATGGTTTCCTGGTAATCAATTCTGTTTTTTTATTTAATTCAAATTTCACCATCTGTCGTGGTGGGATTCAGATCTGGGATCCCACAGCATTACCCTGGATCGCTAGTTTAGTGACAATACCACTACACCAGAGTCACTGCCCTCAACATCAAGCAGCATTTGACTGAGTATAGTATTAGGAAGCTCGAGCAATACATTCTGGTTGGAGTCACGCTGGGCATAAAGTAAGATGGCTGTGGTTGTTAGAGGTCAATTATCTAAGCTCCAGGACATAATTGCAAGATCAGGGTACTATCCTAGGCCCAATTCCTTCCATCATATATGGAAACTGCTCAGCGCCATTTGCGACTCCTCAGATGCTGAAGCAGCAGTCAATGTCCAAATACAAGACCTGGACAATATCCAGGCTTGGGCTGACAAGTTGCAAATAATATTCATGCCACACAATGACCATCTCCAACAAGAGAGAGAATCTGCTCCTTGACATTCAATGACATGAACATTACTGAATCTCCCATTAACTTTAGGGTTACCATTGACCATAAACTGAACCAGACCAGCCATATAAATACCATTGCTATAAGTGGTCAGAGGCTAGGATCCTGTGGCAAGTAACGTCACCCAACACCCCAAAGCCTTTCCACCATCTACAAAGTACAAGTTGGGAGTGTGATGGAATACTCTCCATTTGCCTAGATGAGTGCAGCTCCAACACTCCAGAAGTGTGACACCATCAAGGACAATGAAGCCCACTTAATTGACATCCTATCAACAAACATGTTGGGGCTGAGAATTTAGAGGCTGTAATGATAGCAGTGAGGCAGACACTGTCAGGAAAGCCTTGGGACAGTCTTCGAGGTCCATGATACACACACCCAATTTTCCCCCGGCTCGCAGTTTGCTGGAAGGAGTGAAAACATTTTGCACATGCAGCCTTAGTGTTTGCTAAGTGTGCCTGATTTTATTTATGGTTCGAAGTTCACCCCTAGGGAAATGAAGAGAACAAGCTTTGCACAGGCAGTATTAGTGTACGCTTTAAGCATGCCTGAATTTTGTTTCAGCACATTGATCGGCATCAAATCGCGATATCGATCAGGTTTATATATCATGATGGAGATAGATGTGCATTGTCAACCACACCACCATATTTTAAGTGTGCTGCAACATGCATGCCCATGCGTTGCATTAGGCCCAGTGAAATACCATTTTCACAAAATAGTTTTAAAACATTATGATTTTCATGTGTTCAAAGTTAGCACTTGAATTGTTAATGAAGGTTACTATCCTGTTTTATTATAACACAACACTAACACCCCCCAAACACTGGATCTCTCAAGTTTTTATTCTGGGTGGGTCACATCAAGTCTGGGGCATTAAAAAGGGGTCACACTAAGAAAAAGTTGGGAAGCATTGCTCTACAGGACATCTGTACAAAAAGGGTAAGCATTAGCATTCCTCTTTGACCAAACTGAAGAAGCACCATATAAAAAGAGTCTCAACCCAAAAATGAAAATTGAAAGAATTCATTCCGTGTAAAATCATATACAAAAAGTGGAAAAGGAGAAATAGCACTGTGAGCTAGTAGGGTCAAAGAAAAAATATTTAGCAACCTTTTAGATGCTGTCCCAGAATAAATAAAATGTTGGAATCAGACTCTAAAATTTTCCAAGTACTTTTTTGTGGCAGAGGCTGTTGACAGTAATTAACACCATCACACTACCAATAATTAACTTATTTGAAAGGAAAGCCCCAACTTATTTATTGGATAATGAGTGTACAAATACCGCAACTTCATCCCTACATGTATTTCAATGCCATGTTTTGTGGTGATGCAATAACGTATTGCTACTTGTGATGTTGCCAACAGTTCAGCTAGCAACTTAATTTTTTGCACTCTGCTGTGTACATGCAGAATCAAAATGTTATTGTCCAGCTTACTCCATAATAATGGTGAATGTCGTTCACCTCTGTTACTCAGTGCAAAATGTAGCCATTAACTTTTTAAATCGTGCAATTTTCAATGTGCTTTGAGGCAGACAATTACAAGTATTTATAATAAAGATAAAAGCAAATTACTACAGATGTTGGAATCTGAAACAAAAACAGAAAATGCTGGACAATTTCAGGTCTGACAGCAGCTGTGGAGAGAAGAGCGAGCTCATATCAGAGGCTGGATGGCACAAGGCTTTGACAAAGTCATCCAGACTCGAAACGTTAGCTCCCTCTTTTCGCCACAGCTGCTGCCAGACCTGCTGAGATTGTCCAATATTTTCTGTTTTTGTATTTATAATACATCTGCATGCTGTTATTTCCAAGGATAAAAATTAAGCATCGAATTCCAGGATTCTCTAATGGCTCAATTTGCACTGCCAAGCATGGAACGAAGATAGCAGACCAGGACAGTTCCAGCTTAATATCTTTAGTCTGCCCTTAGTTAGCTGATCCCAGCTCGAACAGCAGATAAATTACAAATTTGCAAAGGCATTGCTGATACTAAAAACCTTAAATAGACGCAAACATTCAGCAGTTCAGGCAAATCTGTGGAGAGAAACATAGTTAACATTTCAGATTGCTGACATTTCATCACAATTGGAGAAACTAACAATTTCAGTTTCGAAGCAACTGCTAAGCCAAGAGAAAAGGGTGGGAAAGCAAAAACACAAGGGTAGACCTTTGACAGGATGGAAAATAAGATCACAATTAGGAGCAGTAAGTTGTAGGTCACTCGGCCCGAGTCTGTTCCTCCATTCAATGAGATAGTGGCTGATCAACTCCACTTTCCCACCTTATCCCCATAACTCTTGAGATAGGATTGAAGGACTGATTTTAAAAAAGATGGGATAAGACCAAATGGATGATAATGGAATAATAAGCAAAATAGTTTCAAGGCTGAGATTGATAGGTTTTTAATCAGTAAGGGAATCAAGGGTTACAAAGAGAAAGCAGGAAAGTAGACTTAGTGTTGCATCAGCCATGACTTTATTAAATGGCAGAGCAGGCTTGAAGGGCTGAATGGCAAACTCCTGTTCCTATTTCTTAGTCTTATGGATTTAGAGATGTCTAAATGGTGACAGCAGATTCATCACCAATAAGTGTTATGAGAAAGTGGAAATAATGAAATGATCAAACTTAATGTCAAGGCTACACGGCAATGAAAAGCCTAATGTAAGAGGTGTTGTTCTTGGAGCTTGCATTGATTGTGATTGGAACCATGTAGGAGCCTGAAGGCAGGTGTCGAGAGTGGGAACTGCAAGGGGCTCAGTTATGCATGCAGATTGAATGGAGCTCAGCAAAAGTATCAATGTACCCAATGCAGAGCAGGCAGCAGCATGAGCAACAAATACATGAAGTAAACTGATGTTTCTGCCATGTATTTAGAACCCTGAACAGTGGGAAAAAGCACAGACTGCACTTGCATATAAAGTTGCTGGAGGAAAGGGAAAAAGTGTTGACAGGGTATCAGAGGCAATAGTTCCTTTGGAATGCTGGAAGGGCAAGATGTGTTGGTAACAAATGTAAAGGTTGGTGGGATGGGTGGTGAGGAGGAGGTGGACTCTACTGTCATGCTCCTGGGAGAGAGCAGAAAGGATGACAAGAAATGCTAAGTTACCAGTCAACCACTGTGTAGGGAATTGTTGGTTGAGGAAAAAGGAAGACATATCGGAAGCATTGGTAAGAAAGTAGCATAGACAGACCAGATGCAATGGAGACAGGGAAACTAGGAGATTGGAAGTCAGCAAGCAAAGTATGAAGAGTGATTGAAGTAGCCACACAAGTGGTTGGACTTACAGTAGACACTGGCAGATCCCCAGCCTCAAAAATGGAGATCAATTATTTCCTTTGGTGACTATGTACCATAAAAGGGTGATGGTGGGAAGCAATATTGATTACATTTTCCACCTCAGGCTAATAGCAGGAAATGGTACCATGGGGGGGTGGGGGGCAGTGTTCCCTTGCAGAACTGGCATGGGGTGGGTAGAGAACAATGAGGTTCAAACCATGGAGTGGAAGGAAGCCGAAGTGTCCCAGTAAGTGCAGTTGGCCTCTGCATCCAAGGCATGGGGTTGCAAGCTGTCCAATTACTGGTTAGGAATGTATGCATGTTTACACATGGATTCATGCTGATTGAGAACATAATAATCGCTTATTATCACAAGTAGGCTTCAATGAAGTTACTGTGAAAAGCCCCTATAGTTGCCACATTCCAGCGCCTGTTCGGGGAGGCCGGTAAAGGAATTGAACCCACGCTGCTGGCCTTGTTCTGCATTACAAGCCAGCTGTTTAGCCCACTGTGCCAAACCAGAATTGTGTAATAGAGTAGGTACCAAAAGAGCAATTATCACCTATGTGACAGTATTCCACTGGGCCAGAACTTCCCATGAAGTTAAAATTTCTTCATGAGGACAGCACGGTGGCGCAGTGCAGCCTCACAGCATTGAGGTCCCAGGTTCGATCCCGGCTCTGGGTCACTGTTGGTGTGGAGTTTGCACATTCCTCCTGTGTTTGCGTGGGTTTTGCCCCCACAACCCAAAGATGTGCAGGGTAGGTGGATTGGCTATGCTTAATTGCCCATTAATCGGAAAAATATATTTTTAAAAATTCATCAGATGTGGGCATTACTGACAGTATTTGTTGCCCTTAATGAACCTTAGCAATCCATCTGGTGCAGGTACACCCACAATGCTGCTAGCAAGGGAGTTCCAGAATGCTGATCCAGTGAAGGAACAATGAAATAGAGCCAAGTCAGGATGATGCTGCTTGGATGGGATCTTGCAGGCACTGGTGTTCCCATACATCTGCTGCCCTTGTTCATCTTTGTGGTGGAGGTCATAAATTTTCACCGGTGCTGTTGTAGGAGGCTTGGGTTCATGCTGTTTCAAATACAGTAGTGGTGTTATGATGGAGTGGGTGAAATTGTCATTGGAGTCAGTGATGGAGTGAATGCAAGATGATGGGTGGGTTGCAAACATGAATGACTATCCTTACCTCTGACACTGATAGTGTGCGCATCATTGATGAAGCAGCTGAAAGTGGTTGGGTCTAGGACACTACCCCAAGGAATTCCTACAGCGATGTCCTCAGACTAAGTTGTTTGGCATGCAACAACCATACCACCTTTTTGTGTTGGGAGTGTTTGCCCAGATTCCCATTGATTTTAATTTTGCTTGGGCTAATAATAATCTTTATTAGTGTCACAAGTAGGCTGCAATGAAGTCACTGAAAATCCCGTAGTCGCCTCACTCAGGCGCCTGTCCGGGTAGAGCGAAAATTCCGAATGTCCAATTCACCGGACTTGTGGGTCTTTTGGGAAAAAACCCATCTGGTTCATGAATGCCCATTAGGAAAGGGAATCTGCTGTCCTTACCTAGTCTGGCCTACATATGACTCCAGACCCATAGCAATGTAGTTGACTCAACTTCAAGGGCAATTAGGGATGGACAATAAATGCTGGCACAGCCTACAACCATATCCCATGAAGGAATAAAAAAACCTACATAAAAGGCATGAAATCTAATTTGGGTGTGAATCAACTGAAAAGACAACCAGGTCAGCCCAACCTTATTGAATTGCTTACTCAAAGTCACATGACTGAAAAACTGAACAGCAGGTTGCTACTGTTTAGGCTTAGATACACGAGGTAGTTGACCTCAAATCTCTAACCAAGCCCAGAAGTCAGTATCTTGGGCAGCACTGTGGCCTCACGGCACTGAGGTCCCAAGTTCAAACCCAGCTTTGGGTCACCGTGTGGAGTTTCCACATTCTCCCCGTGTTTGCGTGGGTTTCACCCCCACAACCCAAAGATGTGCAGGGTTGGTGGATTGGCCATGCTAAATTGCCCCTTAATTGGAAAAATGAATTGGGTACTCTAAATTCATTATTTTTAAAAAGTCAGTATCTTGGGGGGGGGGGGGGGGGGGGGGGGGAAAGAGAAAGTGATAAGGAACTGTAAATAGAGGACCATCTATTTCACTTCAGAGACAGACCCATGAGTTCCTAAAATCCCAATTATAAAACACAGAATGAGACTACTCAACTCATCCTGTCAGCTCTTTGGTAGAACTTCTCAATTAATTCCCTTCATCTAATCTTTCCCGTTTAAGACGCTTTTCCTTTATCAAAAGCTTTTTTGAATGTTACAATTAAACCCACTTTCATCACACTTCAAGGCAGTGCAATCATAATTCCTCACATTAGTTCAAGACATTTCTTGCTATTTTGCCAATCGCCTTAAACCCATGGTATTGACCCTGTTGCCAATGTTTTTTCTTGTTATTCAATCAATATTCATGATTCTAAATACCTTAATGGAATCTCCAGTAAGGAAAACAACCAACTTCTCCAATCTCTCCACAAGGGAAGTTGTTCATCTCTCATACCATTCTGGTAAATCTCTTCAAGGCCATAAGCATCCTTCCCAAGGCATGCTGCCAGAATTGTATATAAACTTCTTGCTGACTCAACCAGATTGATAATTTAGCAACTTTCTTGCTCTTGTACTACATTTCTCCAAGTCATGGATTCAATTTTGAGAAAACAGGTGACCACTGGTCCTAAAACCTTCAGATTTGTATATACACCTCATTCATTTCTGGATCTACTTTGTCAGTTAGTTCATTTATAGTCTCTCCCCATTCTTTAAAAAAATTGTATTTCATAGGGCAGCACGGGGGCAGTGGTTAGCACTGCTACCTAAGGCACGGAGGACCCGGGTTCGATCCCGGTGCTGGGTCACTGTCCATGTGCAGTTTGCACATTCTCCTGTATCTGCGCGTTTCATGCCCACAACCCAAAGATATGCAAGTTTGGTGGATTGGCCATGTTAAATTGCCCCTCAATTGGAAAATAAAATAGTTGGGCACTCAAATTTATTTTAAAAATGGATTTCAGTTGTGTTAATTCCACCCGCCACATCTACACATTATACCAGTCAAGGTCCTCCTGAAGTCTGCAACTGCCGTCCTCATCCTCATTATTTACACGAGTTTTGCATCATCTACAAACTTGGAAATTATGTTTTGCATACCCAAGACAAGGAAATTTATATTAAAAATAGTGGTCCTAATACTGACCACTGGGGAACAGCACCCTTCCCCACAAAAACTGTTTACCCCTGGCCAAATTGTATCTAATGTACCATGGGCTTTAATTGTGCTAACAAATCTATCAGATAGTACTTCATAGAACATTAACTTCAATACCTTTTAATCATTACTTCAAATAACTAATTCGAACACAATCTGCCTTTAATAAATCCTTGACTTTCATATATTAGCCCATACTGTTCCAAATGCAAAATGTTCAGAAATATTGATCTGAAGTCACCATAGACATTAAGAGGTTGCCAGGTTAGCCCTTCACTCAAGGATATTTATGATCCATGGAATTACTCCAATATCCAAGTGGAGTTAGATCATGGCCAGAATGTACTCAATTTCTGCCCTTCCTGGAATTCTCTCTACTTGAATACTAAGGTAGCTTTATTTTTTCATTCTATTAATCACTACTCCATTGGCAGCAAGGGGCTGGTTTAGCTCACTCGGCTAAATCGCTGGCTTTTAAAGCAGACCAGCAGCACGGTTCGATTCCCATATCAGCCTCCCCGGACAGGCGCCAGAATGTGGCGACTAGGGGCTTTTCACAGTAACTTCGTTGAAGCCTACTCATGACAATAAGCGATTTTCATTTCATTTCCCTAAAGCAGAGGCACAAAGCAGTTAAATACCTCAGCCACACCCTCTATCCTCAATCTTTTTTGGTACGCAATTGGCTATTGTGTTGGCTCCTATTCTATTTTCATACTCTTCTCTTTACCCCTCTTCCTTGGTACTCAGCTTGGCTTTCTACTGCATTGACCATACATTTGCCGAATGTCCTCCTTTTATGTCTCATTTTAATCTTTAGCTCTAGTCTGGGTGGGTTGTTATTTTGCCCTTTATGGTTGTTAGTCTACTCTCTACCCAAACCATAATGCTCTTTGAAGGCCTTTACTCAATCAGTGGTTTGGCAACACATTTTGAATCCTGCTCACCATGGCCAGATCCTTTTCAACTCACTGTTTGGCTGGACTGGGGAAGGAACATTTTTATGCTAGATTCTTCATTTTTCTATTCTAAATCTGGTATCAGTTTCCCAAATGCTCACCAGAGGAAGCATGCTTTGCCTACAATTAGAACTGGCATCATTTCACTGGGATGGAAGCACATTAACCATTAGCATAATTGTATACATGTATTACCACTGACTCTTGCATCTTACTGTACTTGTCTCATTGTTGCTATCCAACTATGTACATTCAGTTCTATTGTTTCTCAATTCCAACCACTACCATTAATGCCCAACCATATCTTCCAGTTCTTTCGAAGAGTGATCTACAGACAGGAATTCCCAATCCTCTCCTCTTAAGTCAGGCAATTACTACCACAATATCATGATCCCATGTAATGATTTACACATGCAGCTTACCAACTTTATGCTTCATGCATTTGCACTCCAAACACAGCTGCTTTGCATCTGACCTGCCCAATTCCAGTTTCTCAACTATTCTTTACTGAAAGACACGCTACCAAAGCTTTTGATTTGCACTCTAAATTAAGACTGGAATTAATAACTGCCCAGCTTTGCTCAAATTCAAACTTGACAGGTTAACTGAGTGGTCAAGGCATTGCCCTGGGGAAATTGTGGCTGCCCAAGCTATTGAGCTGAAGGAAGAATTTGTGGATATATTCCTTCTCTCTGCTAAGAACTGTAACATGCGAGAGAATGTGGCTTCCAGCTTACATGAGAGGTATTGTCAACCAGACTTAAATCTCAAATTGGCTTTCAGTGCAATTCTCAACTCGATCAGGATTGTTTAGCAAGTGTTACCCAATCTTTTTTTATTTGTTTCTCCCAGTTCTCCAGCATCTCTCTTCTGTAATGTTGCACGTTGGTGCCCACCCAACACCTCCTCTTTCTGGACCAATTAACCTTCCTACAAAGACATTATTTTCAGCTCTGGTGAAGTGCACCTGTTCACTTCAAACTGGTTCCAATGCCTCATGGCACACAATTTGGCGAAGGGAAGAAATGCACAGTAAATAAATTGTTAAATTGACTTGCCCGAGTGTGCATCCTTTCATCAACATAGGTTGATTTTGTATAGTACTTTGTAACCTTTCACGTGCAACTCTATACATTAAGCAGTTAAAACAGAACAATCGTACATTTAAAACATTAATCTGTATTACTGACGCAATTAAATCAGCAAGTCCCTAGATGCAAACTGATGAAAATTTGAATTACACTTAAGGTTTGAAATTGCACTTAGCAGCACTCGATCAAATAAATCTTTAAATTACTTTTTGGATTGTGTTTTCAAGAGATCTTGTTTGAAGTTGGACAAAGGTGAGGGTAGAAGAGAACAAAGACAGGGTGAATAACACGTGCCAGAAACAAGATGGCTTTCAAAACTCCCATCCATAATTATTCTGACAAAAGGACAATTAGCTCAATATAAATTTTGGCTAATAAAACCCAAGTATGTTCATTTCACCTTCGAGGGCGAGAAGAAATTTGATAGAGATGCCCAAGTGGGGCTTGGACGATAGAAAACACCATTTCTACTCTATTTAAGAAGCAATGGTGGCCTTTTTAAAAAAAACACTCAAGTTGTTAGGATAAGGAATACACTGCTCAAGCATGTAGTGGATAATTATTAAAAGGGTAAGTTTGCAGGGTTGGCGAGAAAAGCAGGTGAGTGGGACTGGCCAACTTGCTCTTTGCGGAGCTGACATGGACACGACAGACCAGAAAGCATGAGCTTGATAGCTGGTCAAACTCTCAAATATAAAGAGGTAAATCCAAATGTTTATTTTTCTTCAGGTTCACCGATCCTCTCTGCATCATATAGTTCACAGAAAAGTGGACTTTAAACTTCTTCACGGTTCTTAGAATATTCATCTGTACCACAAAACTATGAATCACCCCTATAAAACTGCTGGATATCGCAAGAGAACTGTTCCAGATTACACTGCTTAGAATACGGTACTGAGTTAGCTGTACTTGGCTGTTAATGCAACAATTGGCTTCAGCGTTTGAGGATTAGGCGAGTGGGTGAAAATAAGTCGACTCAGTTTCTTCTTCAGATCACTATCTATTGATTACTGTGTACAATAGCAATAAACACAAGTTCTCATTTGTATTTGCTAGATAGTGACTGCGCCCAGAAAGTAAGCTTGCTGACACTCACCATCAATATTGCATAAAGATGGGCCCCTTGAATAAGATATGGTCAACTGATGAGCATGAAATGTTTGCCTCAGCTTTGCTTGCAAACTTTCAGGAGGGGCAGAAAAATAGTACAAGAAACTCGGAGAATAGGAACAGAATTGTCTTCTACAATGCAATGTTCCATTTAGAATTGTCGACAATGCGTGCATTTTTCATATATTGACAAGAATTGGGTTTTCCAAGGTAGCTCACTGTTTAAACCATTATAAAATACAAAATACACAAGTGAAATAACTGACTTTAATATAATTTTTGAAACAAGAGGACATGCCAATTCCAGATCTATTCATATTGAGAGATTACATCTAATTAAAAAATAGAAAAGATAGAGTGAGCGGTTGATTGTCCATGCCATGGGAAGGAACAGGATCAGAGCAAATCAAGCATAAACATCATGCAGCAGGACAGGAAGGAAATTGCTGGAATGGAGTTAGAAAACACAATAGAGTAAACAATTTTTCATTTATCAAACCCACTCAATGTTACTGTAACTAGTTTTGCTGCCACCACATTTAAAAACATGCAGCAAATGATTCTGGAAAGGATAGGAACGGTTAACAGTTTCCAATCTGAGATAGTAACATTAAGAAAGTTTATGACTATTATATTTACTCACTTGATCCAAAGGTGACATTATGTATTTTCTAACTCACTGGGAAGCTCATTTAAGGCATTTTAAAGGTTATGAGCTGGCTGCAGACAGAGGCCAAATTCTTCCTTCAATAACTTTTGTCTGGAATTACAGAGGAATTAATTTCTGGAGTTTTAATACTGTCATTAACCTTCCAATACTGGTTTTGCATAGCTTTCTAGACAATGGACTACATATCCAGAATAAAATTCCAAAAGGATTTGTAGACCTGGCTGGCCTACACAATGGAACTGACTCTTAAGAGCTCAAATAAACCAGGTATATACACACACAAATGTGACTCTTCAGTTTTGCCTATAAAAATACAAGTCACCTTAGAATGAGGAGCAGTGGTTAGCACTGCCGCCTCAGCACCGAGGATCCGGGTACGACCCCGGCCCACTTTCAGTGTGGAGTTTGCACCTTCTCCCCACATCTGCGTGGGTCTCGCCCCCACAATCCAAAAATATGTGCAGGTAGGTGGATGGGCCTCTCTAAATTGCACCTCAAGTGGAAAAGAAAAGAATGAGCATAGTCTTCAAAAATCTAATGTGACTCAATGCAGCTCAAGGAAGAAACCTAGTCTCCATTATGTACTCCATCTTGAAGAACCTTTGTCAAAATTTCTAAGATATATAAAGACTGAAGCTCAGAAATAAATTATAAAAAAGAATCCACTGAATCAAGCAATGGCTTAATGGTAGGCGATGAGAAATGCAAGATCTAGTTGTAGAAAGGCTAGTCCCGATTTAGTTCTGTACGATTTTGTTACCAACTGTTAAGAGATTAGAAAATATATTCTTGTGAATAAAACTTCATACCAATAGGACCAATGAAAAAGTCACTCGTGATTCAACATTTGCAATGTCGACTTTGACACCGCCTTCAAAAAGACAACGTGGAGAGAATGACCAGGATTGTAGGTTCGTAATTAAGAAACCACAGAACTATTTTCATCAAGCTAAAAAGCAGTGCATGCAAGCTTTCAGATTGATAGAGGTGGAAGAATAGCTTGGTTTACCTGGAGCAGTGAAGATAAACCTTAAGATCCTTACCTCAAATACAACCAGCAGGTTTGGCCTACAAGTTGTCATCAGGCAGTTCAATTGTTCAAAAGGTCTGCTGTGACACTATCCACTGAACAACAATTCAGGTATATGGCACCAAAATACAAACTTTTACTTGCGTAATTTATATTCAGGCAAATTTTTCAACCCCTATTATCACAGAGCTATTTCACTTTTGTGGGTATGCTGGAAATGTCTCGGATTGCCTCGATGGGGGAGTTTTTGAAGCACTACCAGAAACTGCCAATGCTCACTTAGCAAGTTTGGTTGGTCCTTGGCCATAGACTGGAGGGCAGCACTTTGTTAGATTTTCAAATCTCACTGGGGCCAGGACAGGGAGACCACAACTGGTCAATCACCAAGCTGCATAGACAGCAGTCGATGAAAAGTCATGTCGCCCACTATCCTCTTCGCCCTAGAGGAAATATTACAGCAGATAGCAAGTTATCAATCTGGAAAAGGAGGTAAACAAACAGATCCATGAAAAAAACATTTACTTTATGTTTCTTTGCAGTATGCAAGAGCAAGTGAAAGGATCACTTTCACACCTTGGGAGCATTTACAGTAGGAGTGAGCATGTCCTTCGTAAGCTTGAAAAATACAGGACAGAGCATCTCTTTTCAATAACTGGATTCCAACTGCTGCATACATAGTAGTTGCTGATTTGAATGGTGCAGTATTGGCCCCTTGACATTCAATAATAATAATAGTCTTCATTGTCACAAGTAGACTTACATTGACACAGCAATGAAATTACTGTGAAAAGCCCGACATTACTGTTGCTGAACCCCTGGCGATCAGCACATATTGATTGTAAGAAAGGGGGGGGGGGGGTGAGTTACTCACCTCCTGACTCCCCAACCCTGTCCACTATCAACAAGGCACAAGTCAAGAATGTGATGGAATATTTTTCACTTGCCTGAATAACTGCAGCTCCAACACTAAAGAAGATCAACAGTCTCCAGAACAAAGCAACCTGCTTGATTGGCATCCTCATTCGCTCCCTTCCACCACAAATCAACAGGGACAGCAGTGTGTACTATCTACAAGATGCATTGCAGCAACTGACCAAGCCTCCTTGGACAGCACCATCCAAACACACGCCCGCAACTATTTAGAAAGACAAGGTCAACAGACACATGGGGAACTTCCAGATGGTAAGACACTCACCATCCTGACTTGGAAATAAATCGCTGTTCCTTCGCTGTCGTTTGTCAAAATTGTGAAACTCCCTAACAGCACAATGAGTGTACCTACACCATATGGACCGCAGCAGTCAAACGGAGATAGACAATAATTGCTGGCCTAGCCAGTGATGTTCACATCTCAAATTAATAAAAAACAGAAAATTGTTTATCTGAAGTGGAAGCTAGTTCAAAAAATCTAATTATTCATTAAGGATATCAAGGGGAGGTATTTAACTTTTACAATGTCATTGCTTTAATAAAATTAAATTGAAAAGTTATTTTAGATCAATGACAATGGTACCTGGATGGGGATTAACAAACAAGTTACTTCACAGAAACTTGAATACATACCCGAAATTGTTGGCCATCACACAGCAAAGTTTGCAATACTATAACTGATAACATACCCGAGTGTGTGGTTTTAAGGGGTTAATTTTACAAAGGATACGAGGGCTTGAGGGTTTAGCCAGGTCAGCTTTATGGAAGTGTATTCAAATATTGTCAATTACATTTATTTGAAAAAGATTATACATACACGCCTAAAACAAGCCTAATCTTGTACTTCAGCAATCATGAAAACGGGATTCTTGTACAGACCACTCCTTTCCTCATTGGCATTGGAACCGTTTAAAATCAGGTCAAACAGACACTAAATGTCTGTACTTCATAAAATATTGAGTGCAGAGATTGGAGATATGACCATTTTAAAATACAGTTTACCAATGGCAATATGGGCCAGGATGTTACAGGCTTGTCAGTGCTTCTCCAGCCCCCCCCCCCCCCCACAGATCAAATCAATTAATGTCCATGGAAAATTCATATTTATTACTGCCTGTATTCAAATACTGCCATTATGACATGCACAGGGTTGGACAGTGTGACTAGTTTCCCTAATATTCGCCAATTAACTTACATATCATGTGAGAGTACCTTAAAGAAATGGGTGTTGACTCCTGCAATGATGTCAGAGTGGGTGGAGCTGGGCCGTCTGTCAGCTTTCTACTTTCATTTTAGGCTGTTTCCTGCAGGGTGTATTTTAGTTTTGTTTTCAGAGCTGGATAGCTGCAGTCACAGCCAGGTGTACGAATCTCTCTCTGTAATCTAAAGACTGTAAATCGATCCTGGTGATTTAAAACTAATAGCAGTAGTGACTTTAACCTGATGCGCTTCTGGTAAAAGGTGTTTTAAGTCTTATGGATGTTAAAAGGAAAGCTTAAAGGATTACTTAAGTGTTGTATTCTTTGGGGTGTGTGTTTGAATTAATGGTTGCTAAGATGTACTGTGTTTTAAAAAGGTTAACTTGAGTTCATAGAATAGACATTGTTTTGCTTTATAAATTACTTTTCCATTTCTGCTGTACCACACCTGTAGAGTGGGTCGTGTGCTCTCCATACCACAATCTATTAAAAGTTGTGGATCAGGTGAACGTCATGCTACACTTTGGGGTTCTCTAAACCCTGGCCCATAACAAATTGGGCTCTCTTCCAGGAAAAAAGTCTATCTATTGGATTGGCTGAGTGAACTTAAAGACAGTGACTTTTCAGGTATGCTTTTTAGTTTAAGTGGGGAGTGTGCTGTGGACAATGGCTCTTTCAGGAGCTCTGAGGTTTTTGGGGGAGACTGTCACATACAGTACCTTACGGACAGAGACTAAAAGCAGACTGTTAGATTTGGCAAAAACATTGCAGTTAACATTACCTGACAAAATGAGAAAAGATTAGGTAATTATGGCAGTGGCTAAGCATGCCCGAGATACAGTTTGACTCATTGGAAATAGCAAAAATCAGTTGCAAATTAAAGAAATGGAACACGAGAAAGAATTAAAGCAGCTTGAATACAAAGAGAGGAAAAAGAGAAAGAGGAAAAAAGAGAGAAAAAAGGAAAACAGAAAGAATAGCCCTAGCAGAACAAAAAGAAAAAGGGAGATACAGATCAGGGAAAAAGATAAAGAGTTTGAACTTCAGAAAATGGCCCTGAAACGAGTCAGTTAAAATTAGTAGCCGTAAAGGGAAATGCAGTTGGTTGATAGTGATGAGGATAGTGAGAAAGAGCGTCACAGTCGAAGGCTTGGTTGGAATCTATTTAAATATGTCCAAGAATTGCCAAGGTTTGACGAGAAGGAGGTAGAAGCCTTTTTCATTTCATTTGAGGTGGCTAAACAAATGAAATTGCCACAGGACATGTGGGTATTACCAATTCAAACAAAGCTGGTAGGTAGAGCAAGTGAAGCGTTTGCATCACTACTGGAGGAAGTAGCTGGGTCATACGAGGTGAAAAAATCTACCTTAGGTGCATATGAACTAGTGCCTGAGGCCTACAATGGTTTAGAAATTTAAAGATTTGGTCAAACATACATGGAGTTGAAAGGATCAAACAGAGTAATTTTGATAGGTGGATAAGGGCTTTGAAAATAGACCAAACGTATGAAGCTCTCAGGGAAATTATACTTTGAGTTTAAAAATTCAATTCCTGATGTAGTGAGAACTCACGTGGAAGAGCAGAAGGTTAAAACTGTGAGGTTATCATGATTATGAATTAGTTCATAAATCAAAGCTTGGTTTCCAACATCAGTTTCAGCATGTGAGGGATAGAAACTGGTGACATGAACGGTGATCTGATGGGAGATAATAAGGAGAGTGTACCTCAGACTAGAAAAGAAATCCAGGAGAACAAAGAAAAGTACAGCACAGAACAGGCCCTTCGGCCCTCCAAGCCCGTGCCACCCATGCTGCCCGACTAAACTACAATCTTCTACACTTTCTGGGTCTGTATCCCTCTATTCCCATCCTATTCATGTATTTATCAAGATGCCCCTTAAATGTCAGTCGTCCCTGCTTGCACCACCTCCTCCGGCAGCAAGTTCCAGGCACCCACTATCCTGTGTTAAAAAAAACTTGCCTCGTACATTTGCTCTAAACCTATGCCCCCTAGTAATTGACCCCTTTACCCTGGGGAAAGTCTCTGACGGTCCACTCCGTCTATGCCCCTCATAATTTTGTAGACCTCTATCAGGTCGCCCCTCAATCTCCGTCGTTCCAGTGAAAATAAACAAGAGTTTATTCAAACGCTCCTCATACCTAATGCCCTCCATACCAGGCAACATCCTGATAAATCTCTTCTGCACCCTCTCTAAATCCTCCACATCCTTCTGGTAGTGTGGCAACCAGAATTGAACACTATAAGTGTGGCCTAACTAAGGTTCTATACAGCTTGCCAATTCTTATACTCAATGCCCCGGCCAATGAAGGCAAGCATGCCGTATGCCTTCTTAATTATCTTCTCCACCTGTGTTACACCTTTCAGTGACCTGTGGACCAGTACACATAGATCTCTCTGACTTTCAATACTCTTTTAGAGTTCTACCATTCACTGTATATTCCCTACCTGCATTAGACCTTCCAAAATGCATTACCTCACATTTGTCCGGATTAAACTCCATCTGTCATCTCTCCGCCCAAGTCTCCAAACGATCCAAATCCTGCTGTATCCTCTGACAGTCCTCATCGCTACCGGCAATTCCAACCTTTGTGTCGTCTGCAAACTTACTAATCAGACCAGTTACATTTTCCTCCAAGTCATTTATATATACTATGAACAGCAAAGGTCCCAGCACTGATCCCTTCAGAACACCACTAGTCACAGCCCTCCAATTAGAAAAGCACCCTTCCATTGCTACTCTCTGCCTATGACCTAGCCAGTTCTGTATCCACCTTGCCAGCTCATCTCTGACCCGGTGTGACTTCACCTTTTGTACCGTCTATCATGAGGGACCTGGTCAAAGGCCTTACTGAAGTCCATATAGACAACATCCACGGCCCTACCTGCATTAATCATCTTTGTGACCTCTTCGAAAAACTCAAGTTAGTGAGACACGACCTTCCCTTCACAAAATCATGCTGCCTCTCACTAATACATCCATTTGCTTCCAGATGGGAGTAGATCCTGTCTCGAAGAATTCTCTCCAGTAATTTCCCTACGACTGACGTAAGACTCACCGGCCTGTAGTTTGCTGGATTATCCTTGCTACCCTTCTTAAACAAAGCGACAACATTGGCTATTCTCCAGTCCTTTGGGACATCACCTGAAGACAGTGAGGATCCAAAGATTTTTGTCAAGGCCTCGACAATTTCCTCTCTAGCCTCCTTCAGTATTCTGGGGACATATCTACCGTAATATTTTTCAAGACGCCCAACACCTCGTCTTTTTGGATCTCAATGTGACCCAGGCTATCTACACACCCTTCTCCAGACACATCCACCAATTCCTTCTCTTTGGTGAATACTGATGCCAAGTATTCATTTAGTACCTCGCCCATTTCCTCTGGCTCCACACATAGATTCCCTTTGCCTATGCTTCAGTGGGCCAGCCCTTTCCCTGGCTACCCTCTTGCTTTTTATGTACGTGTAAAAAGCCTTGGGATTTTCCTTAACCCTATTTGCCAATGACTCCTTGCTTAAGTTCCTTCCTACTTTCCTTATATTCCACACAGGCTTCGTCTGTTCTCAGCCTTCTAACCCTGACAAATGCCCCCTTTTTCTTTTTGACAAAGCCTACAATACCTCTCGTAGGAGGGTGGAAAAGAAATGAAAAGTTTCAAATGTTTTCACTGAAATAAACAAGGCTATGTAAAGTTTTGGTGGTTGAAGAAAAGCACTGGAAAGGCTGATGTGGTAAAACAGGATAAGACAATAGGGTTTATTAAAGTGGTAAAGGAAAGCCCAAGTGAAGCGAAGATGGGGCAAAAGATTGTACAGCCTGATCAAGAGGTGATTGATAGGAAGGTGCCAGATCTCTTTAAAGAATTTACTTGTGTGGGTAAAGTTTACTCATGTGGATCAGGAGGTGTAGGTAAAGAAGTCACAATTTTAAGATACGGGAGTGAGTCAATCTTTCATAGTAAGAGATGAGTTATGCAGTTTGGGAAGAATGTTGCCAGAAAAGGTAGTAATACGTGGAATTCAGGGTGAGAGTAGTGTTCCATTATATGGTAAGGTTGGAAAGTCCAGTGAAGAGTGGTGAAGTGGTAGGAGTAATAGAGAAACTATCTTGTGTAACAATATAGCTGGATCGCAGGTGGGAGTGATGCCTACTGTGGTTGATAAGCCAGTGGAAAATCAGACAAAGTGTTGAAGGACAAATATCCTAGGATCTTTCCGGATTGTGTAGTAACAAGATCGCAAAGTCACAGATTAAGTCAAGAGGAGAATTCAAAGAGTGAAGATGATGTTGAAGTTCAATTATCAGAAACGATTTTTGATCAGATGGTTGAAAAAGAACAAGAACAGGTGGAGGATGAGGCGGATATTTTTAGTTCAGGAAAATTGGTGGAGTTACAACAAAAAGATAGAGAAATAAAACAGATGTATCAGCAAGCATACACAGAAACTGATTTCAGAGTGCATACCAGAGTGTTATTACCGTAAAAGTGATGTCTTGATGAGAAAATGGAGACCGTTACATATGCAGGCGGATGAAAAGTGGGCAGAAGTTCATCAAGTAGTATTGCCGGTAGGGTATAGAAAGGAGGTGTTGAGAGTTGCACGAGGTACCAGTGGGAGGTCATTTGAGAATAAGGAAAACTCAAGCTAAAATATAAAAACATTTTTATTGGCCTGGATTACAGAAAGGTAGTTAAATTATGTCAATCATGTCACACATGGCAAGTGATAGGGAAACCTCAAACAGTGATAAAACCAGCACCCTTAATACCCATTCCAGCATTTGAGGAACCTTTTACAAGGGTCCTAATTGGTTTTGTAGGACCACTTCGTAAAACACAAAGTGGGAATCAATATCTTTTGACGATAACGGATGCGCCTACTAGGTATCCAGAGGCCATTCCAGTATGTAATATTACAGCTAAAAAGATTGTGGAGGAGTTACTTAAATTCTTTACGAGATATGGACAACCCACAGAAATACAATCGGATCAAATTTTACCTCAAGGTTATTCAAAGAAGTTATGGATAGCTTCGGAATAAAACAATTTAAATCAACTGCGTACCATCCAGAATCGAAAGGGAGCGTTAGAAAGGTTGCATCAGACATTAAAGACAATGTTGAGGGCTTGTTGTCACGATTATCTAGAGGATTGGGATAAAGGAATTCCATTCGTACTGTTCGCAATTAGGGATGCACCTAATGAGTCAACCAAATTCAGTGCTTTTGAAACTAATTTTTGATCATGAGGTAAGAGGACCACTTAAATTGATTGTGTGAGAGAAATTGGAAATGACATTGGATTAAGTGTCAAATTTTAAAGAACGATTAAATACAGCAGGTGAATTGGCATGATAACATTTGAAAGTTGCACAAAACGTGAAGAAACGGGTAGCTGACAAGAAATCCAAAGTTCGTAGATTTGCCAGTGGAGATAAAGTTTTAGTACTGTTACCAGTGGTAGGTGAACCTTTAAAAGCAAGGTTTTGTGGACCGTATCATATTGAAAGGAAATTAAGTGAGGTGAATTTATGTGGTTAAAAACACCAGATAGAAGACTCACCGTGTGACATGTGAATGCTTAAAAGGTACTTTGAAAGGGAAGGAGATAAAAAAAGGTTTTAATGATTCTAACTCAAAGTGACAAACCAAATCCAGATGACTGAATTTGACGTTCCTCAAAATTAAATTGGAAAATGAGGAAGTTCTTAAAAATTGGGATAAATTGTTGAGTTACCTTCCAGAGGGAAAACGAACTGACCTGAACGAGTTATTGATATCACATGGGCAAGTTTGTGGAGATAAATTGGGAAGTACTAAAATGGCTGTACATGATGTAGATGTGGGAAATGCTGTTCCAATCAACCGATATCCATACAGACTTAACCCTTTAAAATTGGTACAGGTTAACAGATTAAGAGTATGCTTAAAAATGGCATAATTGAAGTGGGTTGCAGCCAATGGAGCTCACCCATAGTCATGGTACCAAAACCAGCTGGTAGCCACGATTGTGTGTGGACTATAGAAAGGTTAATGCAGTTACAAGAATGGACCCTTATCCTATCCCACGTTTGGAGGATTGCAATGAGAAAGTGGGACAATCAGCTTTTATTTCCAAACTCAATTTACTGAAAGGTTACTGGCAGGTGCCTTTATCCGAAAGGGCGAAGATTTCAGCTTTTGTGACTCCAGATAGTATGTACCAATTCAAAGTTATGCCATTTGCCATGAAAATCACACCCGCCACATTTCAACGGTTGACTAACAGTCATTTCGGAATTACCCAAATGTGCGGTGTACATCGATGATCTGGTCATTTTCAGCCAGACAGGACAGAACATTTGAAAAATCTGAAGGAGTTATTTGATCAACTTCAGGAGGCAGGTATGGTGATAAACATAGCCAAAAGTGAATTTGGAAAAGCCCAAGTTACTTTCCTTGGCCATACAATCGGACAGGGTCGAATGGTCACAGGATGTGACACCAAGTTATTGAGGTGTTTTCAATACACTCAAGACTAAAGGAAAATAATGAGATTTCTTGGCATGAGTGGATTTGATCGAACATACACTGATGGGACTTGAAGAAACTTCAAAATTTTCAGTGGACAGCGGACTTTCAACAGGCACTTGACTGCCTGAAAGCTGTGATAACCAATGCTCATGTGTTGGAGAATTGAGGGCAGCACGGTGGTTAGCACAGCTGTCTCATGGCGCTGAGGTCCCAGGTTCGATCCCGGCTCTGGGTCACTGTCCGTGTGGAGTTTGCACATTCTCCCCGTATCTGCGTGGGTTTCGCCCCCACAACGCAAAAGTGTGCAGAGTAGATGGATTGGCCACACTAAATTGCCCCTTAATTGGAAAAAATAATTATACATCACTCTAAATTTATAAAAGAAGAAAAAAGTGTTGGAGAATTGCAAGGGACTCTGGTCAGATTGAACTAAAGTATCTGACTTTAAAGAGAAATGCCGAGGCCGAGAAATGGATGGATCGTGCAGAGACCTTGTTGTTCAAGGAGACTGTCAATTGAGAAGGATTTCGGTTGGAGGAAGAACCGGGGGGGGGGGGGGGGGGGGAAGAGAGAATAATGGACTATATCATACCTGTTAGCGTGTGTTGTATTTTTGAAACGAAAAAGTATATTTACTGTGTGCATTTCTTAAAGGATAGCAAAAAGGTAAAAAATGAAACCAAACCAGAAGTTGATGGTTTATTTTTTTGGGGAGAGGTGTCATGTGAGTGTACCTTTAAGAAATGGGTGTTTACTCCTGCAGGGAAAGCAGAGCGTGGGTGGAGCTGGGCTGTCTGTCAGCTTTTTACTTTTGTTTTAGGCTGTTTGCTGCAGGGTGTTCAGCGTTTTCAGAGCTGGATAGCTGCAGTCACAGCCAGGTATACAAATCTCTCTCTGTAATCTAAAGACTGTAAATCCATCCTGGTAATTTAAAAGGAAAGCTTAATGGATTACTTAGTGTTGTATTCTTTGGAGGTTGTATTTGAATTAATGGTTGTTAAGATGTTCCCTGTATGTTTCAAAAAGGTTAACTTGAGTTCACGGAATAAACGTTGTTCTGCTTTAAAAATTACTTTTCCATTTCTGCTGTACCACACCTGTAGAGTGGGCTGTGCTCCACAATCTATTAAAAGTTGTGGGTCAGGTGAACACCACGCTACAGTTTGGGGTTCTCTAAACCCTGGCCCATAACACAAATAAGGATCTTCCATGTCCTTGATGTGTTCAAAACTTTGCAGATTAATTATTTTCAATACATAGCATCTATATACATTCAGACACTTTATTTATGGGGCCTCACCAGGCACAGAGACATTCCACCTGTTCAATCTATTTCAATGGTGCTGACTGAGGAATAATTTGGCCAAGCCACCAGTGCACTTCAAATAGTACTAGGACATGTTTCACTCACCATCCAGGAGAAGATATCTCATGGATGATACACCAGAGGGCTGTCAGTACCCATGGAAACTATATCCCAGCATGAATACAGTATACCTTAAAAGAGAATAAAAATAGAGTGCCCCATGTAACTTCTGTGCCTTTAAGTGGAATTTTGTGATCAAAATTTCTGAAATACAAAGATCATTGGCATTTAAAGAGACAAGTTAGCATTCTGGATGCTAATCTTACATCACAATTGGAAAATCCATATACCAGTAGATTTCTAGTTCCGGTAGACCAGATCATTTGGCTAAACCAAAAAAAAAACAAGTTTGATTTGGAGCTTTTCGCATTTCATGTCAGGATGCAGAGACAAAAATGTTTAGTCAAGCCAGGATTTTATTAAGAATTCCCTACAATCACATTTTTTTTTTTTAAAAAAAGGGCTTCAAAACACACTGAACTCAAGCAATCATTTATTAAGCCCTGCATTCGCAATAAACTCGCAGAAAACAGACAAACGTACACTCTTGATCGAGATGGACACTGAGCTCACCCAAGTCATCTCTGGCAGGCAGCAATGCCACGATACACTCCACAAAATATTGTTCCTTCATAACTCCACATCACTTATCCACACTTACATGTCAGTAATACAAAAAATACATCACCAACCATTCGGCACACACAGTAACAGGAAGGGAAGGGGGGAGGAAGATACAAAAAAATATTCAGGGGTTGAAACTAAAATCAAAAATATAGATGGTCCAACTTGCAGCCTGTGACAAGGACTCCGACTTGATAAAATTATAAATGCAGGTTGATTTATAAAGTTACCAATTTTTTCATGGACACTTTCCATTTAAGGTTTAAATAATTTTCAGAATTAGAATTCAGAATAATTTTATGAAATCAGAATTTGCAAATAGTCTAATTCTTACCATTAACAACTTAAAACCAAATAAAAGTTAAACTCATTTTTACAATTTGTGGAGCCCAAATGTTCCATGGTTTCAACCCCTAGAGATATTCATTTCACTGAACACATCCAGCGTTTTCCAATTACTCATGTTACAAGCAATATCACCAGTCTTTTTCCTCATCAGTCACGGACGTCCCTTGTGAATGCAAGAAAAAAAAAACACCATTCGTACTGTATCCCACTTCTCCTCTGCATTCTCTCACCATGCCAAGGGATTGAGAGCCACATCTTGCCATGTTTAAAAATGCAATATGCACCACCAAGTCTCTGCACGCGCTCTCCTTCCTCGCTCATACCAGCCCTCTCATTCGTTGGCAACACCATAGCATCAATCCCACACCAGGCTTCAAATCAAGTCATCACAGCTCTGTGCCACATCATCTCGCTTCACAGCGCTGATAAACGAATCCGTGAAAAGAACAGTAGAGGACAAAAATGGAACACCCACCGTGGTCCCTTCGAACAGAACCTGCATCTCCATGTAGCTTGAAGCAATGCAGTGAGATGGTTTTAGAGAAAGCATTTTCTATACAGCATGTAGGTGTTCATGCTTGGAGATCCAGACCACTTCCTTAAAAAGATATTTCAAATTCTTGAAAAATCTACACAATACACTTAAATACGTTCCAGTCGTCCTAAAGATTTTGCAGACTACATTTATATAAAAGTTTTTGTACAAGAGCTATCACTCATTTGCATCTATACTGTGATACGATGGACACACTGCCAGATCTTTTACCTGACGAGGGACGACATTAATTTTAAGATGGACAAAATGTGGATGGAACAGTATAACCTAGTGCAAATGGGTATTCATTGCTAGGCGCTAATAAGACTAACCAACAATTTTGGTGCAACGGTCAATGTAACCTGGAATGCCAGCAGCTCACAAGTGTCTTCAATTCGGGTATTTTCAGGTTTTTCATACGGCTTTTATATAGCATAAGCAGCTCGATGTGTAATGTAGAATGGCTCGCGTGTGCAATGTAGAATTTTCCAATGTTGCTTGCCAATCCACAAGGCAGCCAAGAGATGTTTGAAAGAATGTTACGTAGATTTAACAGTAAAACTGTTGCACAATCCAGTGTTGACTTGCAGTCGTTTCAAACTTTTAGAAAAGCATGCACCCATGCAAGGTACTTTCACAGATGAAATTTATGTCCGACTTCCAAACAAGTATTTAAATTAAGATTCCAAAATTTAAAAACGTTATACTAGCCTTTAATCAGCCCATTACTGTTGGTATGAAAATTATGCTTTTCTAAAATAGCTTTTAGCAAACTAGTATTTTATGGATAATCAAGTGTCAATTTAGTTGGTGTGATACCAGCTCAGCCAAACTACCAAAAGATACCGTTTTAAGTCAAGTATCACTGTCTCTAGAATCAAGATTGTCTGCTCTGATTAATCACAGTAGGATGAAGGTACACTGCCAATGGTATTTTCATTACTGCAAGGCAAGAAATAGCAAAGACATGGAAGACAATAACCAGGTTCGCCCAAGTTGGAAGGCAAATCAATGGAATTTGAAAACAAGGTACAATCATAGAATTTACAGTGCAGAGTGCAGGAGGCCATTTGGCCCATCGAGTCTGCACCGGCTCTTGAAAAGAGCACCCTACTTAAGCACACACCTCCACCCTTTCCTTGTAACCTCACCTAACCCAAGGGCAATTTAGCATGGCCAATCCCCCTAACCTGCACATCTTTGAACTGCGGGAGGAAACCCACACAGACATGGGGAGAATGTGCAGACTCTGCACAAAGAGTGATCCAAGCAGGGAATCAACCCTTGAGCTGTGAAGCAATTGTGCTAACCACCCACAATTAATGACAAATATTTGTACGTTTTTTTTCTGGTCAAACTGTTCTATTCTGGACTATATTAGGTACCAGTACGAAAAAGATAAATTCCTCTATCCCCTTTATTGTGCCAGAAATATGCATACAACGGATACAATTAATAATGGGTGCAGACTCCATTAAAAGTATGCAATGGTCAAGACAAAATGAAGCTCCCCGATGCATACCTTAATTAAAAAATACTGGGCAGTAGATTGAAGCAAATTCTCAAGTGGATCTCTCCAATCTTGTCCCTGACAGATTACTCTGTGGAATGCCTTTACACCAACTTTCTTCACTGCACCATGTGGCTAAAAGGGCTGGTTTTGAATACCTTTCGACCAGAATGGAAATAAGTACCTCCATAGTGCTACAGCCAAATACTCGTCCACTACCAGTCAGGACAACAGACAACGTTGAGCCGATTTTGTTACACAGAGGTGATCAAATGAATCAGTTGTGAATGGTATGCCATTTACAAGGGACCAGTGAGTTTGTTTGGTCCACATACTAAAAAAAACTGTATTGGATTTTTTTCTTCCAAAAACTAAATATTTTCAGTACCTAGTCATCTCTCCCCACCCAATACAAAATATAGCATGGTTAGAACACAAGGTATTGCCTTCCAGAAACAGAAAAAGTAATCTCCTTGGTGAAATGAAAATATGCTATTTACAAATTAAAAAATTATTCCAATCCACTTGCACAGCATTGAGTCAAGAGTTGAATCTGACTCAAGAACAGTGTAGCAATTTATAATTGAAATCATAGCTTCATAGCCTACAGCAAGAATGAAAAAGCTGAAGTTACCCATGTTTTTTGACACTTAACTTTGCCATGTGGCTTATTTCACTAACAAACAGTTAACACAACTTGGGGGGGGGGGGGGGGGGGGGGAGAACAGGGGAGGAGGAGGAAGAAGGAGGATTAACATTGTGTGCACGCACCTTATAAAGCATATTAAAGACTGAAACTCATGACAAGATACTGCAGTGAGTTATGGAGAAGCACGATTGAACTGCAAGTGCCACTTCTCATTACAGCAGCTTTCAAAATTTACCTTACTGTCAAGTGTCTTGAACGACATCACAAAACACACCACTTTAAAAAAAAAATTGTTTCAATTATGCAGGAAAAATGTCTGTGGAAAAACTATTTTACTTACCATTATTATAATTCTAAACTCCTTCTGCACATTTGCGAAATACCCGAGATTAGTTTTACATTCCCCACCCCGACGATTTGGACTCCATGCTAGATCCAAAACCAGATCCAAAACCAGGACCAGCAGAGTTGGATGTTGATCCCCACCCTAATGCACCAGAATTTGAGCTGTAAGAATTATTATTGGTTCCAAATGGTTGATTCTGTTCCCTTGGTACATTTCCCTGATTTTGTTGTGGGTTTGCCCCAGCTCCACCAGATTGGTTCTGTTGACTGGCTAGCATTCCCATCATTCCCCAGCTGCTCTGTAGGGCGGCTTGGGCAGCAGCCATCATAGCTGGGTTGATACTAAAAGCCCCAAAATTCATTCCTCCTCCACTCATATTACTGTTTGGACTGCCACCTAATCCCCCTCCACCACCTCTATTGTTTCCAAACCCACCCTGATTGCCAAAGCCTCCTGTGTTGACACTGTATCGTCCTCTATCTATCTGTTGCCTAGCATTCAAATGCTTAGGTTCTGCATTGGAAATGTGCACGCTGACCCCCTTAATGATCAGATCTTCACCACAGAGAGATTGGGCAACCTGTGAAAGAAAGCAAATTATAATGAAATGTGAGCAAGACAACAAATTAATAAATAATAAGCACTAATTAAACAAATACATTCAGTTCAGTTCTTGAATACATCACCCATGAAGCTACGTCAAAGAATCAGTTCCAATTTAGTTATAGACATGCTGGAATCAGGAAGGCAAGTTATTCTATCTTGTGGTTACTAGTCAAGATATTGTACCAGTACATTGAAGGACTAGTAAATCATTTCTGTTATGCTGCTACCATTATTGTTCCCCCAATCTGAAACTGACAAAAGTACCGCAGCACATGCCTAAAAATTTGTATTTATCGAAATTCTAGTGAGGCATTAATATTTGCCAGAGATAGATGACAAAGTTAATTATCCAGCACTTAACATCAACTTAAAACATGGCTGAATGGTTTGAAACATCTCCAGAATTTTGCTTCTAGAGCTCATGAGGCTCAAAAGCTTTAACCCAGTTGCAAAGTCACTAGGACATGGTTATAATGATGATTACTGTTTCTTTGACTAATGTGTTAAGCTGTAACAAAAGCAAATGAATAGTTGAGTAACGAAAGCGGTCTTTGGCCAAGGCTTGATTTAACCCAAGAATCACACCTCAGGCGAAGGGCAAGCTCGAGAAGGTAAGCCTTTATGAATAACTTCAGCCAGCATCACAAGCCAGCTGTCTATCCAATTGAGCTAAACCATCCCCAATTGTAAAATATGCCCCTACAAGTTGTCAATTGGAAGATCAAAAGAGAAGAAAATTGGCAATAACGGTTAAGATAGATATTTCTACCGCTCCAGAAATCTCCCATCAACTGCAACTACATGTAAACAATTTTATGCAAATTAATCACCTGACAATCACACCTAATACATGTCTAATCAGACCCCAGTTTCTTGCTAAAATCTACATGCGCATGTTATAAGCAATGAACAAGAGTCTACACGCAATTGGGACCGGTGCTTTTGGATATGAAGCACAGAACATTTCAACATCCAAGCTATTTTTTTCTTTAAATTTGTGCACAGGCTGTTCATTTGAATGCATAGTTCAAATTTTATTTTTGCACAGACATGCACAGTACCTTCCCAGGTTACTGTCGCACACAGTCCAACAGTTTCTGGCCCCCATTTTGGAATAGTAGCATGAAAACCAGAGATTGTCAAATTACAGCACCAATATTCTTTCTACTTTTGTTAGACCAGATATTTAACTGAGTTTTTTTCTGTCAATGCTCTAGTCACAAGCTTGGACCACCAAGTTGTCGTTGAGCAGGTTTCTGATCTAATATTTCCAATGTCACTGTTATCTCGAACATAATATAACAGACCACAGGCAATACCATCAACAATTTACTCACTGTGGAAAACACAAGTTAATGGTATATATTAATTTCACTTTCCCAAAAGAAACTTACCTGGTCATCAGCAAACGTGACAAAAGCAAAAGCACGGAAAGGTTTGGGAATAAATACATCAGTCACATCTCCAAACTGGGCAAAGAACTGACGAAGTTCGTCAGTACTCATGTCCTCAGTGCAGCGACCCACAAACACTTTTCTGCTTCTCAAAGGCTCGTCTGCATTTTGCTAAAAAAAAAAGAACACCACACTAAGAAAAACATTTCTACAGATTAAATGTTCCTTCTTGGTTAGATTTGTTGCTTAAGCAATTGGTGACAAATTAAATTTGATGGCTGTTAAGACATAATGCATTTATTCACATTTCAAAAGGCCCATACATATATAACTGACCTGCAGCTAAATGTAATTAGCAAACTGAACAATGAAGTAGCAAATGATTGAGAAATTTAAAAACATTTAAATACAGAAAAACACTAGACTCAAGGATACATCATACCTTTTTGCTACTGAACGCCATTTCCCCCCAGCACAAATGCTTAGCGCTGCTACCTCAGTGCGAGGGACCCGGGTTTGATTCCAACCCCAGGAGACCGTCTATGGAGCTTGCACATTCTTCCTGTGCAGGTTTCCTCTGGGTGCTCCGGTTTCCTCCCCCAGTACAAAGGCATGTAGTTTAGGTAGATTAGCTATGCTAAATTGCCCCGGGTGAGGTTAAGGGGATAGGGTGGGGGGTTGGTGCAGAATCGATGAGCCCAATGGCCTCCGCCTGCACTGTAGGGATTCTATGATCCTAACAGGCTGAACCAGACCATTCAAAACCTCGCTGTCATATTTGACTTTATTTGTTGCCATCTACGAGCTCAATCACAAAGGCCATCTACTTCCATCTCCTCAACAATGCCTGTCCGTACCTCTACTCATCTGTTGCCATAACTCCCAACAGTGCCTGCTACCTCTGGACCGGATTACAAATGTTCATAACGGATTCCCATGTTCACCCTACATAAATCAGAGTACATACAATTGCTGTCCATGTTGCCAGCTTGCACCAAGTCCAGTTCCCCCATTCTTGCTGACTACATTTATGTCTGGTTCGACAAATTTTAAACTTCACATCCTTATTTTTGAATCCCTTCATGGCCTAACCCAATTCCTATCCCTGTTATTTCCTCCAGCCCAATATCCCTTTGAAATCTCACTTGCACATCCCTATTTTTAAACTGCTCCATCACTGGCGGTGTACCTTCAGATGCGCAAGCTCTGAAATTCTCTCCCTACTCTTTTCCTCCTTTAAGGTACTCCTAAAATCTACATCCGACTAAACATGGCCATCTAGACTAATATCTTAAGTAGCTCAGGGTCAAATTCTGTTTGTTAATACTCCTGTGAAGTTCCTCAAGTTTGTTAAGAAAAGCTAGATATATGAGCCCATGGTATTCAGAAAAAAAAATACAGCTGTACTTCAGAACACAGTTTCAAAGCTAACATAGTTCTGTATACGGATTTAAAAATGCTTAGCTCCTCCAAGTTACAGCAACACCCACAGCTCAGGTGAAATTCCTGATTATGACTTTGCTCACTAAGGAACCATCCTGAGTTTCAAAATCAAACGTGGGTTGCACAATTGGCTGTGCAGCGTGTAGGCAAATATTAAATACTTTTTTCAAATTGGATGGTATTTGCTTTATTGGCTTGATCCCATTTTCTCAAGTAAATTGCATTCCAACTATTTCAGTGGAGAAATAACCCCCCCTGCCATACCTTGGAATTAGGCAGTTTGCAGTCACACCATCGCCCATCAATCATGTGCCGTTGTGACATCGCCTTCACTTGCGTTTCATATTCTGTGAATCTGACAAACCCAAAGCCTTTCGAGTTCCCAGTCTTGGTGTCCCTCTTCACCTGTGAGTAAGTATGATAGAGAATGAGTTTCAAAATGTGCAGCTATAACGGTGAAACATCAACAAAATAGTCTCCACAAACACTGAAAAACTCCATACTCCCCACTCGAGATTGATCGGTATTTGTTAAAAATGAGATTAGGAGACTCCATAATACCACAAACAAGACTTTAACTTCACACCACTGCATAGATTATTCGCATATGAAAATGGCTCATCGAAAATGCTACAAAAACAAGTCTCATCCACCCATTAGTAATCTGAAGTCAAAATTACTACACTGATCTGGAAATTCCATTTAAACATTTGAAAATGTAATGCCCCAATTGTATTCCCTTTGTTATGGGTAAGAAAAGTTTGCATCAGTTACACACATACACACTTTAGAATCTGCACAACCGTGAAACACTGAAATAGCACGTACATTTTTCATGTTGCAGACATCCTTGTTCATTTATACAAAGCACTAAGATTAGATTAGTCTCCTGAATTCAAACAGGTCCGAAATTGAATCAATATAATCTTCGATTGCAAAACTGGTTACAACAGCCCAATTAAAATAAATTCTAGTCATGCAAGTGGGGTGTTTGCTTGGTGCTTACCACACACTTGGTGCCTTAAACATGCAAGTGAGCTATAAATAGAACTTCACCTGCACCATAATAACTTCTCCAAAAGTACTGAAGTAGTCCTTTAAATCTTGCTCGGTTGTCTTCCAAGGAAGTCCAAGAACAATGAGGTCAGAAGTTTTCTGGACTGCTCTCTTCACCTTCACAGCTGAAGATGCATCAATTTCATCCATTTTCCTTTTGTTGTCTAGATACAATGAAAAAAACTTGCCATTTAATTATATTGTGCACCAACTTGATTGTTGTGTAATTTTACTGGAACACAGACTGAAAATGTAGATATTCGTTTTACTTTCAATGCTGGTGCAATGTTCTATTTTATTGGAATTTATTTTGCAGTAGCAACTGTAGCTGCTCAAAGTAATACTTGTCTAATGCACAACAATAGCAACCTGACATTTTCACAGGTGTTTAAAAAAAATTGCAATAACAAATGCCACACGAGCTACACACCATCACAAATCCAAATGCTTCTCCCCAGAGCCTTAAATAGCAACCAGAAGTCTTTTTGTATGGACAGAATATAAGCAGGCTTGCCTAACAGCAACAAAACAAATATTCTCAGAACAGGCAGCTGTAAACTAAAGTCACGAGGTAACAAAAAAAATGTCAATATAGCTACAACACCTGCACTATTGCAATTAGTCACTTTAACCAAAGGGTGAGCATTTAATAGCATTCATTGAGAATTTTAGCCTGGTAAATTATATTACTGGACTGGTAATCGAGAGGCTTGGTCTATTTGTCCAGAGACAAGAGCTCCAATCGACATAGCAGCTGGGGAGCTTAAATTCTGTTAAGTGAACTGAATCTGGAATATAAAACCTAAAGTCACTATGGGGATCATGAAAATACTGGATCGTCATAAAAGCCATCGGCTTCAGTGCCCTTCAAGGAAGAAAACTGGACACCCTTTATCTGCCTGATCTAACTTCAATGTGGTTGACAGCTATTGGCCAGATATGGCCTTGCAAGCTCTTCAGTTACAGAGGACAATAAAATACCAGTCTTGCCAGTAACTCATCGTGGGAATAAATAAAAATAGCTCAGAAGATCACATGGGCATAGAAATAAAATTCTAATTTATTGAACATTTTTTAAATGAGCACATTAGTTTGGAATTAACATTTAAGGCTATGCACAGGAAATCAATTCAATTATCAAGTACAAACACCGCTTATATCTCAACAGGAAAATTGTCAGAGGTGTCACTGCTGACATTTAGTGGCTAATACTAAAGGAAAAACTTCACTAGAAAATTAAACCACTGGCACTATGGATCGCAATTGTAATAAGCCTAGACTAGCCAACTTGTTATACACTGTGACATCAAGAGACATGGGACTAGGAATCAGAGGACACAGCTGCCTTTTAGCGCCGGAGGCAAAGATTTAATTCTGGCCGTAGAATGTTTGCGCGAATGAGCAGAACAGTAGCACAGTGGTTGGCACTGTTGCTTCACCGTGCCTGGGACCAGAGTTCAATTCCCTGCTTGGGCCACTGTGTGCAGAGTCTGCACGTTCTCCCCCTGCCTGCGTGGGTTTCCTCCCACAAGACGTGCATGTTAGGTGAACTGGACATTTCATTCCCCCTCAGTGTACCTAACAGACACCGTAGTGTGGCGACTAGGGGATTTTCACAGTAAGTACATTGCAGTGTTAATGTAAGTCTACTTGTGATCCTAATAAATATTATTAGTTTCCTCCCAGTCAAAAGATGTACAGGTTAGTTAGACTGGCCATGCAAAATTGTTTCAGGTGTCCAGGGATAATGCGCAGGCTTACATTGGTCTGGGAACGTGACTTGGGTAGTGAGATCTTTTGGAAGCAGACCCGATGGCCAAACAGCCTGCTCCTGCACTTGGGGATTTTATGATAATCCATGACAAAATACCAAGTACAGAACCAGTCCTTTACAAGGGAGTAAAAAGTTAGAAATTAAAAACACAAAATGCTGGGAAAACCCAACCAGTTCTGGCAGCATCTGTGGAGAGATACATGGGTTAAATAGTTTCAAGCCTGTACGACCTTTTATCACATTTCTAGCCAACTTCAGCTCTGGCCCGGCCACGTGGCCGACACCACCTAGCATTTTCTGCTTTGGCTCCAGAATCCGTAATATTTTAGTTATTGCTTTTAAGTAAATCGGAAAAAATGAGACGATGCTTCACCCCACCCGCCCCAAAAAAAATCCTGAAAATGTTTAGCTCAAAACTTTTAGTCAGTGGGCTCTTCACCCAAGAGATACATTGGAGGGAAGTTAGGGAGGGCCACCTTAATACCAGGCTACATCAATGGCGTGGCTGTCCAGATTTCAAATAACACAATGGCTCGGCTCAGAAGCTATGTGTAGGCAGTTAAGTAAAATCCTTCCAAACGGCGGGGGGGGGGGGGGGGGGGGGGGGAAAGAGAAGGAATGAGGAGGGAAAGAGAAGGAATGAGGAGGGAACAGAATTTGAAACGAAAAGTAATGAGTGCAGCGGTGCCCGCCCGGCAAGCCGCGACCTTGGCCATTCCGCGGGGGGGGGGGGGGGGGCGCGAAGGAGTTGAGGGGGGAGGTTGCACCCACCTTTCGGGTAGTTGACCACATAGACCAGGTTCCCCCAGCCATTGTCTGGAGCGTGCAGGATGCCCTCCACCAGGCGCACACCTCGCATGCACTGGTTGTCCGGGTTACGGTAGCGCAGGCCGCAGGCGCCCGGGAACTGCGCCGTCACTGTGGAGAGCAGCACGGTGCCGTCGTCCTCGGACGGAATCTCCATCGGCTCCTCCGACTCTTCCTCCGCCACACGGATATACTCTGCCATCGCCACGGTGAAAAGCTGGGGGGATTACACAAAACTATGGAGAAAAAAAATAAATATAACGACCGAACCCGGTTGAGGGAGGCGCGCGCGTTTCGAACAGAGGGAGAGCGGGCAGCAACCGAGCAACTTCCTCTCTGGATGAAGATACAGCACAAAATGGCGGCAACAGCCTCCCCACACGCGCTCTTTACAGCTTCTGTGCGTTTCGTAGGCGGTTTCTGCACGATACGTCACCGACTAGTGCGTTAAACGTCACCGAAAAACCGCCTTGTCCCACTCCCTCGGCTGCCCGATCATGCGCATCATTCGGCTGGTCGTGGGGCGTCTTCCATTTCTTCTGCGGCAGGGGGAGTCGGCGCGCGTATTTTTTCAAACTTGATTCCCCCCCCCCCCTCCCAGATGCTCGTTGCGCACCGCAGGCGTTCTCATTAGAAATTTAATTCGGGTTACTGATCAGTTGTCGATGCGTGGAGGCAGGGGACTGCATGTGCAGAACGTCTGCTGGTATTACCGTTTCATGGGTTCCCCCCATCTTGCATTAGGATGGAGGCGCTCGGTTTGTCTGTTGGTGATGGGCGGGGCGGGGGTTCGAATGGCCTCCTCTCTGGAGAAAGGAACATCTTTGCAACTGACTGATTTGAATGCTGCAATAAGCAGAGCAGTGATGCAGAACAATTACAGATGATTATTTGGGCGGAAGGCAAAGTCTCATTGTCTCAGCACCTCACACAATCTTTAAAAAAAAAAACACTGCCAAGATAACCCTGAATAAGGTCCTGTCACCACAGCTATTTAAAACTTGAATGTGACTCCTCGGGAGGCAAAAAAAACTAACACCAAAGCGTGCATTGAATGCAATTTTTCTTGCAGTGGGGATAGATGTACCACAGCAACCTGCATTTATCCCGCGTCTGTACGCAGGCTCTTGGACACCTGCGACCAGTTTGAACTGGCCTCAGGAGCCAAGGTAAACCACGGCAAGAGCGAGGCCATGTTCTTTGGGAACTGGGCCGACCGATCCTTTGTCCCCTTCATGGTCAGGTCAGATTACCTGAAAGTGCTGGGGATATGGTTCGGAGCGGCTGGGGCGTGCACCAAAAACTGGGAGGAACGCATTGCTTAAGCAAAACAGAAACTGGGCTGGTGGGAGCAACGCTCCCTCTCCATTGTGGGCAAAACACTGGTCATCAGGTGTGAGGTACTCTCGGTGTTACTGTACGTGGCGCAGGTCTGGCCCATCACTCGGACCTACGCCGCAGCAGTCACCCGGGCTATCTTCAAATTCATTTGGAGATCCAAGATGGACCGGGTCCGAAGAGACATAATGTACAAGCCTCTAGATAAAGGAGGGAGGAACGTACCCAATGCCGCCCTCATCCTGATGGCCACCTTTGTGTGCAACTGCATCAAGCTGTGCGTGGACCCCGGGTATGCAAACACCAAGTGTCACTACATACTGAGGTTCTACCTGTCCCCGGTGTTGCGAAGGATGGGTCTGGCCTCATTCCCGCGGAACGCTCCAAGCAGTTGGACCGTGCCGATACACCTGTTCTTCGTGGAAATTTTTTTGAAGAAAAACACCTTTGACCACAAAGCAATGAAGCAGTGGTCAGCACGTAATGTCCTCGAGACCCTCCGAAAAGGAGACTGTGGAGGACGTTGGATGGTTCCCTGAGCAGACTGTCAGAGCCATCTGGCAGAATGCCTCATCACCAGAACTTTCAAACAAGCACCAAGACCTAGCTTGGCTGGTGGTGAGAAGGGCCCTCCCTGTCAGATTCTTCATGTACACCCGAAGGCTCAGCATCAATGCACGCTGCCCTCGGAGTGGATGTGGGGGAAATGAGACAGTCACACACCTCCTTGTGGAATGTGCCTTTGCAAAGCAGGTCTGGAGTGAGATGCAGTGGTATCTGTCAAGGTTCATCCCGAGCAGCTCTGTAACACAGGACTCTGTGCTCTACGGACTGTTTCCAGGGACACACACCGAAACAAATATCAACTGCTGCTGGAAGGTCATCAACTCGGTGAAAGACGCTCTTTGGTCTGCCTGAAACTTGCTGATCCAGTGCAAAGAACTGTCCTCGACCGAGTGTTGCAGACTGGCACATTCCAAGGTCCAGAACTACGTGCTGAGAGACGCACTCAAGCTTGGGGCAGCTGCCGCCAAGGCGCATTGGGGAAAGACCACAGTGTAAGGTCTTACCAACAAATGTACACCGAGGGGTTGGTAACAGTGTAAAACCCCTCGGCCCGGGTCTTCAATACCACAATGTATGAAAGAAGCAAAACAATGTAAATATTTAAGAAAGAACTGTAACTTATTGTAGGATACGTGTGTAACGTTATCCCAATTGAATTGAAGAAAGACAAATGAATGTAACTCAGATGGAAATGCACAGTCAAGACAATTTGAAATGTTCTGTAAAGTTTATGATAAATTTTATGAATAAAGTATTTTTTTTTTGAAAAAGAAAACCTGCATTTATCCAGCACCCTTTAATGTGTGGGCCGGTTGGCTCAGTGGGAACATAGATGGCGAGCCTGTGGCTGAGAACAATGCCAACAGTACGGGTTCAATTTCCATCCTGGCCGAGGCCGACTTTAGTCATGCCTCTTGCTAGCAAAGGGTCCGGGTCCACTCCCTCCTCCACTAAGACTGGCTAAGACTGCGAACACTCCTGCCCAGAATCTTCCCAATTTTTCACAACCCCAAAACATGTGTGCATGATTCGCTGAACCCCGCCCACACCTCTCACACTCAGCGCCGGCCCTAGGGTTGCTGGCGCCCCGGGCAAGCTGAACATCGCGCCCTTGGGGGGGCGGGGCCGAGGTGGGGGCGGACCCGAGGGGAGGGTGGGGGGGCGGACCCGAGGGCGGGGCGGACCGAGGACGGGGCAGGGGGGGGACCGAGGGGGGGGGGGGGAGCGGACCGAGCGGGGGGGCGGACCGAGCCAGGGGGGCCGCCCTGGGGGAGGGCGGCCACCGCGCATGCGCTGGTTGGCACCGGCCCAACTGCGCATGCGCGGGACCCGAGTCTCTGGCGCCCCCTAGCACATGGCGCCCCGGGCGACTGCCCGAGTTGCCGGTGCCTTGAGCCGGCCCTGTTCACACTCATCTGCTACCCCCTGAAAGAACCCACTCATTCTCGCCCGAGTCATATGCACCCTGTGCACCACCTTAAGCTGTATCAGGCTCATCTTGCATAAGAGGAGGTCCCGTTTACCCTTCACAGTGCCTCACTCCATACTCCCCAATTGTCTCCATTCCCAACTCCGCTTCCTATTTCCCCTTGATCTTCACCACCCGCTAGCCTCCCTGCTCCCCCAGCCACTTATATATATCCCCAATTCTTTCCTTAATGCTGCCCCGTGGCGCCATGGATCGGGTTCGATTCTGGCCTTGGGTGACTGTGTGGAATTTGCCTGTTCTCCCTGTGTCCACGTGGAATCTTCCAGGTGTTCCGGTTTCCTTTCACGGTCCAAGGGTGTGCAGGTGAGGTGGATTTGGCCATGTTAAATTGCCCCTTAGTGTTCGGGGATGTGCAGGTTAGGTGGGTTTACTGGGGATCGGGCAAGGGAGTGGACCCTGCTAGGGTGCTCCTTCAGCGGGTTAGTACAGACTCGATGGGCTGAAAGGTCTCCTCCAGTGTAGGGATTCTATGGATTTTAATGTGAAATGGTGCCTCTCAAACCATTTAACCAACTCTTTAATCGAGTGAAGGAGGTCTTATGGTACAGCGAGGTGGGGGAATCATGTAACTACCCTTGAGCCAGAAGCTCCATATACAGGTCCCACTCCAGGACTTGATGGCCGAGCAAGGCGCATTCTCAACATGGCCAAACAGATTTTGCACCAATCTGCAAAATTGTTTCAGCAAATGCAAATAGCAGCTGGTAAGAGTGGGAAAGATTCTTGGTCAGCCATTTGGTGGAAAGAAAATTGGAGCTATCATCACAATTCATAGCTTGGACTACAACATGCATGTCGAAGTGTATGTTGCCATATTAACTCTGACATCTGGGTGGGGATTGTTGCTCGGTGTGCTTTTACTTAATTGCTCTGTTTTAATAACCTTTGCTCTAGAGTCGCCAGGTATCTTTCTGATACCACCACGCGGTTCAAAGCCAAGTGCTGTTCAATAACTCAATACACCAGTTAGTAAGTTTCAAATCAATACACAATTATCATACACACAGTCAATCACTACTCATGCATAAAACTCTATTTACCAGACTATCACTACAACTAAAGGCCTATAGTTAGCTTATGAAAGGCCCACCAGGTCAGAGGAACAATGGCCTTTGTCCGGTTCTGAATCTGCTGGCTTCGAGCTGGTACGGAATAGTAGCTAGGAGCCTCTATCTCGTAGCGTGCGTTGACTGGAGACTTACTTGGTTGGTGCAGCTGCTAGGCAGGTCTCTTCTCGCTGAGAGTCATGGTGAAGAGTTCTTTGAGAGCTACCAAGAGAGCCTGCCAAGAGATCGAACTGAACTTGGGGACTCTACTTTATAGTCCCCAGGGGTTTCGCGCCCTTGTGGGCGGAACCCCGGACCTGGTCCCAATTAATTGGACCATGTCCCAATCGGTTCTATCGATTTCTCCAATACTGGAGCTGTTCCCTGATCGCTGGGCGGTTCCTATGTGTCCGTTGGCCTGTCTGTGTCCTGGCTCCCAATGGCGCCGGGGAGTCTGTCTTGGTCCCGATTGATTCAATGTTTCTAATTATTCCTGGGGATTGCTCATTAATATGTAGATGGCTACTGGTTTCGGTTCTGTCTGGGTTCTGCAAGTCTTAATACACAGGAAACCTTGCAGCCGCTTGTTTTCCTGTGCCTGGCCGATTTTCCCTGTATTCTTTGCGGGCATCCATTTTGGAATCGGGAAGTGGCCACCCCAGGTGGCTACAGGATGGAGGGGGTAATTGCCTGGACCTTTTGGTGTTCAACTTCCTTTATGTCTGGTGTGAATTCAAACATGCTCTACCTGTGGTGGGGGGGGGGGGGGGGGGGGGGGGGGGGTTCACTGAGGGTCGGACCTCCCTCCAGGCAGAGAAATCAAGAAGGAGAACAGGTGGGGATGTTAACGATCCCTTGTTGGCTGTGATTAAATACCTATCTACTTTTAACGTGCCAGGGGTTTGCATGAGCGATTGTCAAAACAACATTTTTACAAAAAAAATTTTTAAACTAATTTTATTCAAACTTGCATCAAAGTAGGTTCCACCAAATAAACACCCCTGGAAATATTATTCCCAACAATCAACTATACAGTTTGTACAGATTTTTCTCCCTTTTTCACCCACCCTCCCCATCACCCACCCCCCTCCCCCTGCAACGAACAGCTCCTCCATCCTCCCCCGCCAACAACTTAGCCAATACTTTCACATCCGTGCTCAATAGTGATATGGGTCTACACGACCCACATTCCACTGGATCCTTCCCTTTTTTAGGGGATTAGTGTGATTACTGCCTGCTTCATCGTCTCCAGCAACTCCCCTTTCTCCAGTGCTTCATTAAACGCCCCCAACAGATGTGGTGCCAGGTCCGCCGCAAATTTCTTATAAAATTCTGCTGGGTACCCATCCGGCCCAGGGGCCTTCCCCGACTTCATACCCTTGATATTATCCAGCACCTCCCTAATCCCCAGGGGCTCCTCCAACGCCTGCCTCTTTGCTTCCTCCACTTGGGGAAATTCCAGCTCGTCCAGAAACCACCCCATGTCCCCCTCCTCTCCTCCTGGATCTGCCTCATAAAGTCCCTGGTAATACTCTCTAAATGCCTCATTTATCTTCCCTGGCTCTGACACCACATCCCCAGTCCAGATCTTCAATATTTCCCTGGATGCAGCCTGCCTCCGCAGCTGGTGCGCCAGCATGCAGCTCGTCTTCTCCCCATACTTGTATTGCACCCCTCTTGCTCTACGCAGTTGCCCTACCGCCCTCCCCATTGTCAGCCTGTCAAATTGCCCCAGCAACATTTTCCTCCTCGCCAATCCCTCCACGTGGGCACCCTCGAATATTCCCTGTCCACCTCCACTATCTTGCTCACCAGACAGTCACGTTCCGCCCTCCTTGTCAAAACAACATTTAACACAGCCACAAAAAGAGACATTAATAGAAAAACAACACATTGGATGCTGGAAATCTGAAATAAAATCAAACTGCTGATAACTAATTCTGATCTGTTTCTTTCTCCCCAGTTGCTGCTGGTCCTGCTGAGTAATTCCAGCATTTTCTGTCCTTATTAAGGAGATATTAGGACACGTGACAAATGCATGGTCAAATAGGTTTTAAGGATAGAAGATAGAAATTTAGGAAGGGCATTCCAGAGCTTCGGGCCTTATAGGACATTCAGAAATAGGAACTGTAGCTGAGGGTGAGACTTGCATAGGCTATCCAACCACGATGACATGTACTATGCACATATAAACTGCTCAATATCAAAAAATGAAAATACTGGATAACCTCAGCAGCATCTGGAAAGAGAAATATAGTTAATGTTTTGAGTCTCGATGACTTGTTCAGATTTCCAACGTCCGCAGTATTTTGCTTTTATAAATTTCTTAAGCTTGACTAACCTAGTCTGTCATGCTTTCAAACACCGAGAGCAACAGGACTGATAGGAGATAGCTTGTTTACCTCAAAACAGCTGAACAATGTAAATCGTCCTGTTCCCATACTGAGTTGGGCAGTCTTACCAGGACTATGAAAAAGGAGGCTGATTAAACAGGCTTTGAAATAGGTCTTGGAAGTCTGGAAAGCAGATGTGTGGGTGCGTCCTTCAGTGTCACTGACTTGATAAGAACAACTAGCTATTAACTAACAGCCAAGCACTCCGGACAACTGCCCACTTGAACAATCTGAATCAAGTACTGCCGAAAACCATCAGAAAGTGAGGATCCACGCCTTCACCACTCCCACCCCCCTCCCCCCCCACCCCCCACCGCCCCACCACCACTCCGCATACAGACAGTGAAGAAGTACTGAAATCATTCAATGTTTATGTTAACTTAAGAAGTAACAAAATCCTCAAAAGGATTAAATTTAATAAACATGTCTCGCAGCCAGGAGAATCTGTCGAGTCCGGCTTCCCATGGCGGCCACGGAGTGAATGGTCGCACACAGGGCAGCTCCGGCGTGAAGGCATGGATTTGAGCTCTTTCTACCTGAAAGCGGGAGAATTTCAACAGGAAAGTGTAGCCGAAGTTCCTCCCGGGAGTGGCATGTCTGCTGGTTATTAGACCCGGCAGAAGAAGGTTAAAGACCTGGCCAAGGAACTAGAGGAGACCTGTGGCGCAGCAGCAATTGGAAAGATGGCGGAGGGGGAAGGGTTGTCACAAGTTGGTAAACCCCAGATGGAGCAGATGCTAACGTTTATCAGAGAGGGGTTCCACCACTAAAGAAAGGAGATGCAGGAAGATCGGTCGAAGGCCAACGAGGGAGTGGTAGCACCTTTGAAAGAATCGATGGAGAGAGTGGGGAAGTGCTTGGAGGCACTGGAGTCGCAGATCCGGGAGATGGAGAAGGTGATGTCCGACCATAGTGAGTTGGTGGCATTGGAGGAGGAGGTGGGGCTCCTGGGGGATCTTTGCAAGTTGCTAAGGACAAAGGAGCAGGAGAACAGATCCAGAAGGCAGAACCTGCATATTGTTGGCCTGCCCGAGGGTGTGGAATGCACAAGAAACACGAGGTATATCTCAAGGATGCTGGCGGGGCTGGTGGTGGAGAGGAGTGCTGGACAAGCCCCCGGAATTGGATAGGGCGTAAAGGTCCCGAAAGCAGAAGCCAAAAGCAGGGGAGCCACCACAGGCGGTAATTGTGAGGCTCCATATGGAGAAGAAGATCCGGAGGTGGGCCAAGGAGAAGCGGAACTGAAAATGGGAGGGAAACAGAGTCCGAATCTATTAGGATATTGAAGCAGAGCTGGCGAAAAGGCGAGCCGGGTTCAACAAGGCCAAAGCGGTTCTATACCGAAGGCAGATCTGGTTTCAGGCACTGCATCCGGCAAAACTGTGGGTGACCTTTGAAGGCCGGGAATACCATTTTGAAACCCCAGAGGAGGCCAATGACTTCATCAGCGACCATAAACTGTAGAGAACTGAATGTAGATGGGAGACGGAGGAGCTGGAACAACAGAGATCGGAAGATCGGGTACTGTGGGGCCGAAGAGTGTTTTTTGTTTCTCGGATGGGGTGATTTTGTGGATGTGATTGTTTGCTAAGGGGCAATCAGTTGTAAGGGGACAACTGCCTCCTCCGTTTGTGGTGTTTCTTTTCGGAGAGGTGACCTGTAGCTTTGGATCTATCTTAGTTGGTGTGGTGGAGGATGGGTTCTACAGGGAGCCGTTTGTACAGACCAAGGAGGGAAAGGAATGGGTAGGGGTGGCTCAGAGAAGCCTTCGGGCAGGAGCTGCCATGCTGGCAGGTAATGCTGGTGAACAGAAGTGAGGTGGGGGAGGTGGCCGTGGGGGTTGCCCAAGTGGGGTGGATGAGGGGAGGTAGGGTTGGGGTGGGGGGGAGGCGACTGGCAGTGCTGGAGTAATGTGGTCATGGATGGAGAAGGGGGCCATCTCGGATGGGCCCGGTTTAGGGTGAAATTAAAGGGTTGGAAGGCGACAATAGAGGGGAATGGAGGCGCAAGCCTCCGGTAAGGTTCGCAACATGGAATGTACGGGCACTAAATAGGTCGGTGAAGAGGTCTCTGGTCTTTGCGCACCTGAGGAGCTTGAAGGCAGGGGTGGTCTTTCTGCACCTTTTCCCGGGTGAAGGATCAGGTTAGGTTGAGAAAGGGATGGGTGGGGCAGGTATCTCACTTGGGGTTTTATTCAAATTCGCAGGGATGGCCATCCTCCTGAACAAAAGGAAGGGGTTTGGAGGTGCCAATGAAGTGCGGTACCCAGGGAAGTAGATACTGTATTGGATGCCCCCCCCCCCCCCCCCCCCCCCCCCCGCCGTGGTGCTAGTGAACGTTTGTGTACTGAATTGGGATGATGTGGGGTTTGAGAAGGGGCTGCTGGAGTGATTCCAGACCTGGAAATGCATCAATTGATTATGGAGGTTGATTTTAATTGCATGCTAGAATCAAGGGTAGACATGTCAAGCCCTAAGTCAATGGGAAGGTTGAGGATGGTGAAGGGGCTAGGAAGGTTTATGGAAAGGATGGGAATGGTGGTTCTATGGAGGTTTAGGAACCTGGGGTTGCGGGGGGTGGGGGAGTACTTCTTATTGCACGTGTACGAGGTCTATTCCAGAGTTGACTTTTTTGTCGTAAGCCGAGTGCTGTTGGTGGGGGCGGCGTATGTGGGAATCGTGATCTCTGACCATGCGCCGCATTGGCTGGAGGTCAGACTTAGCTTGAGACAGGAGCAGAATCCGGGATGGAGGTTAGACTCAGGGCTTTTGGTGGTTCAGGGGTTCTGTGAGAAGATGCGGTCAGTGATCAGAGAATATGTGGAGTTGAATCAGAATGGGGAGGTATTGTGGCCACATTGTGGGAGGCGTTGAAGGCGGTGGTTCTGGGGGGGGGGCGGGGGGCGGTTATAAAACATAGAACAGTACGGCACAGAACAGGACCTTCGGCCCTCGATGTTGTGCCAAGCATTGTCCGAAACCAAGATCAAGCTATCCCACTCCCTGTCATTCTGGTGTGCTCCATGTGCCTATCCAATAACCGCTTGAAAGTTCCTAAAGTGTCCGACTCCACTATCACAGCAGGCAGTCCATTCCACACCCTAACCACTCTCTGCGTAAAGAACCTACCTCAGATATCCCTCCTATATCTACCACCCTGAATCTTATAGTTATGCCCCCATGTAACAGCTACATTCACCCGAGGAAATATTCTCTGAACGTCCACTCTATCTATCCCCCTCATCATCTTATAAACCTCTATTCAGTCGCCTCTCATCCTCCTCCGCTCCAAAGAGAAAAGCCCTAGCTCCCTCAACCTTTCCTCATAAAAGCTATCCTGCAAACCAGGCAGTATCCTGGTAAATCTCCTTTGCACTCTTTCCAATGCTTCCACATCCTTCCTATAATGACGTTACCAGAACTGCACACAATACTCCAAATGTGGTCTCACCAGGGTCATGTATAGTTGCAGCATAACCCCGCGGCTCTTAAACTCAAGCCCCCTGTTAATAAACGCGAACACACTATAAGCCTTCTTCACGGCTCTATCCACTTGAGTGGCAACCTTCAGAGATATGTGGACATGAACCCCAAGATCTCTTTGTTCCTCCACATTCCTCAGAACCCTGCCATTGACCCTGTAATCCGCATTCAAATTTTTTCTACCAAAATGAATCACCTCGCACTTATCAGAGTTAAACTCCATCTGCCATTTTTCGGCCCAGCTCTGCATCCTATCAATGTCTCTTTGCAGCCTACAACAGCCCTCCAACTCATCCACTACTCCACCAATCTTGGTGTCATCAGCAAATTTACTGACCCACCCTTCAGCCCCCTCCTCCAAGTCATTGATAAAAATCACAAATAGCAGAGGACCCAGCACTGATCCCTGTGGTACACCGCTGGTAATTGGTCTCCAGTCTGAACATTTTCCATCACCACCATCCTCTGTCTTCTATGCGATAGCCAGTTACTTATCCAATTGGCCAAATTTCTCTCTATCCCACAACCTCCTTACTTCTTCATGAGCCGACCATGGGAAACCTTATCAAACACCTTACTAAAATCCATGTATACGACATCATCTGCTCCACCTTCATCTACACACTTAGTTACCTCCTCAAAGAATTCAATCAAATTTGTGAGGCAAGACTTACCTTTCATGAATCTATGTTGACTATCCCGGATTGAGCTGCATCTTTCCAAATGGTCATAAATCCTATCCTTCAGGATAGTTATCGCATTCAAGGAGCACAGAGACAGGAGAAAGAGGGAGGAGTATGGATGGTTGTTGGACGAGATAGTTGAGGTGGACAGCAAATATTCATGTGATCCCACCAAGGAGGGGTAGCGGAGAGAAAGAAGTTACAGGGGCAGTTTGATAGGTTGATGACGGGGAAGGTAGTGGGGCAGCTATGGTGGGCGAGGGTGGTGCAGTATGAATATGGAGAGAAGGTGAGCTGTACGCCAGCCCATCAGCTACGGAGGAAGACCGCGTCTAGGGAAATCCTGAGAGTATGGGCAGGGAAGAGAGAGTTAGTGTCGGAGTCGGGGAAGATTAATGAGGGGTTCATCGAGTATCATGAGAAGTTATATAGGGCCGATCCGGGTGAGGAATGGGATATTTGGCGGTTTTTGGATGAGCTAAAATTCCCAAGGCTGAATGAGGAGAAGAGGCAGGTGCTGGAGCAGCCGCTGGCGCTGGAGGAGCTGCGAGGGCTGAGAGAGGTGATGGATAGCATAAAAGGGATGAAGTTGGGGAAGGCCCCTGGGCCGGACGTTACTCGGAGGAGTTCTTTAAAGAGTTTGCGACGGAACTGGCACCACATCTATTGGGGATGTTTAGCGAGGTGCTGGAGAAGGCGGAGCTGCCCGAGACACAGGCCCAGGCATTGACCATGCTAATCCCAAAGAAGGGAAAGGACCCGGTGGGTCATGCAGGCCCATATGATTGTCAAATACATGAAAGTGCTGGCTAAGTTAGTGGAGAGGAGGATAGAAGGATGCATTCCGGGGGTGGTTGCAGTGGACCAAATGGGTTTCGTGAAGGGCAGGCAATTTTTCAGTAACATTAAATGATTATTAAATATGATCATGCCTCCGTCGAAGTGATGGATACCGGAGGTAATGGTTTTTATGGACGCGAGAAGGCTTTCGAATGGGTGGAGTGGCGGTACTTGTTTAAAGTTTTGGGAGGATTTGGGTTCGGGCCGAGGTTTGTGGCGTGGGTGCGTCTGCTGTACGTGGCCCCGGTGGCGAGTGTACAGACACATGAGATGAGTTCACGGAGCTTTGGATTGCGTAGGGGAAGGAGGCATTGGCTGCTGTTTGCGCTGGCGATAGAGCTCTTGGTAATGGCCCTGAGGGGGTCAGTAGAGTGGCAGGGGATTGTGTGGGGGGGGGGGGGGGGGTGCGTGGAGTGAAGGGAGTAGGGAACACTGGGTGTCGCTATATGCAGACGACCTGCTGCTATTCGTATTGGACCCATTGAATTAGTATGGGGAAAATTATGGGCAAACTAGTTCAGGGCCTTCTTGGGCTATAAGCTGAATGTTGGAAAGAGTGAAGTGTTCCTGGTGAATGCGGTTTGTCGGGGAGCCAATTTGGGGGTGTTGCCATTTAGGGTTGCCAGTGACTGGTTTAGGTATTTGGGGGTTCAGGTGACGGGGGTGAAGGCGACGATGTACAAATGGAACCTGACAAAGTTAGTGGAGGAGGTTAGGGAGGACTTTAGGAAATGGGATATGTAACTCAACATGAGCAAAAGCGAGATCTTCCCGGTACACCCACAAAGAGAGGCGGGGGGGAGGGGAGGGGGGGGGGGGGGGGGGGGCAGCACTAACGGGACTGCCGTTTAAACAAGCCCAACACAAATTCCGCTACCTGGGGATCCAAATAGCCCATGACTGGAAAGGGATCCACAAATGGAACCTCACCAGTCTGACAGAGGAAGTAAAAATGGACCTGCAAAGATGGAACACACTCCCAAGGGAGAGTACAGACGATCAAAATGAACATACCGCCCAGGTACCTCTTCCTACTTAAATCCATCCCGATCTACATCCCCAAGGCCTTTTTCAAAGTACTAGACAAACTAATCATGGCGTTCGTATGGGGGCGGGGGGGGAAGAATGCTAGGATACCAAAGAAGGTCGTAGAAAAAAACAAAATCCGGGGGGGGGGGGCTAGCCCTCTCAAACCTACAATTCTACCACTGGGCGGCGACGGCCTAGCGAATAAGGGGATGGATCAAGGAGCCAGAAGCCGAGTGGGTGCGCGCGGAAGAGGCCTCCTGCAAGGGGACCTCCCTTCGGGCCCTTGACACGGCAGCATTCCCATCCCCACCCAAAAAACACTCCAGCAGCCCGGTGGTGATAGCCACCCTCCAATCCTGGAACCAACTAGGGGAGCAATTTGGCCTGACCAAAATGTCGGACAAAGCTCCCATCTGCAACACCCATAGATTCACACCAGTGCTGACTGACGCCACCTTTAAAAAGTGGGGACAGGGCAGAGGGACACTGACAGTCAGGGACCTATACACGGACGGCAGGATCGCAACAATAGACGAACTGACAGAGAAATTCCAGCTAGCCAGGGTGAACGAGCTAAGGTACCTGCAACTCAAAAACTTCCTACGAAAGGAGACAAAGACGTATCCGCAACCGCCACGACAGACATTACTGGAAGAGTTACTGGACGCAAGCATCCTTGATAAAGGGAACTGTAGCGACATGTATTTTTTTATTTTATTTTTTAAAATATATTTTGATTACCCAATTATTTTTTCCAATTAAGGGGCAATTTAGCGTGGCCAATCCACCAACTCTGCACATTTTTGGGTTGTGGGGGCGAAACCCACGCAGACACGGGGAGAATGTGCAAACTCCACACGGACAGTGACCCGGAGCCGGGATCGAACCTGGGACCTCAGCGCCATGAGGCAGTTGTGCTAACCACTAGGCCACCGTGCTGCCCTTGTAGCGACATGTATGACCGACTGGTAGAGAGGGCCGACACCGTACTGGACACAACAAGAAAGAAATGGGAGGAAGACCTGGGGATTGAAATAGGGTGGGGACTCTGGAGCGAAGCACTGC